>NW_012116599.1:11159502-11189507 GCF_000951035.1 Colobus angolensis palliatus
CACTCCAGCCTGGGCAACAGAGTGAGACTCTTATCTCAAAAAAAAAAAAAAAGAAAAAGAAAGAAAGAAAAAAAGAAAAATTCTCGGACTTCACTTAGCACTAACAAACCAGAATCTCTACAGGGAAGCATCCAGATTTCTACAAGTACGGACGCTACTGCCCCAAGAGAATATACATCAATTATTCATGTCATTAGAGCCCCAATTCTGACTTTGTATGATGGGTCAGTGTCAAAATGCAGGTGCAAAACACACTTTATTCAGTGTGCCAGAGGGAAAACTAAAACTACCTTTAGGCTATGTATATAAGGTATATATGAAACATAAATGAAGTTTGTGTTTAGACTTGGCTGCCATCCCCAAGATATCTCATTACATATCTGCAAGTATGACAAAATCTGAAGTCTAAAACATTTCTGGTCCCAAGCATTTTGGATAAGGAATACTCAACCGATAACAGTAAATGCTATCTTATGTTTCTCAACTTAACCAACTGGCTGGATTAAATGACTGTCTCAATTCCAAATAGGTCTTACTATAATAACTTAATGCTTACCAAATGCCAAGCACGAGTGGGCCACTCTGTGGTACCCCTACTAATGTGAGTGTCTCTATTCCTGTGAGCTGAACTGTATCTTTAATAAGAACCTGCTGTGTTGTTTGCTAACCTGTGTATGACCATAGTATTTGCAGTTTCAACTGCAGAATTAACTAAACATCATATAGACCAATACAATCAACGCAAAAAGGGCCGGGCGCAGTGGCTCACACCTGTAATCCCAACACTTTGGGAGGCCAAGGCGGGCAGATCACATGAGGTCACGAGTTCGAGACCAGCCTGACCAACATGATGAAACCCCATCTCTACTAAAAATAAAAAATTAGCCGGGTGTGGTGGTGCATGCCTGTAATCCCAGCTACTTGAGAGGGTGAGGCAAAAGAATTACTTGAACTCAGGAGCTGGAGGTTGCAGTGAGCCAAGATTGTGCCATTGCACTCAAGCCTGGGCAACAAGAGTGAGACTCCATCTCAAAAAATAAAAGAAAATAAATGCAAAAAGTTATTGAGTCAATGAAAACAAACTTCAATGCTTTGGAAGTACTTGAGAAAGTTTAAAAAACTGCAATCAAATTAAGTGTGTGTGAGCAACCATAAAAGAATGGGAAAAGCCATAAAACTGTGGGAATCTGTATTCAAACTGCTTTACTTACTAGGGTGTCAGAATTTTCCTTTTCTTTAAAGAAACAAGCTTTAAATTGCAGAAAATGCATTATGTGTGTACTTTATGCAGGGAAGATAAGCTACTCCAGCAGCGAACTTGAAGATAAGGCCTTGGTTCCATATCAAAATATTGCCAAAGGAATACATAATATGTCTTAAATTAAAATCAAAAGGTATGGATGGATAATTTTCATGATTTCCCTACTTTTACTTTTTAAAAAATTGTATATATTTACAGTATACAACATGTTTTAATATACTTACGGCAAAATGGTTACTACAGTCAAGTAAATTAACAAATCCATCATCCCTAATAAGTGTGTGTGACAAGGGCACCCAAAACCCACTTTTACTTTTGATTAATTAAAACAACTAGACTGAAGAGGGTTGAAGAAAGTGTCTATCACACAACCAGGTGCTCAAAGTGGATGACAAATAAATGCTATCTGCCTCTCAGATCAAGCTGCTTAGGAGAAGACTGAAAAATGAATGGGAAAGGTATAGGGGGTTTGGATTCAGCAGACCTATGTATAACCCTGGCTGTCACTTATTAGTTCTGGAAACATGAGCAAGCTGGTTCATGGCTAAATCTGCTTTCTTGTCTAATTTTAGTATATGTGCTGCCGAAGCGAGCACGCTTTCTTGTCTAAAAAATAGAGCTAATGATGCCTACCTAACCTGGTCACTGTGAGGATGAAATGAAACAATATATAAAGCAGTGGTCCCCAACCTTTTTGGCACCAGGGACTGGTTTTGTGGATGACAATTTTTCATGCATCCAGTGGGAGGGAAGAGGGATGATTCAAGTACATTACATTGATTGTGCACTTTATTTCTGTTATTACATTGTAATATATAATGAAATAGTTATACAACTCACCATAGATGTAGAATCAGTGGGTGCCTTGAGCTCGTTTTCCTGCAACTAGACAGTCCCATCTAGGGGTGATGGGAGACAGTGACAAATCATCAGGCATTAGATTCTCATAAGGAGTGTAAAACCTAGATTCCTCACATGCACAGTTCCCAATAGGGTCTGTGCTCCTATCAGACAGTAGTGCTGCAGCTGATCTGACAGGAGGAAGAGCTCAGGCAGTAATACCAGCAATGGGAAGGCAGCTGTAAATACAGATGAAGCTTCCCTCACTTGCCCACTGCTCACCTCCTGCTGTACGGCCTGGTTCATAACAGGCCATAGACCAGTACCACTCTGTGGCCCAGGGCTTGGGGACCCCTGGCATAAAGCCCTTGTACAATGGCTGCACATATGAAGCATTCCATATTCATTAGCTGTGTACCCACTAACCTACCTTAATTCTTTCAGGACTCAACTTAAACCTATTTTCAAATTTCAAAGGAGAGGCTCTCAGAAGAACATAGTAAAGACTTCAATATTTGTCAAAAGAAGAAATACGAAACCATGTTTGGCAGGTACACAAAGTAATAGACTTCTTTTCTTTTCTTTTTAATTTAAAACAGCCAGGCAGGGCTGAGGGAAAGCACCGCCCTCCTGGGCCATAAATGAATGGATTTTAATGAATCAATTTAAAGAATGAAGAGATTTTCTTTTAAACCAGTATTTCTAGGCAACCAATATGACTTTACAAAGAACACCTTGGCATTCCCAAAATAACCCACACTTGGTCACGAGGCATTATGATGTATTACTCTTTGCATAACATTGATATTGAATTTGCTAATATTTCTGGAATTTTTTTATCCATGCTCATTAAAGAGAGAGTGGTCTGTGGTTTCTCAAAATGACCTGGTCAGGTTTTGGTATCAAGTTTAGTGTGGACTTGTAATACTAGTTGAAAAGTGTTGGCAATATCACTTTTGAGGTTTGTGTGGTTTTTTTTTTCTTTGAGACAGACTCTGTCTCCCAGGCTGGAGTGCAGTGGCGCCCTCACTACAAGCTCTGCCTCCCAGGTTCAAGCGGTTCTGCTGCCTCAGCCTCCCGAGTGGCTGGGACTACAGGTGGAAGACACCACGTCCGGCTAATTTCTGTATTTTTAGTAGAGATGGGTTTCGCCATATTGCCCAGGCTGGTCTCAAACTCCTGGGCTTAAGTGACCCACCCTCCTCTGCCTCCCAGAGTGCTGGGATTACAGGCAACAGCCATCCAGCCCAGCCAACTTTTGAGATTAAACAATGCAGTTTAACTGCTTTACTATGGATTTTAATTGACATTAATAATAAATGCTACTCTGCTCAACTCTGTACATATAATTACCTCATCTCTACTGCTATTGTCCTTAGCTTCTGACATCTCATCTTCCCCATCTTCTGCCTGCTTTGGGGACTTATTTTCTTCAGTTCACCTTGATTTTTTTCCTGCTCAAAATGGACAAGATTATTATTAGGCACATCACGGGGCCTTCACACATTCCAAGCCATGCACATTTTGCCTCTAGTATTTCCAACAGTAAACTGGCATTTGGAATAAAGTTATGTTAGGCCTCACCTTAACTTTTTATTTTCATTTGGTATTTTACTCACACCAGCGAACAGAAAAACAAATAGAAAAGGTGATTTTTGATGTTGTAGGTGAGATCTCCCATACCTCTTCTTTTGCCGCAATCGACAAGAGGAAACTCCTTAAGGTTAAGAAAGGGGGGGGGAGGCAAATTCCCAGGAATTCCTCCCTACTACTCTCATTCTGCTCCATCACGTGTTTTCAAATAACTGTTCTTTGGGGAAAAAAAAAAAAAATAGTTCCACTACAGACTACTCAAAAGGAAGCACACAGGGCCAAAAACAGTACCTGCAATTCAAGTACCTTTACCTCCCCAGTCAGATAATTCTGTGAACTGGGGCAGCATCCATCACTATCCCCACGAGAATTCAGAACACAAATGAGTCTACAACCCTCGCTGCCCACGGCAGCCCTTGTCCCTAACACGTTTTCCTTTAAGGCTGTCGCTGGTGTACGGCCCCGCCCTCCCAGCGCGCGGCAAGGGCCTGGGCGGTGCGCCCCTCAGAGCCACCACGCGTGACGGACGCGGGCACGACGGCTGCGGAGAGCCCGGAGAAAGCCGCGGGCGCGGACACGTTGGGGACGCCCTTTCAGCTGTTGCCCAACATCCAAGACCCGCGGGGAAGACGGCCACGTAGAGCGACGGCGCTCTGGCGACTCCGCCTCGCCCAATCAGAGCCCGAACCACCCCTGAACCAATCCTGAGCCGCGACCCTGGGAGGGGCGGGCGGTACGGGAGCCTGGGGGCGGAGTCTCGAGGCGGGGTGGAAGGGGATGCACGTGCTGCGCCTGCGCATGGGGCGGACCTTTTGCTGCGGTCTAGCGCAGGAGGTAGTGGTTTGGGTTCGCTGGTCTGGGAGCGTGTGGTGTCCATGGTCTTCGCGCCAGGTTGGCGCGGGAGAAGGCTGAGGCGCCCCAGAGTTCGAGGAGTTGGTGATGGTCACGCGGTCCGACGCTCCTCTGGCGGTGGGGCAGTCGGAAAGTGAATAGCAGTCTTTCAAGCGACCGGTCCGTGAGGGCGTCTGTGCCGGGATGGGTTCCCAGCGCTCGGGGCCGTTAAACAGTTCATGCTGCGTCCCGCCCAGTGAGGGCTCTGTTAGCGACCTCGTCGGTTCCAGCCGGGAAGGAGGCACTGAGACGACAGCTGAGGGTCACTCCGTTAAGGCTGTCGCTGCTGTAGGGGCCCTCGCCCCGCTGCGTGTTCGTGCCACCCAGCGTACTGGGTGCTTTTTCAAAGTTTTATCATGGACGTCTCAAAACACGTGTGATTTAGATGGTAGTGAGTTTCATTTTTCATTTAAAGAAGTTAAGGCCCGGTAGTTAAGGTGTAATTCTCAATCACTTAATACTCTCTCCTAGTTTCTTTGAGTTGGACTGTCATGAACATGTGCTCTCACAAGGCCGCATGGCCATTAACACCAGTAGCCCCAGTAGGAGGATCAAGCTCCTAGGAGTTAGCCCCACGTTGGAACTTGAACAGTGACACTTTGGGGATATTGTGTGTGTTTGGGGGATAGGGAAGGGTGATCTTGAGTAAGGGGCCCCTGGCCTTATCCTAGCTTCAGAAAGACCCAAATAGGGAAAGAATGAGAATAGAAAAAACAATCTCCCTACCTGTTTTACATTTGGTACCTCACTAAACTCTTGTTACCTAGCTTACTTTATGAGATTAGCCCAAATACTTTAAGAAAATATTATATATATCTGATCGAGAACAACTGAAGAAAAGGCAAAAGCCCATTTCATTTATGAGCAGATGCAAGGTTCAAATAAAGTATTAGCAAATTGAATCACCACACCCTGCCAGGAAGTATTATTAAAATCAATAACAAGGACAGGATAAGACACAAGCAAAATCCATAAATGTGCCAAAATATGGCACCTTGGCAGTTGAGAAAACCACAGAAGAAAAGTCTCTGTGATCTGCTCCCGCCTTTCTCCCATAAAGCAGGGTCATAAAAGAATTCACTGGCCTACCTCATGTGAAGTAGATCGTCAGACCCTCATTCCAGAGGAGTCTTGCTGCATACCTGGGGCAGAGAAGTGTCATGCAGAGACGCAAGAAAGGGTCTGAACAAATGGGCCATGCCAAAGTCTCCTCCCACGCCTATGTATGACCCTTAGATGATGCTCCTTTTGTCCAGTCATGTTTCTGCACAACTATCTACTTCTTTCATGAGACTTAGCATAAAAATACAGTTTTCTTTAGGTCATCGGGTCTTCGTTTCTGAAGGTTCCTATGTCACATAAGACTTTAAATTTGTTATGCCTTTCTCTCAATAATCTTGTTATAGGGGTGTCAGCCATAACCCTTAAGATGGGTGAGGAAAATATTTTTTCCCCTGCCGATGAAATGGTGACAGATTTGACCACGTTACAGTTTACAACTTGCAGGAGTTTTCTACAAACCAATTTAAAACACAACAAATTAGAAATATTTGTAACATATACAACACAAATTTAATATTGTAATATGAATGAAATACGAATCAAGAAAAAAACAAAAGTAACTGAAGGATATGAAAAGCCATTTTCAGCAGAAATTTCAGTGGCAAAGATATGAAGACATGCTCAACTATACAACCATTAGGGAAATGCAACTTAATAAGATACTATATTTTATCTGTCAGAGTGACAGAAATTACGAGTGTTTTGGGATTGTGGAGAAACTGGTGAAATGGCAAATTGTTACAAACACTTGGAGAGAAGTTTGGCCGTTTTAGTAAAGGTAAAAATACTCATTCCTTCCTTTAGCAAATCCACTTGCATGTATCTAACCTAGAGAGCATTCAGACTGCTGGAGAGACATATACGTGAATCTTCATTGCAAACTTTGGGGGTTTTTGTTGTTGTTTGAGACAAGATCTTGCTCTCTCACCCAGGGTGGAGTGCAGTGGTGCCATCATGGCTCACTGCAGCCTTCACCTCCCAGCCTCAAGCAATCCTCCCGCCTCAGCCTCCCAAGTAGCTGGGACCACAGGTATGCACTGGTTAATTTTGGGTTTTTTTTTGGGGGGGGGTGGTGTTTCTGTAGATAGAGATGGACTTTTGCCATGTTGCCCAGCCTAGTGTTGAACTCCTGGAGTCAAGCGATCCTCCTGCTTGAAGCGAGATCTCATTTCTACCAAAAAAAAAATTAGCTGGGTGTGGTGGTGTGTGCCAGTAGTCCCAGCTACACAGGAGGCTGAGACAGGAGGATCACTTGAGTCCACCAGGAGTTTGAGGCTACAGTGATCCCACCACCGTGCTCCAACCTAGGTGACAAAGTGAGACCCTGTCTCTAAAAAACAAAAATTAAAAGTGTCTTTTAATTGTTGGTTTGTTTTGAATTAGGATTTTAAAATATCTACACATTGCTTTCCGGTGGTGACGAACTACCCACACGAGAACATGCCTCTCGCAAAGGATCTCCTTCATCCCTCCCCAGAAGAGGAGAAGAGGAAACACAAGAAGAAACTCCTGGTGCAGAGCCCCAGCTCCTACTTCATGGATGTGAAATGCCCAGGATGCTGTAAAATCACCACGGTCCTTAGCCATGCACAAATGGTAGTTTTGTGTGTTGGCTGCTCCACTGTCCTCTGCCAGCCTACAGGAGGAAAAGCAAGGCTTACAGAAGGATGTTCCTTTAGGAGGAAGCAGCACTAAAAGCACTCTGAATCAAGATGAGTGGGAAACCATCTCAATAAACACATTTTGGATAAAAAAAATATATATATACACACACACACACACACACACACAGTTGATATGTCTCTTTTTTTAAAAAAAAAAAAATTGAGATGGAGTCTGCCTCTGTCACCAGGCTGTGCAGTGGCACAATCTTGGCTCACTTCGACCTCCTAGACTCAAGTAGTCCTCCCACCTCAGCCTCCCAAGTAGCTGGGGCACCACCACACCCCGGCTAATTTATTTTTTATTTTTTGTAGAGAAGAGATTGCCTTCTGTTGCCCAGGCTGGTCTTGAACTCCTGGGCCCAAGTGATGCTCCCACCTTAGCCTCCCAAAGTGCTGGGATTATAGGCATGAGCCACCACGCCCAGCCAATAAATCTTTTAAAAATCTGTAAGAGAGAACCTCCCCTTTAAAATTGCCTTTTATTTGTTGAAGAAACTGTTAGTTGTCCTATAGAATTATCTCTAATATGGACTTGGTTGACACCTTGTGGTTTTTTACCATATTCCTTCATCAGTGTTTTTGTAAACTAGAAGCTTGGTTAGATTCAGATTCAGCTGTTTTGCAAGAATTCTTTTTGGTGCTGTGTACTTCTACAATGTCCCTCTAGGGGGCACTTAACCGCTGCAGATCTGGTTCCACAGTCAGTGGTGTGAAAATTGATCAGACGGTTTGAGTGTTGCCAGCTTGATCCATCCAGGATAATCATCAACCTTCCAATGGATGGTTTTAGGCAGTGTTTTTTTTTTTGTTTTTGTTTTTGTTTTTTTGAGATAGAGTTTCCCTCTTGTTGCCCAGGCTGGAGTGCAATGGCACTATCTCGGCCCCCTGTAACCTCCACCTCCCAGGTTCAAGCGATTCTCCTGCTTCAGCCTCCTGAATAACTGGGATTACAGGCACCTGCCACCACGCCCAGCTAATTTTTTGTATTTTTAGTAGAGATGGGATTTCACCATGTTGGCCAGGCTGGTCTTGAACTCCTGACCCCAGGTGATCCACCTGCCTTGGCCTCCCAAAGTGCTGAGATTACAGGCATGAGCCACCATGCCCGGCCAGCAATGTTGTTTTACAAAGCAAATGATTGGGGATAATCTGTTACTCATTAATTTTTTTTTTTTTTTTTTTTTTTTTTGAGACCGAGTCTTGCTCTGTCACCCAGGCTGGAGTGCAGTGGCGCGATCTCAGCTTACTGCAACCTCTGCCTCCTGGGTTCCAGTGATTCTCCTGTCTCAGTCTCCCAAGTAGTTGGGATTACAGAGGCGTGCCACCACGCCCGGCTAATTTTTGTATCTTTAGTAGAGACAGGGTTTTGCAATGTCAGCCAGGCTGGTCTCGAACTCCTGACCTCAGGCAATGCGCCTGCCTTGGCCTCCCAAAGTGCTGGGATTATAGGCATAAGCCACCGCGCCCAGCCTACTCATTAAATTGAAGGGGGGTAATATGCAGGAAAATGATGGAATCAAATTGCCAGAATGTTAACAGCAGTTAATTTGGGTGTTGGGAATGGAAGCAATTTTTTTTTAGTCGTTTTATTGTACTTTTTTCAAATTTCCTAAAATGCAAATAAAAGAAATCCTGCCCGAACACATCTAAAGGAGATGAGATGAACAGGGAGAAAGACTGGAGGGAAGGTTCCAAATCCAAGTTCCAGGAAGGGTAGCCAGGGAAGTCCACACGCCACAGTGATGACAGCGGACCTCAGTTGCTTTGCTTTTGTGTGTGCCTGTCCAATATTCATTCTGCCTCTTGACATCCCTCATTCCCTTTAGGCTCTCCCCCTCCTCCCTGGGATTCCATTTTGGTGGAACTGCTCCCCTGGCCAAAGCTCAGGGGCCAGTCAGACCTTTCTCCCCAGGACTTTATGAGCCTTGGGTGCATCACCTCCTCCTGAAAGCCTTCCCTCGGCTGGGGCAGGTGCCTCTCTTCCATGCCTGAGTTCCAGCTGTCAAAACACTTATATGCCAGCATGTTTATCTGCCCTCTCCTTCACCCCACCTCAGCCTTGAACAGTGCCTGGCACATGGTTGGTGCTCAATAAATGTTGGATGAATGATGCCCATGTTGCGTAGAGCTGAAGAAGGGGCTTGAATATTAGATTAAAAGATTGCAGAAACTCTTGTAGATGTTCCATAGGATGTGGCTGCAGCTTCCAGGTTCTCCAGTCTAATTCCAGCCCATGGCCTCCTCTTATTGACCAGGGCACATTACTTACCCAAGTTCCGCCTTCCCCGAGTCCCCACCATCCCGCACCTCGGCATCAGGCCTTTGATCCTGCCCAGTCCCCAGTTTTCCTGCCCTGCCTTGTGCAGAAACTTGAATGTTAGGTTGGGGTATTGCCTTGAAGAGGCCACAGAAAGAACATTTACTTTAGAGAGTCACCACCATCCTCAGACTACACCTTGTAGACTTAGAAACCTGGACACCATTTGGAACGATGTTGCAGACTGTCAGTGTTTGCCTCTGAGTCTCTTATTTGTGTGCAGGCAGATTGTGCATTCTTTCTTTAGTAATGTCAGTACCTCTCAGTCCAGTCTGACTTTGGCCTAAGGTCATTCTGACATGTAAGGATGATTAGCAGCAGAACCAGGAGTCACAGCTGGGCATCCCGACCCCAGAGTCCTTGCTCACCACCTCCACACTCCACTTTACTAACTCAGTGTGTTAGTGGAAGCACACTGGGGTTCTTTTTGTGCTGAAAAGGTTTAGACCGTTAGAAAAATGTAAGTATGAGCCAGGCACAGTGGCTCTTGCCTGTAATCCCAGCACTTTGGGAGGCCAAGGCAGGAGGATCATTTGAGCCCAGGAGTTTAAGACCAGCCTGGGCAACATAGTGAGACCCTGTCTCTGTAAAATAAGATAAAAGTGTATGTATGTTTCTAGGGTCAAATTCTGAAATCTGTCCTCATTTTTCCTGCCAGGAGGAGGAGGGGGATGAGAATAATTATGGAATAATTGTAGTTTACAGTTTAAAAGAAATCAATAATATTTGCTAATCTTAGAAACTGTAAAGATAACTGCTAGTAGAACAAACAGAACGTGTAACCGTCAAGCCAGTGGATAGATCTGTTAAGGTTCTTGGTTGCAAATGACTCCAGCCAACTTCAGCAGAAAAAGAACTTATTGAAAGGCTCTCAGTAGCTCAAATATCAACAGGAAGGCAGGAAAACCTGGCTGAGAAAAAGGGCAGAAACCAAGACAGACTGGGCAGGATACTCCTGTCAGTGCTGCTGCCCGTGGACACGCCTGCCCCTCTTGTTGTGCATCTTAGTGTCACTTGCTCCAGATAAAGGTCCCAGGCTGGGTCACCCAGCTGGCTTGGTCCATCATGTACCAATAGATGTCAGCAGTGGAGAGTGTCCAGAACCCTTTCACCCCTGTAAGTGGGAGACTGGGCTTGGTCTTCCATCGAGTCACACAGTGAGAGATTCCCGCCAGTAAGAAAGGAGTTCAAATGCTAGGTGTGCCCCTCTCCCCCACAAGGCAGCTCCTCTCTACAAGGAAATTTGGTATATGTGCTGCTGAAGCGAGCACGCTACAAGGAAATTTGGAACAAGAACCTCATGGATCCATTAGAAGACAAAAATAGGGAAAAGGGGAGACTTGGAGAAGCGTACAAAAATGAGATAGGCTCCCAGATGCCAGGAATGATCTGGAAATGCCATCTGGTAATGAAGAGAACAGACATGCAGTGCTGCACACTTTACCTTTGCTGAGTAGATACCTAACAGAAGGAAGGGTAGGCATATGCGGCTTTATTTGTTGATGAGACTAATCTTGGACTTTCCATTTTCAAGGAAATTAAGCCTTTTTCTGAGAAGGGAAGAATTATTCCAGTATACTCACCCTCAGGGTTGCTGGCAGAGTAGGGTAGATATAACTGATGGTGGGGTCAGAAAAGAGGTGAAGCTCAGGAGGCTGATGCATTGGGAGAAAGCAGTGTAGAACCTGGAAGTCTAGATGAGGTTAAAGAATACCTATGCCTGTAATCCCAGAACTTTAAGAGGCCAAGGGTGGGTGGATTGCTTGAGCCCAGGAGTTTCAAACGAGCCTGGGCAACATGGCGAGACGGTGTCTCTACAACACAAGAGAAAACAATCAGTCAGGCATGGTGATGTGTATCTGCGGTCCTACTTGAGAGGCTGAGGTAGGAGGATTGCTTGAGGTCAGGACGTTGACGCTGCAGTGAGTCATGTTTGTGCCACTGCACTCCTGTCTGGGTGACAAAGCAAGACCCTATCTCAAACAAAAATGAAAGAATAAATGTGTCACAGGAACAGAGAGCAGGATGGAGGCAGTAGCGGTCAAGAGCTCACAATTTCTGAAATGGAAAGCTCCTGGAGGCACTAGGAGTGAGGATGTGACCACGGGGCTAGGAGACTGGGGTGGGGTCTTCAGAGCTGTAGGAACCATCAGCTGGCACCCAGGGCAGCAGTGGGGTCACCCATGGACTCTGACATTCCCCGGGAAAGCAGCGGGGTTGGAGAAGAGGAGAAGTAGAAAGGGCCTAAACTCCGCAGGAGGAGGGATGTGACCGCAGTCTGAAGGGGAGGTGACTCGAGCCCCAGATGAGCTAGACACTTTGAGAGGCATGGAGGCCTCCTGGCCTGGGAGTAGCACTGGGGTCCCAGGAGAATGCAGCTGCAGCATGACCAGTGGGGAGGAGCAAGCAGCACATCCTAAGAGGGCTGCACTTCCGCCCGTCGCTGTTGCCAGGTACTTGACAGGCAGGGACCAGTGCCTTCGCCAGGTCTTGCTTCCGCCCTTTCCATCGTCATCCCTGTTTCTCAAGGGCTGAGTTCAGAGCTGCTCTTCCCGTTTTCCATGAGAACCAGTGACTGACAAACAGGACTTGTTGCTGACGTGCTGCAGAGACATACATGGTGTTCCCAAAGAGGCACCCTCTTTTTTTTTTTTTTTTTTTTTGAGACAGGACCTCACTCCAATTTGCCCAGGCTGGAGTACAGTGGCACAGTTTTGGCTTACTGCAGTTTCGACCTCCTGGGCTCAGGTGATTTTCCCACCTCAGCCTCACAAGTAGCTGGGACCACAGGTGTGTGCCACCACACCTGGCTACTTTTTTTTTTTGTATTATAGAGAAAGGGGTTTCACCATGTTGTCTAGACTGGTCTCGAACTCCTGAGCTCAAGTGATCCACCTGCCTCAGCTTCCCAAAGAGCTGGGATTACAGGCATGAGCCACCACGCCCAGCCCAGAGGGGCACCCTTCTAACAACCCCACTGCCCACCCGCCCTGCTGCCTGCACATGGAGGCCCTTCATAGTGCTGTCCAGGGTGCCTCGAGCATGAGGCGCCTCTGACTGTGGCCGAGGCAGGCCTCTGGGAGTCCAGAACTGGTCTTGGGAAACAACTTCAGGGTCCAGCCTGCAGTTTGGGATCCAGCATCTCCCCCTCCCACCCCGAGGCTACTTCCCTGGGAGCTCAGGGGCACCGCTTAGGTGCTCATGGTTCTGCACAGCTTTTCACAGGCTCCTTTCTCTGCAGAATCCCCCTGTCCCCGCAGTCACTCCCCTCCCCTGTCCCACACCCTCCCCCAAGGCCCACTTCTTAGGAGCTGTCCCCACTCAGGGCTTGACTGTGTGCATTCAGTTAGGGCAGGCTCAGGGCCCACTGAGGAAACCAGCTCCCTCAACCAGCCTCCCCTCAGCTCCCTCATCCACTCTCTGGCCTCCACGAGGTCCCCACTTCTCCCATTGTCCTCAGTGTCCCCCACTCCCCACCCCCAGCTTTTGTTGCTCTCTGGGAGCCCCTGTACTTCTCCCAGAACTTGTCCACTGGGCAGGACTGGCAGGCAGGATGGCTCTTCCTCCCTCAAGCCAGGGATTTAGTAGGCAGGGGGCATCCAGGCCTTCCTGGCCAGCATCTGGGAATTCACCCAGATGGTTTGTGTGAGTCCCACTCCCCCGGGGCTGGCCAAGCCCTATCAGAGTGGAGCCCATGAGTCAAATGAGTGCAAGCGTGAGCCTGGATAGAACATCCACTGGACAAAAGGCCAGATACAAAATTGTGTATGTGTATTGTGTATATGAAACAAAACAACCACATGAAACATCATTAGGAGGAAACATGCCACTGTTACTGCTTCAGAGTAAAGTTATGGGTGGTTTTAATTTTTTCTTTCCTTTAGATTTAATCCTTTTTACAAAAATTGTGGCAAAATATACATAACGTAAAATGTACCATCTTAACCATTTCTTTTTTTTTTTTTTTTTTTTTGAGACAGAGTCTCGCTCTGTCACCCAGGCTGGAGTGCAGTGGCTGGATCTCGGCTCACTGCAAGCTCCGCCTCCCAGGTTTACACCATTCTCCTGCCTCAGCCTCCCCAGTAGCTGGGACTACAGGCATCCGCCACCTCGCCCGGCTAGTTTTTTTGTATTTTTTAGTAGAGACGGGGTTTCACCGGGTTAGCCAGGATGGTCTCGATCTCCTGACCTCGTGATCCGCCCGTCTCGGCCTCCCAAAGTGCTAGGATTACAGGCTTGAGCCACCGCGCTCGGCCCATCTTAACCATTTCAGTGTATAGTTCAGTATTGTTAAGTATTTTCACATTGTTGCACAACTGATCTCCATAACTTTTTCATTTTACAAAACTGAAACTCTGCACCCATTAAACAACTCATCACTTCCCCTTCCCCCAAGCCTCTGGCAAGGGAGGTTTTACATTTTTTTAAATGTTTTCATTTTTGCTTATTTGCACTTTACAAATTTTCTATGATGAGCATTTATTATTTTTATAATTGAATTTTTAAAACCAAACATTATCTGCAACCCTGTATCACGTCTTCCACTTTCTAGGCAGGGAGCATGAGCAAGGGGCATGAGCTAGCGGGAAGCTGTCTGCAGGGAGAACCGGGACAGATGGGCCCCAGGTCATCCTCCAGCTCCCAGCCATGGAAGCCAGGGCTTCCTCTCAGGAGAACAAGACTCAGGGACTGCAGCAGGACAAGCTTCCTCCATGAACTGAGTCCTGGCTGAGCACTGACTTGGCCTGCAGGGATTCAGGATGGGTCTCAGTTTCAAGGATTACTTGTCCCTGTACCTCCCCTGTCCCTCTTCTCACTGCATTGAGTTCGGCAGAACCCTCCACAGGGTCGCTCCTTGCCCTTGGTTGGCCATGTCTCTTGCTCTCAGAGACCCACTGGTCAGCCAAGTCCAATACTCTGCTCACTGGACCCCCAAGCCAGTCTGCATGTATGTGAGGACGGAGGTGGGCTGTGGTGGTGGGGTCGGCATCCATGCTGGCTCTGCCCCACTTGTGCTGGGAGAGGTTGGGGAGGGCATGTGGAGGTCAGGGAGGAAGTAGGGTTTGGGGTTGATAAAGATGCAGATAATAATTTCCGCCCTGTCAATCTGAGGGTATTGTTGGTTTCATTACAAGCGATGGCTTACACACACAGAGAAAGAAAACCACAGCTAAAGTGCCAAAGCACGACACTGTGGAAAGCCAGCGCCTCTTTCATTTTTCAGGCAAGGAACTGAGGCCTAGAAAGGTGGACTGATGGGCTGGGCGCAGTGGCTCACGCCTGTAATCCTAGGACTTTGGGAGGCCGAGGTGGGCGGATCACCTGAGGACAAGAGTTTGAGACCAGCCTGGCCAACATGGTAAAACCCTGTCTCTACTAAAAATTAAAAAAAATTAGCTGGGAGTGCTGGGGCTTGCCTGTAGTCCCAGCTGCTCGGGAGGCTGAGGCAGGAGAATCGCTTGAACCCGGGAGGCGGAGGTTGCAGTGAGCCAAAATCGCGCCACTGCACTCTAGCCTGGGCGACAAGAGTGAGACTCCATCTCAAAAAAAAAGAAAGGTAGACTGATATGCTTGATGGCACATGACAAGGTGGTGACAGCAGGGCTGAGACTGGAACCAGGTCCCCTGGATCCCTGGGCCCCTGCCAGAACCTGAACAGGACCTGGGAAGGACAGCAAGGACCCGGTGGGACCGTTTCAGAAACTGGCAGGGAGTCCCCAGAGAGACGACTGCTGAGCTCCAACTAACCGTGATATTTCTGCAGGGGAAGGACTTGAACTGGGGGAGTGGCAGTGGAGGCATAAGAAGCACACAGTGTGGCATCTGGTCAGTGTGAGTCCTCAGTAATCAGGGATCCTTCCTCCTGCTGTTTCCCTTGGAGGGAAACTGAGGTGCTGGTGAAAATTTCTAGGCTGAACTAGGGACAGTACGTGAAGGCAGATGTGTCCCCCCAGCTTCAGGTGACCCTCTGGCCCCTCCAGGTGAAGCCACTCTGAGGCTCCACTCAGGATGGATCAGTCTCTTGCTGCCCCTCTGGGCCATCGTCCCCAGCCAGGGGGTGGACCCTGCTGCCTGGGGAGCCCACGTCACACAGGGTGCTGCCTGTGGTCACCCTGCTGAGGCTGTGGGAGCTGTGGCGGGGTCTGAGGCGGTGGCAGTGGGCCCCGAGGCACAGGGCCTCCTGGAAGGTCTCTCGGAAGCGGGTGGACATGAGGCTGTAGAGCACGGGGTTGGCCGCCGAGCCGAGGTAGAAGAAGATGCCGGAGATGACATGCACATGCTGAAAGGCCAGGTGCAGGCTGTCTGTCCACTGTGACACGATGCTCCACATGACGCGGTCAGCGTGGAACGGCGCCCAGCAGATGCCAAACACCACAACCAAGACAACTGCAGGGACAGACAAGGGAGGCAGAGTGCCCGCCGGAGCCCCTCAGCTGCCTTCCTGGGCTTCAGTTTGGGTCACCCATTCTCACATCCTCTCCTATCCCACAGGCCACCCTCACCTATCACCCAGGTGGAAGTTTCTGGAAATTTACCTGTTCTGGCCATGCCTCTCAGAGAAGCTGCCTTCACCACAGTCACTGACTGTAGGCAGTGGGGCATGTCCCTGCCTCTGGCCACAGCCGACTAGACCAGGCACGGACACCTGAGCCCAGCCGGCCCAATCAGATTCTCACCCTGGAATATGAAATTGGGTGAGCTACTGGGGTGCTACAGGCTGTGCGGCTAGGGCCACTCTGGATGCCCACTTGGGGACCGTGCTTGCTGATGCATAAGTACAGAAAAGAAGAAGAATGGGGCACGTGCTCAGAGAGCAGCAGACCGGAGGTCATGGGACCAGGGAGCGTGAGACACATGAGACACACACATGCATGCACACACAGACACACACGCATGCATGCACACACGTATGCACACACAGACACACACATGCACACACACACACACACTGCCTGCCTTGGCCCCTGGCCTTTTCAACTCCAGCCCCCAGCTCCCCAAGGCCCATCTGAATGTCTGGCCCTGCACTAACCTGCCCCCCTTTACTTGCCAGGCCCTTGCCCACCTCCTCCCTAACAAAAGGTAGGACCGTTTGGCCAAACCTTCACTCTTTCTCCCCAGATCCCTGCTGCCTGTTCTTACCCAACAATGCCCTTCCTTGGGTTTCTGCCACAGGGCCAGGCATGATTTTTTTTCTTGTTTCTTGGGTTTGCTGCTGCAACTCACTAGCTTTCCTGGGCAGTGTCTTCCCCATCATACCCTAGCATTGTTTTCCTCATAATTCCAGATTTCAAAAAGGACGTTGCTCACAACCTCCCTGGCACCTGGCCTGGTGCACAGAGGGCCACTGGACAGTGGACAAGGGAGGGAGGGAAGGAAGAGAGAAGGCCAGCAAACAGGAAGCCCACCTTCCAGGGGTGAGCCATCCAAGCTGAGCACCTACTGCAGACTCTGCCCACCCATGTTTTCAGGGAGGGGACGGGGTAGCAGGCAGGAGGCAGGGCGGCAGCGGGCAGCTGGTCCTGAGCACGGTTCCACAGTGCAGAGCTGGGAGGCATGCACAGAGTTCTGGGGTCAGCCCCACCTAAGGAGCTGCACAAAGACTGGGCTCTGGGACGGTGCCTGAGGGGCGAGAGGAGCGAGTCACTCTGGGGATGGGGCGGCCCCCAGTTAGCTGGCTCTGTCTAAAGTCTCAGTGGCCCTCTGCTGACCTGGCTCACCCCACTGGCCTGATTCAGGCTCTGCTGAGGTGGGGCTGAGCTGGGATGCAGGTAGGTGGATGGGGCGGGTCTTTGATCGGCTTAGCATCGGTCTGCCTTGCTTCCCCAGGGCCGCAGCTTTTGAAAAAGAGCCAGGTCCAGGCCACAGAGATCCAGAGCCTCATCCCAGTACATTGGCCTCCCCTAATCTGCACATCTCCGGTCTGATCCCCTGTGCCTTGAGCCTGGCGTTTACAGACTCGCCTCGGGCTGGGGCTCCTTAGCTAAATGGTCACTCCTGTGGTTCCCAGGGAACCACAGACATGGCATGGGGGAAATTCGGCACCTGGCCTCTCCAACACCCTCCTCCCCTTCTTTGGGGGACTTTGCTCCCCCAGATCCCACCGTGTAGTTCCACTGGGGGCTGTGCACCTTGACATCCTGCCACTCTGGCTCAGGAGGTGGGGCATGACTTAGGCCCCACCCATCAGAATCCTTCTTGGGACTTTTCACTCATCTCTAAAGGAAGAGGGCAGTTCCTCAGGAGAGAAGACGACGTGCCGGTGGCCATGCCTCGCAGGCTGCTGCCGAGAAGAACAAGGCCAAGACACGTTAATAACCAAGAAAAGCCGGGCGCAATGGCTTATGCCTGTAATCCCAGCACTTTGGGAGGCTGAGGTGGGAGGATCACTTGAGCCCAGGAGTTCAAGACCCGCTTTGGCAACATAGTGAGAACCCATCTCTACAAAAACGAAAAAATTAGCTGGGCATGGTGGCACATGCCTGTAGCCCCAGCTACTTAGGCTGAGTGAGGTAGGAGGATCGCTTGAGCCTGGGAGGTTGAGGCTGCAGTGAGCCGTGGTCACACCACTGTACTCCAGCCTGGGTGACAGAGCAAGACCCTGTCTCAAAAAAAAAAAAAAAAAAGAAGACGACGAGAGACCTGAGACCTGGAGGGTCCAGATCCCATTTTCTGTCATCCTGGAGCCCAACCACATGCCCTGCCCTGTCTATGTTTTGGTTCCAGAGTCAGGGCCCCAAGCTTAGCAGGGTCCTGGCTTGGTTTAGTGCTGTATTGTTGCTGTCTTACTCGTTTTTGAAAAAGGGACCTTGAATTTTCATTTTGCACTGGACTCCACAAATTACACAGTCAGTCTTATATTTAGCCATTAATAGGTATTTTTGGTGTAAGATTCTAGTAGGGTAATCTAAAAGAGTACACAGGAGTGCAACTCAGACACATGCACACATGTACACACGCACACACACATGAGACTAGAGGAGTTCCTCGCCCCCTGTAAACCCGGATACTCAGCCCCTTCTCCCAGACCCCAGGAGCCCCAGTACCTGGCTCAGCCCCTCTTCCCAGCCGTGACACTTACACAGCATCTTGGTCACTTGTCTCCGGCCACGATCGCGCCGCTGGAGCCTGCAGGTGTCTCTGGACATGGCTGCTGCAAAGCCCCTGCCCTTAGCCTCCTGCATGAGCAGTAGCCTCTCCCGCCGCAGTCGCAGCCCAATGAGCAGGTAGAGCACGCTGATGATAGCCATGGGCAGGCAGAAGAAGAGCAGCGCAGTGATCTGCACTGCCAGGTTGTAGAGGGCCCGTGGGCGGACCAGCGTGCAAAGATCTGAGTCCGGCACTGGGCCCCGGCAGGGCACGTACAGCTGCTGGATGCCATGCAGGCTGGTGTTGGGCAGGGAGCAGAGGATGGCAAGACCCCAGACAGCCCCAAGCACTCGGCGCACGTGGGCCTGTGTCACCATGGACCTGGCCTGGAGCGGGTGCACCACGGCCACGTAGCGTTCCACGCTCAGGGCAGTGACGTTGAGCACTGAGGCCAGGCAGACCATCTCGAACAGCAGTGTGCGGAAATAGCAGCCACCAGCGCCCAGCAGGAAGGGGTAGTTGTGCCACATCTCATAGAGCTCCAGGGGCAGGCCCACCAGCAGCACCAGCAGGTCCGACACGGCCAGGCTGAAGAGGTAGTAGTTGGTGGGCGTGCGCATGGCCTTGTGGCGCAGGATGACCAGACAGGTCAGCCCATTGCCCATAGCGCCCACCGTGAAGATCAGCAGGTACGTGGCACAGATGGGCATGAACAGCTCTGTCTGCCGGGGCCCCAGGTACTTGAGTCTCAGTGCCTCGTCAGTCAGGTTCAAGTCCTCAGGGTCAAAGTGCCCCCTGGCCGCACTGCCATTGCAAGCCATGGGGCTCCTTGCATCCCCTGGGTACAGGTCTCCAGGGAGGACAGAGCAATTGAGGCAGGGAGGAGTCTGTGGAACAGAGGGGAGAGATGCCCAGAGAGGTCATTCAGGGAATGCTGGCTCTATCCCAACTCATCAAGCCAAAGGTGACATTAGCACTAAGATGACCATTATTTTAGGCACCACTGAGAGAAAAAACTCTTCCATCCACAAGTCAGAGATGTGAAAATAAGCTTGGTGCGGTGGCTCACACCTGTAATCCCAGTACTTTGGGAGGTCGAGGCGGGTGGATCACTTGAGGTCAGGAGTTCAAGACCAGCCTGGCCAATATGGTGAAACCCCATCTCTACTAACAATACAAAAATTAGCCTGGTGTGGTAGCACAGACCTGTAATTCTACTTGGGAGGCTGAGGTGGGAGAATCGTTTGAACCCGGGAGACAGAGGTTGCAGTGAGCCGAGATCGTGCCACTGGACTCCAGCCTGGGCAACGGAGAAATACCCTGTCTCAAAACAAACAAACAAACAAAAAGGAAAAATCTACATTAAAAAAAAAAACACGTGGGGTTTTGATTTTAAATTTCAGGATCTATTGGAACCTTTGAATAAATGACAGATCTTGGGTGTCTCCCCTTTCAAGCAATGATGCTAGATGAGGCACTCGTTTGGGCTTCTGTAAAATGGGCACAATGCCTGGTATTGCAGGGTCTTCAAGAGCAAGTGCTCTAGAAGCAACTGTCTGGATTCGAATCCAGCATCCCCAGTTCCAGGCTGTGTGACGTTCAGCGAGGTAACCTCTCTGAGGCTGTTTCCCTATTAGGAGGATCCAGGGAGTTTAATCCATGAAAGACATTAACACAGGGCCTGCCTGGCATACGGAAGGGCACGGGGATCACCCCCTTGCTCTGGGGACCCAGTCACTATGAGGGTCAAGTGAGGGAGTGTCAAGGCTAAACACTACAAATACTTGATCCACAAGTTGATTCTTTTTTCTGTTTTCTGTCATCTGAACTGTTCAGTCTCCATATTTGACGCCCTTGGCACTGCCAGTTCTGGGGTTCCCTCTCCTCTATTGAGCCCCACACCGTTCCTCCCGCCCGCCCTCACGGCCGCCGCATAGTAGCGCGAGAGCCTCGGGGACCAGTTGAGAACGCGCAGGCGCCAGCCTGGGTTCAAGGGAGGCGCCCTGGTCCTCCAGGGAGGCGCCCCGGTCTTCGAGGAAGGGTCGCAAGCCCGCAGCCCCGCGGCGCCCCTGGCCGGAAGACACAAATGACCCGAGAAGTTGCGAGGCTCCCCAGCGGCGGGGGCGGGGGGCGCCCCGACGGAGCCCTCGGACCCTTTCCGCTCTAGGACGACCCTGCCCGCACCGAGCCCCGGCCCAGCCGCCGCGCCCTAGCCCGCACCGGCGCCTGCGCACCTACCATCGGCCTGCGGCCCGCGAGACCCCGGCGTCCACCCTCCGAGCGACTGACACAGACGCGGCGCGGGAGCCGGTGGACTGACGGACGGCTGTCCCAGCCCCACTACGCCCCGCCTGTCCGACCCGGAACGCCGCCAGGGGGCAGTGCAGTCCCTGCAGCCCGGGCGGCGCCCCCTCCCGCACCGGCGAAGTACTCGGCTGTCGCAGGCGACGCCTTCACAAGCAGCGTTATCTCGCGAACCCATTTTACAGATGAGAAAACCGAGCCTTAGAGAGCCGCAGAGGAGGAGCCCGAGAGAACTGGGGCTCACATGCGGTTCCCGCCCTCCAGCGTGCTAAGTTTAGCATAACCCCGTGTCACAGTGGCCCTGCGGCCTCCAGCTCCTCCTGCCCCACATTCAGACCCACCTCCAAGGACAGGGACGGCCCACTAGCCCCTTGAAGTCGACATGCGCCGGTGGGGTTCCTCCTCCCAGGCTCCAGCCCTCTTCTTCCGTCCCAGGGCCCACGATTGCGGCCTCCGCAGCCCCTCCCACCCGCCGCTCCCTTCGGGGCCTCCAGGCCCTAAGTCCAGGGGCTCGGCCCTGCGGGACTGGGCAGGAGCCCCCATTCTCCCTCCAGTCCATCCTCCCACAGCCACCAACGACCATCACGCCTCAAAACCCTTCCTTGGGGCCCCCCGCTGCCTTCTGAAAAAGAGCACACCCAAGTCTAGCCTGGTGGTGGACCACCCCCCCCCCAACTCCTCACCTGCCTCCCTGGGCCACCCTCTCCTCACCATGGTCCTCAGCCCCAAATACTGTCCCCCTTATCCGTTCAAATGTTCTTCTGCCTCCTTCACTGTACAAAGGGTGGGGGTATAACAAGGATGGAGGGAATTTAGGGAAGGCTAAGGATGCCCAGCCACAGCCTTCTGCTCCCCAACACTGCCCGCATGCAAATCCTAGTGCCTCACCTGCCCCCACTCCCTAGTCCTCAATCAGCTCCTTAGCTGGAAGCTGTTTCATCAGGAACTTCTAGGGACCCTAGAAACGACGGATCACGCAGACTAAAATGCTGGTTCTGGGGCCTTTGCCCAGAGTTTGGTCTCCTTAGTCTGGGCAAGGCCCAGAAATCCTCATGTTTGACCAACGCCCTCTGGAGAGCTCATACCCAGGAGTCACACTTTGAGGAGCGCCAGGAGAGGCTACAAAGTCGCAGGACCCCGAGAGCCACTGTGAGCTCCCAAGCTCTGTGCCTCAGTTCGCCTTCCTGTAGAATGCGCTAACCACCATCGCCACTATTGTGAGGATGACATGAGACACTGAGCGTCAAGATTCAGCACAGAGGCTGGCACATGGCCAGCAATCAAGAAATGTGGGGTAGGATTGTCATCATTTAGTGGTGGGAGGCTCCTTCTTCCCCCAGCTTTCCTGCACCCTTCTCCTCCCCACTGCCGCCCAATTCCGTAAGTCACTGTCTGGGCTTGGGGATGGGAGTTAGGCCCTCAAGGCGCCAGCACCAGGCCGGCCTTCCCACGAACTCCACATGTAAACAGAGTCCCAGGCAGGGGACGGTTGTGGGAAATGCAGGGGCACATGGTCCCCAGGGCCTTGGGAGAAAGGATTCTGTGGTGCCCTGAGAATTAACTATTCAGCCCCGGATGAGCTAGTCCAGGAGAAATTCTCAATAACGGGTCTGCCAACACAAGAGACGGGCAAGGAGGGATGACATCACTCAGCAACAGAGCCCACTGTGGCATCACAGGCTGCTCATAGGAAGTGATGAGCATTTGGACCCCAGCCCTTCACTGGAACACACACACACACACACACACGCATGTACACATACATGCATGCACACATCACTCTGCACATACCGCCGCACACATGCATACACACATACCACTCTGCACACACTCTGAGCAGTCCGAAAGTCCCTGTGGACCCTTTGGTGCACACGGCCCTGGAGGGGCTGAGGAAGGACCCACCCGGCCTTGCAGAGGCAGAGTGACTCTTGCCAGTCAGAAATTCCTACAGCAGGCTGCATCATTCGCACAGCACTAGCAGCCATCAAAGGCTAAAGAGCAGCCCCCAGAAAGGAGAGGCTCAGTGGCCACAATGGCTGTGGCCCTCACTTCTGCCACTGTGCAGAGGGCCCTAGGGGTCCTGGCCTCTGGGCCTGAGCTCAAGGCCACCACAGTAGTGTCCCATCAGAAATGTATGACATCCTGCTGCTCCTGCTCCGTCCTGAGGTGGCGTCCCCCGGTTTTCTGGGTGTACACATCCATCTCCTAAGCTTGGCTGGTGGGCGTCTGCCCAGATGAGGGGGTCGAGGACCCAACTCTACACAACAGCAAATGCACTTGGCGGGGCATCAGGACCTCCAGGAGCTGCTGAGATACCACCCAGGTCCCAGGCATGTGCAGGACTCATGGGGCCAGAGGCATGTGAGTAGCTCTGTATCCCCTCCTCACCCTGTTGACTCCCTGAGAGCCAAGAGGGGCTGCTTAAACCCAGGCCAGGTTTCAACCAGAACCTTCTCAGCCTTGGGGTGACCAACAGCTCCTGGCAAGCCCATGGTTCCCCTAGAAACGCCCCACCCCCATCCCACTTTACTGCCTACAGAGGGGAGGCAGGGAGGATGAGATGAGCTTGGGAACACTATAGCTCTGGACGCAAGGGAGGCACTGTTCTACAGCCTGGGCAGTGGGGATCACCCAGGACCCCCCTCACTGGGCGTCATCGGGCAAACATGGAGAACCAGAACAGTAAATATCCGAAGCAAGGGAGAGTCACTGTACCCATCTGGGCACCTCCCAAGGTCAGAGAGCTCCCCACCCAGCTCTGCTCTGCGGGGTCAGCCTGGCCATGGCCAGGAGAGAGAGGAGGAAGGTCTGGGCCCCTCAGGTGATGGGGCTCCCAACTTGGGGGCTGGGATTGTACCTCAGGGAGCCACATGGCTTGTGTGTGATCATCCACCCATGCTCCCTGAGCCACCAGCCCTGGTCTGCTCATAGAAACTGGTGGGAGAGATGGTCAAGCTAGGCAGGAAACGCAGTGAGTACAGGCTTTGGAGGCTGTGAGGCCAGAGTGAGAATCCATGTTCTGCCAGTGTGGCCTCAGGTAAGCCACTTTGCACTTCAGGCCTCAGCTTCCTTGCCTGTAAAACACAAAAATAGCCCCTGTCCTTGGGGTCTTCCCATTTATGAATGCTCATACCATGAAGATTAAGAGGGATAATGTGGGTTTAAACACTCAGTGCAGGGTTGAAGAGCCTGGAATTCTCTGGAAGACACTAGAAAGCTGCTGGGAGGCAGGGCTGGGGTGGGAGCTGTCCTTAGCAGGGTTCGGAAGAGCAAGGTCCCCAGCACCCTGGGCAGGAGAGCTGAGTCCCAGTGGAAAGGAACATACAGGCTTGCAGGGAGTCTGGCCACAGTGCAGGCAGCCAGGGCCCTGCAGCCAGATAGGGACCAGCAGTGGAGGAGACCTCAGGGGAGTGTCGCCCCTGCCTCTCCTGCTCCTAGAGGGGACTACTGGGGATTGTCTAGCCCCTTGCCCCCTGAGGGCTGTGAGGCCTGTTCCTGAGCTCTCCCAGAGACAGCCAGCGTGCAGGCTTCAGGAAGGGTGCTGGGCACAGGGAACCAGCCACCTCCTCCCAGGGGCTCAGCCTGTGTACCAGGCCCCAACCTCTGCTTGTGGCCAAAGGGAGGACATGTTCAAGTCACACAGTGAGAAGGCCAGAAAAAGCCTGGGTCTCTCATGTTTAGGGCCTGTGTGTCCCTCATGCCACCCTGGACTGGGGCCACATCTTACTGTGAGCCCGCAGGGTGCTCGTGGCACCTACTCTTCCAAGCAATGAAGGCCACCCTCAAGTCCAGCAGCCTTCCCAGCTAACAAACCACACTTGGGTGTGTTACAGAAACTCCTCTTGGGGTCTTCCCATTTATAAATGCTCATATCATAGTCATGATCAGAGGGAGGTTTAAGAACAAAAGTTTCTCCCCCAGCAACAGCTGACCGGCATCAGGACTCAGGAACTTGTTAGTCTGCAGCAGTTTGCTGTGCTAATGTAGTAGTTTTGTTTTCTTTTCCCTTTTAACTTTTTTTTTTTTTTTTTTTGAGACGGAATTTCACTCTTGCTGCCCAGGCTGGAGTGCAATGGTACAATCTCAGCTCACTGCAACCTCCACCTCTCCAGTTTAAGCAATTCTCCTGCCTCAACCTCCCAAGTAGCTGAGATTACAGGTGCATGCCACCACACCTGGCTAATTTTGTATTTTTGGTAGAGAAGTGGTTTCACTATGTTGGTCAGGCTGGTTTTGAACTCCTGACCTCAGATCATGCATCCACCTTGGCCTCCCAAAGTGCTTGGGATTACAGGTGTGAGCCACCGTGCCCGGTCCTGACCTTTTTAACCTTTTATATTAGCATTATTTCAGACCTACAGGAAAGTTGAAAGCATAGTACAAAGGATTCCTATATTTTGGGGGGGACTATGAGAATCAGTTGCAGACATAATGCCCCTTTACCACTAAATGTTTCTGTTTTGGTTGAATTTCGAAGTGTTCTATGAATACCATTAGTTCCTCCTGTCCAATAGGCAGTAGCCTACCAGGGAGTGGGTGTTAAGGCGGCAGTCCGCCTGGCAGGAGTAATAGTTTATCACCGACAATGATTCGAATCACCAGCACATCATGATACTAAAAAGCAGGCCACTTTTAGTCAGTTCAATTACTCTTTTCCAAACCTTCTCCATTACTGCCTGTTCCCAAGTCAGGCTGCTGCCACGGCCAATAGATACTAAAGCAGTAAATATTCAGAGTGCGAGGAAGGTCAGCATTACAAAGGGAGTAACACTAAATTGGGGGAAATATATCAAAGAACTGGAAAGTGGTAATGAAATGACAGTGGTGCATGCATACGGAATGCATCTTTCTAGGGTTGGCGTGTCCTTAGGAATAAAGACCGAATCAGGAGGTAAGTAAACAGTGCTGGGCGTATCAACAGCAACTGTTGGACACAGGGAAAGGGGACGAAAGGCAGGCTCACTGAGGGTGTGTGATGGAGGAGCGGGCACCAGCACGGGCACAGTTGGCCTAAAGCTAAGAGAAGGCCAGGTGTGTGAAGACTGAAAGACAGGGTGCCAGAAGATGTTCCTGTTGAATGGTTTTTTGTTGTTGTTGTTGTCGTTTTGTTTTTTGAGGGTCTCGGTCTGTCACCCAGGCTGGAGTGCAGTGGTGTGATCTCGGCTCACTGCAGCCTCAACCTGCCTGGCTCAATCCATCCTCCCACCTCAGCTTCTCAAGTAGTTGGAACTACAGGCACGCGCCACCATGCCTGGCTAATTTTTGTATTTCTTTTTTTTTTCTGAGACGGAGTCTCACTCTATTGCCCAGGCTGGAGTGCAGTGGCGCGATCTCAGCTCACTGCAAGCTCCGCCTCCCCGGTTCACACCATTCTCCTGCCTCAGCTTCCAGAGTAGCTGGAACTACAGGCACCTGCCACCACACCCGGCTACTTTTTTGTATTTTTAGTAGAGACAGGGTTTCACCATGTTGGTCAGGATGGTCTTGATCTCCTGACCTCGTGATCTACCAGCTTCTTCCTCCCAAAGTGCTGGGATTACAGGCGTGAGCCACCATGCCCAGCCTAATTTTTGTATTTCTTGTAGAGATGGGGTTTCACTATGTTGTCCAGGCTGGTCTCGAACTACTGGCCTTAAGTGATCCACCCATCTCGGCCTTCCAAAGTGCTGGGATTACAGGTGTGAGCTAGTGCAACAGGTAAGGATCTTGGTTTTCAAAAATCAGAACTGGCTCTGGCTGATTTAGGCCAGATTTCCTGAAGAACATCCGGCAGCTCACAGAATCAACAAGGCTGGAGGGGCAGGGAGACGGTGGGGCTGCAGCTAGAAGTGTTGGCAGTGTGACCCTGCATCCGGTGGACACTAGCCCCAGGCTGGGACCATGTCCCCGCCTTTTGAAGCACTTGCCCTGGACCCCCTGCCCCGGGGTGAGAGACAGGATGCCACAAAATCAGGTTCTGCTGCTGCACTCTTGCTGCATAGGTGGGGTGAGCATGGGTCTTGTAGCCTTCTGGAGGGGAGGAGGGCAGATTACCCACCCAGTGGGTCATCCACAGCCCCTGGCAGACAGCCCAGGTGCCAAGCAGCCAGAACAAGCCACAGATGACCCTGCCACTCAGGGATTCAAGCCGTCGTCAAAGACACCCTCGTCAAAGGCACCCTCGTCAAAGGCACCCCCGTCAAAGGCACAGCTGGTGTGGGCACAATGGAGTCACAAGGCATTGTGAGACCCAGGGTTGGGGCACAGCTTGTCCCAGCAGGCTCATAAGGTTGGCAAAACCGTTTTGCAAAAAGATGCCCAGGAGAATATGTGTCTGCGAAGAAGATAAGAAAATCCAGATTTTGAAACTCTGAAGGGCCGATTCGCATGCCTATTTGGGGAACCATATCTGGGAACTGGAAGTTCAAACACTTCTTTCTCCATTCGGACTCACAAAACTTACAACAGCAGATTCTCTACAGCCTGTTCAGAAGTAGGACATTTCAGCTACCCCTCCCAGCTACCCTGAGACAGAGTTTATGTCAAATTGGCTTTAAACACAAAGAAGCAACAAGTCTTTTTTTTTTTTTTTTTTTTTTGAGACAGAGTCTCGCTCTGTCGCCCAGGCTGGAGTGCGGTGGCCAGATCTCAGCTCACTGCAAGCTCCGCCTCCCGGGTTTACGCCATTCTCCTGCCTCAGCCTCCCGAGTAGCTGGGACTACAGGCGCCCGCCACTACGCCCGGCTAGATTTTTGTATTTTTTTTTAGTAGAGACGGGGTTTCACTGTGTTAGCCAGGATGGTCTCGATCTCCTGACCTCGTGATCCGCCTGTCTCGGCCTCCCACAGTGCTGGGATTACAGGCTTGAGCCACCGCGCCCCGCCAACAAGTCTTTAATGTTAAGTAACACACCCAAGAGCTCACAGCTCACAAGTGTTGGAGCTGGGTTTTTTTTTTTTAATTGAGATGGAGTCTCACTCTGTCACCCAGGCTGGAGCACAGTGGTGTGATCTCAGCTCACTGCAGCCTCTGCCTCCCAGGCTCAAGCAATCCTCTCACTTCAGCCTCCCAAGTAGCTGGGACTACAGGCCCACGCCACCACGCCTGGCTAATTTTTTGTATTTTTGGTGGAGATGGGGTGTCGCCGTGTTGCCCAGGCTGGTCTCTGGGATTTACATTGAAATGTATCTAGGTACAAAGCTTTCTGCCTTTTACCCTACAGCTCTGACTCTGGTGCATGTGCATATTTATTACTCTCAGAAAGCAGGATTTTTGTAGACTTGTCTGGCCTCATTCCCCTCTGAAGTTCATGTCCCCTTTCTCTCACTGAATT
This sequence comes from Colobus angolensis palliatus, assembly GCF_000951035.1. NCBI lineage: Eukaryota > Metazoa > Chordata > Mammalia > Primates > Cercopithecidae > Colobus > Colobus angolensis. Next base: position 11,187,834 of record NW_012116599.1, read on the forward strand.
ATGTTTGCTCCAAAAACTGCCCTGCCTGGGTGCTGTTCTTAACTGCTCCTGAACGGCTTGTGGGCAGCACCTTCCATGGACCAGCCTGGGATCTCCCATGGGCTAGCCTGGGACCTCCCATGGCCAGCCTAGCATCTCCCATGGGCTAGCCTGGCACCTTCCATGGGTTAGTCTGGCACCTCCCATGGCCAGCCTGGCACCTTCCATGGGCCAGCCAGGCACCTCCCATGGGCCAGCCTGGCACCTCCCATGGACTAGCCTGGCACCTCCCATAGCCAGCCTGGCACCTCCCATGAGCCAGCCTGGGACCTCCCATGGGCTAGCCGGGCACCTCCCATGGGCTAGCCTGGCACCTTCTGGCCCAGGGGCAGCTACTCTGGGGCGAGCAGTCAATCCCCTTGAGTACCTTTCCCAAGGGATCTAGTGTTTGTAGTAAACTGGCTCTGCAGCTTTTGGTAAAAATTCAAGTTCCCTGGTTAGAGCTTAGTGCCTTCCAAGAGGCTTCAATGTGTGGTTGCAGCTCAGAGAGGCTGTGAGATGCTCTCCAGGAACAGCAGTTGTTGTTGTTGTTATTTTCTCCTTTTTTCTGGTTTTAGAGAACTAATTTTGTTTTAAAGCGACAGCAGTTTTAATCCCCTTCATCCTTTAGGGGAGCATGCTGTTGGGGAAATGCTGCTTAGATTTTCTATGCCTCAGTTTCTCCACCTGAAAAGTGGGAGTGACAACAGTACCAACTTCATGAGGTTATTATGAAGATTAAATGAGTGCCCAGATGGCACTTAGTGGGCATTCATAACAATTTTTCAAATAAATGGGAATAGGTCTCAGAGATTGCTACAAGGAAGTAATTCTCAATATGCTTCTTCCAAGGCAGCAAGTGAAAATACCCTCAAGGTTTCTCTCTTTAGCCCTGGGGAAGGGGGAGTAGAGAGAGTGAGGCTGCAGGACGAGGAGGCCACAGACCAAGCCCAGGCTCCGTCAGCCACAGAGGCTGGGCTGTCCTTGTCTTCCCTTGGCAGGGGTCTTGCTAGGATCCTGCCTTCCGGCCACTCATCATTCCCAAGAAATGCTCAAGTGTGTTTGTGTAGAGGCGCCATAAACAAGGCGGGAAGAGTGGGCTCCATTAACAGGCCTTTATTAGGGCTGACCAGCGCTCGGCAGGCCTGCACGGAGCCCCAGCTGCAGGAAAGGGTCCCAAATTGTTGCAGGGCCCTGAAGGACCCCAAGAAGATTCTGTCCCCTCCACCCTGCTCCAGGCCCTGTTCTTTCCCTGAGCAGACATCACTCCCGAGCAGGGCAGGGCTCTGCTTTCAGGCAAAGCCTCCTTGCAGTGAGGGAGGGCTGCTGGGGCAAGAGTCAGCACTGGGACAGGGCAAGCCTGTGACCTGGGGGTGCATTCTTTCCACTGCACCCCAAGAAGAAGCACGCAGTGTCCACCCACACTATACTGAAGACATTTTCTCCTCTGGAGAGTTACTACTTTCCCTTTGGGAATTAATAGGTGGGTTGTGGGGAGGAAGGTACTTGAAGGTTATGTTAATATCCCATTTTTCTTTTCCTTTTTTTTTTTTTTTTAAGATGGAGTTTCACTCTTGTTGCCCAAGCTGGAGTGGAATGGCGCGATCTCGACTCACTGCAACCTCTGCCTTCCGGGTTCAAGTGACTCTCCTGACT
>NW_012116599.1:11191667-11199371 GCF_000951035.1 Colobus angolensis palliatus
GAGTACAGTGGCGTGATCTCAGCTCACTGCCAACCTCATCTCCTGGGTTCAAACAATTCTCCTGCTTCAGTCTCCCAAGTAGCTGGGATCACAGGCACCTACCACCATGGCCCAGCTAATTTTTGTTTTTTGTTTTTTTCTTTTTTTGTAATTTTTGTATTTTTAGTAGAGACAGGGTTTCACCGTGTTGGCCAGGCTGGTCTCAAACTCCTGACCTCAGGCTATCCGCCTGCCTTGGCCTCCCAAAGTGCTGGGATTACAGGTGTGAGCCACCGCACATGGCCTGATACTTATTTTTATATCTATCTATAAATGTTGAAAAGCATGCACTGACATCAGTACCTCTAATTCCAATTTGATACCACAGCATTCATCCCTACTACACCTCCCTGAGAGGAAGAAACTGGTCTTCTGTTATTTTTGGCATATTTCCTCTTCGGGCCAACCTCCTCAGTGTGCTTCCATTGCTACCATCACTGCCCCTACCAGACCCCTCCTAACCCACTCTGCATCCTCTCTCCGAGCTGTCGCCCACTCGCTGCATTGACACCCTCCTCACAGCACCCAGGCTCCCAGGTAGAAGGAAACACTCTCCATCAGTGTAGATGGCAATGACAGCATTTCTAGAGGACAAGTTTAGCAACAGGTACCAATATATAAAAGTCTATCCTTTTGGCTCTGAAACTTTTCCTCTAGAAATTTATAGAAAAAAATAGTAGCTCAAGCCAGGCCCAATGGCTCACACCTGTAATACCAGTACTTTGGGAGGCTGAGGCTGGTGGATCACTCGAGGTCAGGAGTTCGAGAAAAGCCTGGCCAACATGGTAAAAACCCAACTCTACTTTAAGAAGTACAAAAATTAGCTGGGCATGGTGGTGCATGCCTGTAGTCCCAGCTACTGAGGAGGCTGAGACAGGAGGATTGCTTGAACCAGGGGGATGGAGGCTGCAGTGAGCTGAGATCATGCCACTGCACTCCAGCCTGGGTGACACAGCAAGACTCCCATCTCAAAAATAAATAAATGGTAGCTCAAATATAGAGAGATAAGTGGTACTAGTTATAACCTTGTCGTGATAAGGAAAAATTGGAGACCAGATAAATTTTCCTTGTCTTCGGTCCCTAAAGACCTGTCTTTGTCTTAGCTTCTGAAAGCAGAGTGTCCTACACGCCTCCTAGGACCATCTCCCTGAAAGATCAGATAATTTGTGGATAATTGACTTCCTCCAGAGATGTTAACTTTGCAGCCCTTTCTGACTGTATTTGTACAAGGGTCCAGAGGGCTCCTGTGTGTCAGAGAATTGGTCCTGGGGCAGAAAGCAGAAGATGCAAGGCACCAAGCTGAGTTGGGACTCCTCCACAGATGCAGCTGGAATCAAAGTCCTGCCAAGGGGAGGAGACAGGGACCCCAAAGGCACCTGCTATCTTTATCAATAGAGAACAGACAATAATGGGACACCAGTGCTGTGGAATGGTGTGCAGGCATTTGAAGGAGGGAGGTCAGGCCACACAGGCTGTCCTGGAAAGGCATCCAGGCAAGGTATGTTGCCAAGAGAAACCTGTAAAGAACATAATGACATGGAAGGTTGGATTTCAGATATGTCAATTACAGGGTGGGCTTTTTCTTGTTTTTTTGTTTGTTTGTTTTTTGTTTTTGAGACAGAGTCTCGCTCTGTTGCACAGGCTGGAGTGCAGTGGTGCGATCTCAGTTCACTGCAACCTCTGCCTCTCAGGTTCAAGTGATTCTTCTGCCTCAGCCTCCTGAATAGCTTGGATTCTAGGCATGTGCCACCATGCCCAGAAAGTTTTTGTATTTTTAGTAGTGATAGGGTTTTGCCATGTTGGCCAGGCTGCTTTTTTTTTTTTTTGCTTTTTTTTTTGTTTTTAAGAGACAAAGTCTAACTCTGTCACCCAGGCTGGAGTGCAGTGGAATGATCATGGCTCGCTGTAGCCTTGAACTCCCAGGCTCAAGCCATCCTCCTCCCTCTGCCTCCTAAGTAGCTGAGACTACAGGTGCATCACCACACCCAGCTAATTTTTTATTTTTCATAGAGATGGGGTCTCGCTATATTGCCCAAGCTGGTCTCGAATTCCTGGGCTCAAGTAATCCTCCTACCTCGGCCTCCCAGAGTGCTGGGATTACAGGCATGCACCTGGCCCTTAGTCACATTTTCTATTCTCTAGCTAGTTTTATTGTAAAAATACCGTACATAATACACATAACATATAAAATTCATGTTAATCTACTGTATGTGTTATCTATAAGGCTTCCAGTCAACAGTAGGCTATTAGTAGTTAAGTTTCAGGGGAGTCAAAAGTTACACATGGATATTCAAATGCACATGGGGTCATCACCCCTAACCCCCACTTTGTTCAAAAGTCAACTGTAGCTAAAGACGTCCTGGAGGGAGTCTGAGGCAGGAGAATGGCGTGAACCCGGGAGGCGGAGCTTGCAGTGAGCCGTGATCGTGCCACGGCACTCCAGCCTGGGCGACAGAGCGAGACTCCGTCTCAAAAAAAGAAGTCCTGGGGCATCTGCAGAAATAGCTGTGGACCAACTACAGGAGGAACAGATAAGAATTAGTTTCAGCCACAGGATCGGGAACAGATCAAGGGCACGGCATATTCACGCAGAGGAGGGGATGGATATTGGCATCAGAGCAAGTGTTGAGTTGTGGCGGCCTCTCAGTGAGGACAGAGGACGCAGGAGACCCGCTCTGGGACTTCATGTGATCCCTGGCCTCCCTTAGACATCTGCAGACATGGCTTGAACGTACTGACAGCTACTCTCTCTGCCTGGGAGAGCTCGTTAGCACAGTGGAGTGTCTTCTGTGTGTGCTGATTTAGGCCAGAGTGCCAGGGAGTTAACACCCAGGAACAACGCTCCTTCTAGGGGTGGCACTAGTAGAGAAATGTCCCATGAGCAGCCAGCATCCACGATGGCCCCAGCGATCCCTGCGTCCTGATATGCACACCCTGGTGTAGTTGCCTCCCACACTGAACAGGGCTGAACCCTTCTGCAGGATATTGAGGAAACGACAGCATATACCATCCAAGGCTAGATCATAAAAGCATTGTGAAAACTAAATTGAGCAAAGGACTTGAATAGACATTCCTCCGAAGAAGTTATACAAATGACCAGTAAACACGCGAGTGGGTGCTCATTATCACTCATCATTAGGGAAATGCAAATCAAAACCACAATGAACAATGAAATACCACCTCGCATTCATTAGGTTGACTACTATTTTGTAAAAATCAGAAAACAACAAGAGTTGCTGAGGATGTGGAGCAATTGGAACCCTGATGCCCTTGTGCACTGTCACTGGGAATGCAAAATGGCATCATTAGAATGGAAAACAGCACAGCAGTCCTCCAAAAATTAAAAATAGAATTATCGTATGATCCAGCAATTCCACTTCTGGGCATACACCCAAAAGATTTGAAAGCAGGAACTTGAAGAGATGTTTATATACCCACGTTCATAGCAGCATCATTAGCAAAAGCCAAAAGGTGGAAACAAGCCATTCATCTGTCCATTGGCAGATGAATGGATGAACAAAATGTGGTATCTATATATAATGGAATATTATTCCGCCTTAAAAAGGAAGGAGATTATGACATATGCTACAATGCGAATGAAGCCTGAGGATATTATGGTAAGTGAAATAAGTCACAAAAGGACAAATACTGTATGAGACACCTAGAGGATCTCTGTCGCCAGGCTGGAGTGCAGTGGCGTGATCTCGGCTCACTGCAGCTCCACCTCCCAGGTTCACACCATTCTCCTGCATCAGCCTCCCAAGTAGCTGGGACCACAGGTGCCCGCCACCACGCCCGGCTATTTTTTTTTTTTTTTTTTGTATTTTTAGTAGAGATGGGGTTTCACCATGTTAGTCAGGGTGGTCTCGATCTCCTGACCTCATGATCCACCCGCCTCGGCCTCCCAAAGTGCTGGAATTACAGGCGTGAGCCACCGCGCCCGGCCAGAACGCACTTCATTTTCTCTCTTCTCTTCGTTGTCTCTCTTCCTCCACCCCGTCACCATGCTGTCTGGGCTTACGTATCAAATAAACAACTTCATCCAGTTCATGCCTCCAGGTCTTCATTTTGAAGAAACCCAAGCCACAGCTGTCCCCCTTGTTTGGCTGGAAGTCAAGGCACCCCCTGGGGTAGAGCTGAGCCTGAGCCCTGTCTGTAGGGAACCTATGGATGACTGCCCAAGGCGTGGGGTGAAGTCAAGAGCAGCCACAGAGCTGTCCTCAGCCTGCCTGGCATCCACCTGATGTGATCTGCACACAGCCTGACACACACTTTCAGGCCTGGGAACAGTGGCAGGAACAGTTAAACAGGCCCCGTCACTGCCCCTTACCCCAGAAGCAAGCTGTGTGGGACGTGTTCACTTCCCCCGAAGCTTATTTTGCCTCTTCCTGTGGCTGGCCTGTAACTGACCACACAAACCACCAACACTGAGAAAGAGGAGGTCACGGAAGGGTGTGGGGCAGAGTTCAGCAGGGTCTGTGGGAAGGGTCAGACTCCTTGACTGTGATCTTCAATGCTCCGATTAAGAGAAGGCAAAGATTGCACAGCCAAGACTCGAAATTAGGGAACCAGGAACACCCTTCTGGCCCCTCAGAGAAGAGGTGTATTCACTTGCCAGGGCTGCCACAACAAAATACCACAGGCTGGGTGGATAAACAACACATCATCTCCCAGTTCTATAGGCTGAAGTCCAAGATCAAGATGTCAGCAGATTTGGTTTCTCCAGAGGCCTCTCTCCTTGGCTTGCAGGTGACCATCTTCTCTCTCCCTGGGTCTTCTTAGGGTCTTTCTGTGCACACACATATCTGTGTCCTAATCTCCTCTTCTCATAAGGACATGAGCCATATTGCACTAAGGCGCACCCTTGTAAACTTATTTTAGTGTAATTACCTCTTTACAGGCCCTAGTTCCAAATAATAGTCGTATCCCAGGGTATTGAGGGTTAGGACTTCAACCCAGGAATTTGGGGGTGATGTAGCTCAGCCCATAACAAGGGGAAAGGAGGCACAGGGACCAATGCAGTGAGGCGTCCTCTGTCTTCACATTTTGGCTGTGAACTCACTGACCACCACTCTAAATCAAGTGATCTGCCTGCCTTGACCTCCCAAAGTGCTGGAACTAGAGGCGTGAGCCATTGTGGCTGGCCAGTACCCAGTTATTAATTCAAACACTAATCTAGGTACTGCTGTGAAGGTATTTTGTTGATGTAGTTACCATCTACCATGAGTTGACTTTCTTTTTGCATTTAATTATTACTTTATTTATTTATTTATTTAAGACAGGCTCTCACTCTGTCACTCAGGATGGAGTGCAGCAGCGCAATCCTGGCTCACTGCAAACTCGACCCGCTGGGCACAAGCAATCCTCCCACCTTAGCCTCCCAAGGAGCTAGGACTACAGGCACATCCCACCATGCCCAGTTAAGTTTTGTATTTTCTGTGGTAGAGACAGGGGCTCACCATGTTGCCCAGGTTGGTCTCAAACTCCTGAGCTCAAGCAATCTGCCCACCTCGGCCTCTCAAAGTGCTTGGATTACAGGTGCAAGCCACCATACCCGGCCTATTTATTAATTTTTAAATTTTGTGGGTAGAGAGTAGGTGTTATAATGAGTTGGCTTTAAGTAAAGCAGATGACTCGCAAAAATGTGGGTGGGTCTCACCCAATTGGTTGAAGGTTTGAAGAGCGAAACCTGAGGCTCTTCCCAGAGAAAAAACTCTGCCTCAAGACTGCAACACTAGCCAGGTGCAGTGGCTCACGCCTGTAATCCCAGTACTTTGGGAGGCCGAGGTGGACAGATCACTTGAGCTCAGGAGTTTGAGACCAGCCTGGGCAACATAGTAAGAACCTGTCTCTACTAAAAATACAAAAATTAGCTGGGCGTGGTGGTGCATGTCTGTAATCCCAGCTGCTCAGGAGGCTGAGGTGTGAGAATTGCTTGAACCTGGAAGGCAGAGGTTGCAGTGAGCTGAGATCACACCTCTGCACTTCAGCCTGGACAACAGAGTGAGACTCTATCTCAAAAAAAAAAAAAAAAGGCTGAAGCATCAACTCCTGCCTGAGACTCCAGCCTGCTGGCCCCCACAATCACATAAGCCAACACCTTGAAATAAATAATATCTGTAGATATACACATATGTATACATACACATGCACGTGTGTGTGTCCTGTTGGTTCTGTCTCTCTGCAGAGCCCACAGGGATACATCTAACCTTCATGGAAGGCAGGCATGTGAGGTGCTGGGTGTCAATGTGCCAAGGGCATAGAGTCCACCATTCGGAGGGTACGAGTGTCTCCAGGGGAGATAGCCCTCGAGGTCATGGAGAAGCAGGTGGGGCATTTGCTGAAACGTGCCCTGCTGCTCCATGCTTGGAAAATGCATTCTGCTGTTGGTTTGACCAAAATGGCCAGAGAACCAAAAATAACCCCCACAAGCTATCCCAAGTCCACACTATAAATGGAAAATTACAGAAATCACTTAAAGGACTTGCAACGTCCAACTCTCCCATAAATCAAACCAGATCATGCCACTGTCTACTGAAAATCCTCCTGAGGACCCTCAGAATTAACCCAATGTCCAACGCAGCCTGTGGCCCAGCCCTGCCCACCTCTGCTCCTCTTCTCCTTTCTTGTGCCCCTGCCAGGCCACTCTCTGACACCTCAGGGCCTTTGCATGTGCTGTTTGCCCTGCTGAGATTCCCTTTCCCTGGCTCTTTGCCCAGCACCTTCTCATCCATTAGGGCTCTGACCACATATCCTGACATCTTGCCCCCCTATCTTCTATAACATCTCCTGCATATGTCCTTTTGGAACAATGAACATAAGAGAATGAGATGAGCCTGTTCTCCTACAACAGTAGGAGAGATGAGCATCCATCTCCTACTTCCTTTCTGGAATACAGATGTGATGGCTGGAGGTCCAGCAGTTATCACAGACCCTGAAGTGATCTGGAGGCTAAACATCACACCCTAAGAATGGCAGAGCTGAAAGGCAGAGGAAAGACAGTGTGAAACGACCTTTTTCTGTTTGCTTATTTTCCTATTTATTGTCTGTCTACCCCCTCTGGTCTGTAAGTTCCAGGAGAACAGGCCCACCTTACTCTCTTGTGTCTCCCCAGTACCAGGCTCCCAGGAGGTAGCACCTGATGTATGTCGAATGAGTGAATGGTTCCTCAGCTACTAAGCTCATGTGCATCTGGGTCACGGTCCCTCCCCATTTACCCACGGTGGCCTAGGCTGGCCCCATTGTGTCCCTTAGTGGTTGATGGCATTGGCATGCAGCTGTCTGAGGGTTTTAGGCTCCTGACTGGAGGGAGGCAGACTCGGACACACACAGGTTGGGGCCCGAGGAGAAACCTCGTCACTGAACAAGGTGAAACTGAAGTGAATCAGTTAGAACTGCGGTTTTACTGAGCTCTGAAGAACTGAGGGAGAGTGTTCCAGGAAAAGAGGACAGCAGGGAAAAGGCCACTAGGCAGCATTGCAAGGAACCCCCTGAAAGCCACGAACCCATCACAAGGAACCAGGGGGACAGCGGCCTGAGTCGAAGGCAGAGGGGAAGGCAGGACCCAGGACTCAGAGAGTCATGGAAGGGATGTGGTCTCATCCTCACGTGGAAAATTTAAGAGATTGTTTCTAGGTTGAACGAGACCCCGTTACTATAAAAAAA
>NW_012116599.1:11200272-11201156 GCF_000951035.1 Colobus angolensis palliatus
CTAGGTTGAACGAGACCCCGTTACTATAAAAAAATATAAAAAATAAAGAGAGGGCTGGGGACAGACAGCTGATGAAAGCTATTTTTACCTTCTCCTTAGCCTCCATCTCCTACTTCCTTTCTGGAATACAGATGTGATGGCTGGAGGTCCAGCAGCTATCATGGACCTTGAAGTGATCTGGAGGCTAGACATCACACCCTAAGAATGGCAGAGCTGAAAGGCAGGGGAAACAGGAGTCTCTGGTGATACTATGAAGCTTCTGGACCAGCCCTGAACACAAGAAAAGTTTCTTTCTTTCTCAGGGTCTCTGCAGAGAGACAAGAGGGGTATTATTCTTATCTATGTCACTGATGGGCTGATGCTGATGGAGTAACCACCATGTTGAACATCAGTCTATTAGAGCCCTGGAGGGTACTGGAAACTAAGTATTTAGCATGGATGTCAAATCACTTCTGCTCATTGGCCAGAACTAGCTAGCCACATGGCCCCATGGCCCCATCAAATCAATGCTAAGACAGCCAGGAAATGTCATCCTGCCAAGTGCCCAGAAGGCAGGGAGCAGAAGGAGGTGCAGTGATCATCATTAAGAAATCAAGTTGGGGCCAGGCGTGGTGGCTCACGCCTGTAATCCCACCACTTTGAGAGGCCGAGGCAGGCGTATCACCTGAGGTCAGGAGTTCCAAACCAGCCTGAACAACATGGAGAAACCCCCTGTCTCCTAAAAATACAAAATTAGCCAGGCATGATGTTGCATGCCTGTAATCCCAGCTACTCAGGAGGCTGAGGTAGGAGAATTGCTTGAACCTGGAAGGCAGAGGTTGCAGTGAGCTGAGATCACACCTCTGCACTTCAGCCTGGACAACAGAGTGAGACTCTATCTCAAA
>NW_012116599.1:11204341-11208981 GCF_000951035.1 Colobus angolensis palliatus
AGGAGTTTGAGACCAGCCTGGTCAACAAGGTGAAACGCCATCTCTACTAAAAATACAAAAATTAGCTGGGCGTAGTGGCGTGCACTTGTAGTCCCAGCTACTCAAGAGGCTGAGGCAGGAGGATTGCATGAGACCAGGAGGTAGAGGTTGCAGTGAGCAGAGATCGCATCATTGCCCTCCAGCCTGGGCGACAAGAGCAAGACTCTGTCTCAGGAAAAAAAAAAAAGATCAGGACACACATAGAGGAAAATCCAAGTGAAGAAGCAGAGAAGGTGGCCATCTGCAAGCCAGAGAGAGGCTTCCAAAGAAGCCAATCCTGCTGACACATTGATCTTGGACTTCAAGCCTCTAGAACTGTGAGAAAATTCGTTGCTATGTTTTGAGCCCCCCAATCTGTGGCACTTTGTTACAGCAGCCTGACCAGACTCACACATTTCCTTCCTTCCTCTGTGTACTCAGCCAGCACATACTCAGCCCGCATACCGAGCCGACACACCCATACTCAGCACTGACTGCGCACAGGGCTCACTGGAGACGCACTGACACCTTGACTCCTTTTCCCACCCACTGCCCCCGTGGGGCTGTAGGCCAAGCTGGTCCCTGTCCGCTATTTGTAAGCTTTCCCAGCCCTTTCTCCGGCTCCTCTGCCTCCATCCCCTAAATAAAGCAGTCTTCATGCTGAGGCCTGGCCCTCTGCCCTCCCTCTGCAGACTCCGTTCTCATTCCCCAGGGTGGTCCTTACCAAGGCTGCCCCCGCCCTCCCTCCGGGCCCAGCACAGGCTCAACTCTTCCCCTGGCCCTGCTTCTTCCCACCCCCGTCCTTTCCATGGTCCTCTGGACACGCCCATGGGCAGGGCCGTGACTTTCACTTTCCCCATGAAGAGGACAGCTTCTTCATGTCTCCAGTTTGGATCTCCTGGCCTCCCCGGCTCGGCTTTGACGTCTTTCTCTTCTCACCATCCACAGACAGCAGATCCTATTGATTCAGCCTCCCCGTTGTCTCTGCCTCTGCCCTCTCACGCCACCCCAGGCCACCCGCTCTGCAGGGCCTCTTCCTCCCTGAAGGTCCTTCTGGCTTTTGTTTTCTTAAAGCTGAAGGTCTCAGGAGAACTTCGAGGGGTTACTGAGCAAGTAGAAGGAAAGATGGGCAGAGTGTCTGACTGGAAGTGGGGAACAAGGTCCTCTCCCCCAATTAGAGGACAGGAGGGAAAGATGGGGGGACAGGTAAGGGGGAGAAAGAGTCGGAGGGCAGGGGGCCTGTTTCCTGGGTCCTGCTCCTGGACATGAAGCGAGACCAAGAGAGGGATGCCCTGAGACATCCAGGAGGAGGACCCAGGGCCGCGTCAAAGGAGTCCTGAGGCCGAAGGGCAGCCCCAAGCTGTGGGGAGCAGCTGGCCTTCCAAAATCTGGCACAAAGACAAAGAGGGGCCGGGCGCAGTGGCTCATGCCTCCAATCCCAACACTTTGGGAGGATGAGGTAGGCAGCTCACTTGAGGTCAGAAGTTCGAGACCAGCCTGGGCAACATGGCAAAACTTACAAAAAGTACAAAAATTAGCTAAGCATGGTGTTGTGCACTTGTAGTCCCAGCTACTTGGGAGGCTAAGGTGGGAGAATTGCTTGAGCCTGGAAGGTCGAGGCTTCTGTGAGCAGAGCTCTGTCACTGCGCTCCAGCCTGCCAGCCTGGGTAACAGAGTGAGACACTGTCTGAAAATAAATAAATAAATAAATAAATAAATAAATAAAAGGCTGGGTGTGGTGGCTCACACCTGTAATCCCAACATTTTGGGAGGCTGAGGTGGGCGAACCACAAGGTTAGGACTTTGAGACCAGCCTGAACAACATGGTGAAACCCCATCTCTACTAAAAATACAAAAATTAGCCAGGTGTGGTGGCGGGTGCTTATAATCCCAGCTACTCGGGAGGCTGAGACAGGAGAACTGCTTGAACCCGGGAGGCAGAGGTTGCAGTGAGCCAAGATCACACCACTGCACTCTAGACTGGGCAACAAAGAGCAAAACTCCATCTCAAAAAATAATGATAATACAAAAATTAGCCAGGTGTGGTGGCGGGTGCTTATAATCCCAGCTACTCGGGAGGCTGAGACAGGAGAACTGCTTGAACCCGGGAGGCAGAGGTTGCAGTGAGCCAAGATCACACCACTGCACTCTAGACTGGGCAACAAAGAGCAAAACTCCATCTCAAAAAATAATGATAATACAAAAATTAGCCAGGCGTGGTGGCACGTGCCTGTAGTCCCAGCTTCTCAGGAGGCTGAGGCAGAAGAATCACTTGAACCCAGGAGGCAGAGGTTGCAGTGAGCCGGTATCACACCACTGCACTCCAGCCTGGGCGACAAGAGTGAAACTCTGTCTCAAAAAACAAAAAAAGCCAAAGAGTCTTGCAGCCGTGGTGTGGATTATTGACGGGGGACCTGCTGCCCGCCCACCCTGGCCTTGGCACTGGAATGACCTGGAGGGAGAGAGCCCTCAAGGGCTGAGATTAAACCCACCAGAGTAGAAATTGGGGGCTAAAAGTAAGCCCTCTAAAGCTCGGCGGTGAACTTAATTTGGAAATAGAAATTCTAACAGTCATAGGCTTGGTATTTATTCCACTTGTTTCCTGGATGGAAACTATAAATACCCAGCTTAGCTGTAGGTGGAGGTGGGAGACACACGTAGGGGCACTGCCTGGTCAGGCCAGGGGGTCATGGAAGGTCAAGGGGCCAGAAGTCTGGCTCGAAAGTGATGTTGTTTTTCTGTTTTTGTTTTTGCTTTTTGAGACGGGGTCTCGCTCTGTCTTCCAGGCTGGAGTGCAGTGGTGCAATCTCGGCTCACTGCAATCTCTGCCTCCTGGGTTCAAGCAATTGTCTTGCCTCAGCCTCCTGAGTAGCTGGGATTACAGGTATGTGCCACCATGTCCAGCTAATTTTTTGTATTTTAGTAGAGATTGGGTTTCACCATGTTGGCCAGGCTGGTCTCAAACTCCTGACCTCAAGTGATTCGCCCACCTCAACCTCCCAAAGCACTGGGATTACAGGCGTGCGCCACCGCAACCGGCTGAAAGTGATGTTTTAAATGAACGCCCACGAGAGAACCAAATAAAATGGGTACAGTTACCAAAGGAAGTGACGCGATTTGAAACAGCTGATTTCTAGACCGGATGAATTCAACCATCAGCCCAGGCTCTGGTGTCCTGGTTTTGCTCCTCCTTGGCAAGCCCTTGAAGGGCCTGGCTCCAAATGCAGTTGCTGGGTGGATTCCCCAGGCCCTGGGCCTGTGTCTCAACGGGTCTTAGACCACCCAGCTGGCCAGGTCCTTCATGGTCTCTCGGGAACACAGACCCAAGAGGCTCCAGCCAACTTCAAAGTCCAGAGCAAGTGTCCCAGGGCAGAGGGGCCACCGGGCTTCCAGCGGGGAGAAGGAAGGTGGGCACCTCGCCTGCTGTTGCTAAGACACTCCACTGAGGCACACGCAGTCTGCTCAGAAAAACCCCTCGGGAGGACAGTCCCCGGGGGTTTCCCACCTGACCTTAGGTGCTTCTTCCTCTCCTGACCTGAGAACCCTTTCCTAACTCTCCCACCCTAGGCTCTCCCCATTCTAGTCCAGAAACGCCTGTGACGTGAGGCCTTCCCCTCGGAATCACATTCCACCCCCTCCCGACTCCAGATTCTCCAGTACTCACGCAGCCCCCGACTCACACTGTGAGGGAGGGGCTCTGGCCCTCACACAAGCACCCTGAAGCCACGCTGCAGACAGGTGCTGGGGCAGTTGGAGTGGTCCCTGAAGCTGGGAGGGGCAGGGCAGCATCTCCAGTGGCTCTCATCTGCGTCCAGCAGGCAGATGGGGCTGTCACTGAAGTCAGGGAAAGGAGGAAATAGAGGGGGCCCAGGGTGCCTTCCTGGGCAGGAAGGAAAGCCGGCTGTCAAGGAGAGCCCAGTAGTCAATCGTTGGTGTCTCTTAGAGTCTCCTCACTGCTGATTGCAACTCAGACAGCTGGGCCCAGCCCGAGTTCCCAAGTCAGCCAGGCAGCGGCAGGAAGTCTCTAGCGATGCCCTCCTCCTGGATTAGGACCATGCTTTGAGAACTGTTGAGGCTCAAGTTTTGCTCTCTGTGTCTGGAATCAGTGTCCTGGGTTTCTGTCCCAAGTCTGCCCCCTGATGGTAAGAAGTCACTTCTTCAGTCAAATTTCATAATTGGTGGAGAGAGAATATATTTACCTCCTGGGGTAGGTGTATAGATTAAGTGACATACTTAGGAAAATTACTTAGCACAATTCCTGGCACACAGTAAGACTGAAAAAAAGTTCCTTATCAATTGGTTGAGGTGTGGTAATTTGGGTGGAGGAAGCTGATTTTTGTTTGTTTGTTTGTTTGTTTAATAAGCCCTATAGAATTATTTGGCTTTAAAAAACATTACCTGGGCCAGGCCCGGTGGCTCATGCCTGTATTCCCAGCACTTTGGGAGGCCGAGGTGGTTGGATCATGAGGTCAGGAGATCGAGATCATCCTGGCTAACACGGTGAAATCCCGTCTCTACTAAAAATACAAAAAAAAAAATTAGCCAGGCATCGTGGCAGGCGCCTGTAGTCCCAGCTACTCAGGAGGCTGAGGCAGGCGAATGGCATGAACCCGGGAGGTGGA
>NW_012116599.1:11209766-11210315 GCF_000951035.1 Colobus angolensis palliatus
GTCTCAAATTAAAAAAAAAAAAAAAAGTATATATATGCTCTAATGACATTGAAAATGAGAAATCAACAGCTCTTCCCTGATCGTTTAAACACTGAAACATCTGTGGAAGGTTGTATTATTGTTCCCATTCACTCCCCCTTCCTGAAAGCTGAGTCCACCTTCTCTCTTCCAGAGAAGGAGTATTCATCCAGCCCCACTCATCCCATGATGGCCTTTGCCAAGGGCATGTGTGTGGACATGACCAGTGACCCTTCAGGGCAGAAACTGAGCGCCATTGCTCACTTGCTCTTGTCCTTGGTCACAAGACTGTATCCCACATGGGGGCTGTTGCTTTTGCTTGCATTCTAGAAGGAAGAAGAATTACAACCACACCTGACACACAGCCAAGAAGAGCCCAGCCACAACTAGCCTACAAAAGAAATGAGAAACAGGCCGGGAGCAGGGGCTCACGTCTGTAATCCAGCACTTTGGGAGGCTGAGGTGGGCCTCCCAAGGCCCTGAGGTTGGGAGTTCGAGACCAATCTGACCAATATGGAGAAACCCCGTCTC
>NW_012116599.1:11211381-11223520 GCF_000951035.1 Colobus angolensis palliatus
CACCTGTAATCCCAGCTACTTGGGAGGCTGAGGCAGGAGGATTACTTGAACCCAGGAGGCAGAGGTTCCAGTGAGCCGAAATCTCTGTCTCAAAGAAATAAATAAAATAAAATAAATGAAAAACAGGCAAGAAACAAGCCTTTATCATTGTGAGCCACTGAGATGTTGGGATGGTTTGTTATCACAGCTTAACCCTGTGAAAACTGACTAAAAAGCATTCTGTGATAAATTGGTTAAATAAAGTATAGTATGCCTATATGATGAGAATGCAGCTATTAATATTTTTATTTTTATTTATTTACTTATTTATTTATTTGAAATGGAGTCTCTCTCTGTCGCCCAGGCTGGAGTGCAATGGCTGCAGTTCGCTGCAGCCTCCACCTCCCAGCTTCCAGGGATTCTCCTGCCTCCGCCTCCAAAGTAGCTGGGACTACAGATACCTGCCACCACGCCCGGCTAATTTTTTGCATTTTTAGTAGAGACAGGGTTTCTACTGGTGTTAGCCAGGATGGTCTCGATCTCCTGACCTCATAATCCACCCACCTCAGCCTCCCAAAGCGCTGGGATTACATATTTTTATTTTTTTGAGACAGAGTGTCACTCTGTCACCCAGGCTGGAGTGCAGTGGGTCACTGCAACCTCCACCTCCTGGGTTCAAGTGATTCTCCTGCCTTAGCCTCCCGAGTAGCTGGGATTACAGGCACCCGCCACCACGCCCAGCTAATTTCTGTATTTTCAGTAGAGACAGGGTTTCACCATATTGGTCAGGCTGGTCTCGAACTCCTGACCTCAGGTGATTCACCTGCCTTGGCCTCCCAAAGTGTTGAGATTACAGGCATGAGCCACTGTGCCCAACCTGCAGCTAATTTAAAGTTGTATCTTAAACTGTATTAAATGTATATTTAAGTTTAAATGTATACAGCTATTAAAATTATGTTTAAATATAAAAAATTGCACAAAGTATCATTTTCATAAGTGAACAAAATCAAAGTTTAAAAGTGGAAGTACATCAGGATCTCAATTTTGTAAATGCAAATATAACTTGTATATATATTTGCTGAAGTATGGTCATTTGAAAGGTTACTTTTGGTTTTTTTTTGAGATGGAGTCTCACTCTGCTGCCCATTTCTCCTGCCTCAGCCTCCGGAGTGGCTGAGATTACAGGCAAGCACCACCACACCCAGCTAATTTTTGTATTTTTAGTAGCGATGGGGTTTCACCATGTTGGCCAAGCTGGTCTCGAACTCTTAACCTCAGATGATCTGCCCACCTCAGCCTGCAAAAGTGCTGGTATTACAGGCATGAGCCACCATGCCTGGCACCTGGGCACTTTTTAAAAAATAAAATGCAGAAAGCCCAGAATTGAGTGGTAATTTTCCCTAGGAAAAGGGATAGAGGGAAAAGTATGCCCACATGTTAACAGTGGTTCTCTCAAGGGGGTAGCATTGGGGAGGGTGACTGTTCCCCTTTATACTTATCTACACATTCCAGCTTATCTATAATAGCCATGTAATGCTTTTATATTTTGGAAAAATCATTATGCTGTATGGAGAAGAATCACCGGCCAATGGCAGTGTGATGAGGAGAGGCAGGGGTACTGCGGGGAAGACAGTAGGGCCCAAGTCCCAGAAGTCCGTGGTGGGATGGAGAGGTGGGAGTAGAGAGGGGCTCTTCTGGCCTCCTTCGACCCAGACCCTCCAGGCACAGACCTAAGCCTACAGCTTTGAAGGTCCTGTGAGAATGGGTGTGACTTTTAAAAAATTAATTGACTGTTGGCCGGGCGCGGTGTATCACACCTGTAATCCCAGCTCTTTGGGAGGCCGAGGCAGGTGGATCACCTGAGGTCAGGAGTTCGAGACCAGCCTGGCCAACACAATGAAACCCCATCTCTACTAAAAATACAAAAATTAGCCGGATGTGGTGGCATGTGCCTGTAATCTCAGCTACTCAGGAGGCTGAGGCAGGAGAATCACTTGAACCCGGGAGGCGGAGGTTGCAATGAGCTGAGATCAAACCACTGACTCCAGCCTGGGCAACAAAAGTGAATCTCCATCTAAAAAAAAAACATGAATTGACTCCAAATATAAAATTAAAATGCCATTTCAAAGTTAATAGATGTTTAAATGTCTAGGAATTATAACCTTATGTCAAAAGTCAAATACAGTGGCTACTTAATGGGTATGGGTTGCCATCCAGTGATGAAAAAGCTCTGAGACTAAGTAGTGGTGATGGTCACACAATATTGTGAATGGTCTTAATACCACTGAATTCTGCACTTTAAAATGGTACGTTTTGTGTGTATTGACCACCAAAACAAAACAAAAAACAAAATGTTCAATTTCAGTGCAATTCAACTCTTATAGAATTACCGCGGATGGAGCCCACACTTAGTGGAGGGTTTGGATGACCTATGTATTGAATACGATGCTAACAGGACCCCAAAATTAAACTGCTCCAGAAGAGGCAGTGGTTGCTAATAATTCCTGATCTCCTGTCACTGGACACCTTGTGGCGTGACAGTGAATGGGCAGCTTTTGGGGTAAGGGTGGAAGTGAGGTACAAAGCACAAACCTCCTATTCACCTTGCCACTTGGGGTCTGGGGCTCAGACTCAAGTCTGAGGGATCAGCCAACTCCCAGAATCACAGGCTGCGCTCTCCTGAGATGCCATCGAACCAGCACTTGGAGGCAGCAGAGAGCTGGGTCTGGCTGGGGAGGACATCTGGGTTTCTCTCCATATCGAGGGCTCCTCCCACCCACCCCCCTTCTCTTGCCCCTGCCCAACCCTACCAAGACAGTCTCATCAGTTTGGTTTTCAGAAGATGATGCCATTTCTTTCAGGAAACATTTTTGCAAGTAAAACCTGAGTGTTCCACCAGCTCCTTCCAGTGGGATATTCAAGAGTATTCAAGCAAGGCCAGTTTTTACATGTTAATCACATTCCATAATTTAAAACATGTTTTCAATTTCCTCTGAGACAGTCTATATGGATAATTTCAGGAGCTGGCCTAATAAAGCTCACATCCTATTTTTGTGGGGTATTAATTTTAAGACTTTTCACCTGATACTCATTATGCTGATGTCTTTAAAATGCTAGGAAACTTTAATAGCGAGACTGATGGCAATGAATGTTTCTTTTCCTTTTTCTTTTTTTTCCTTTGGAGACGGAGTTTTGCTCTTGTTTCCTAGGCTGGAGTGCAATGACACGATCTCAGCTCACTGCAACCTCCGCCTCCCCGGTTCAAGCGATTTCTCCTGCCTCAGCCTCCCAAGTAGCTGGGATTACAAGTGCACGCTACCATGCCCAGCTAATTTTTGTATTTTCAGTAGAGATGGGGTTTCACCATGTTGTCCAGGCTGGTCTCGAACTCCTGATGTCAGGTGATCTGCCTGCCTCAGCCTCCCAAAGTGCTGGGATTACCGGTGTGAGCCACCACGCCCATCCAATAATGTTTCTTTGTAATACTGAAAAGGTTAACTTGATGCAGATGGGAGCAGCCGGAGAAAACCATTCATAGAAAGCAGTGACAGTCGGCTGGGCATGGTGGCGCACACGTTTAATCCCAGCACTTTGGGAGGCCCAGGTGGGAGGATCACCTGAGGTCAGAAGTTCGAAACCAGCCTGGCCAATATGACGAAATCCCCGTCTGTACTAAAAATACAAAAATTAGCCAGGCATGGCAGTAAGCACCTGTAATCCCAGCTACTCAGGGAGGCTGAGGCACAAGTATCACTTGAACCTGGGAGGCAGAGGTTGCAGTGAGCCGAGATCGTACCACTGCACTCCAGCCTGCCTGGGTGACAGAGCAAGACTCCATCCCAAAAATAAATAAAGAAAGAAAGAAAAGAAAAGAAAAGAAAAAAGAAAGCAGTGATAGTCACAGGTCTCTTCTAAGATGCTTGTTATCAGTTGGCCCTTACTATGTAACCATAGTACTTGGTGGTTACTATGTAACCAAACCACCTCACAACTGAGTAACAAAGCAATGGTTATGGTTAGGCTGTGGCTCACGCCTATAATCCCTGTACCTTGGCAGGCCAAGGCCAGCAGATCACTTGAAGTCAGGAGTTCAAGACCAGCCTGGCTAAGAGGGTGAAAACCTGTCTCCACCAAAAATATGAAAATTAGACAATTAGACAAGTGTGGTGGTGCATGCCTGTAATTTCAGCTACTGGGGAGGCTGAGGCAGGAGAATCGTTTGAACCCAGGAAGCGGAGGTTGCCTTGAGCTGAGATCGTGCCACTGCACTCCAGCCTGGGTGACAGAGTGAGACTCTGTCTCAAAAAAAAAATCAACTATTATTATTATTGTTGTTGTTGTTGTTATTATTATTATTATTATTATGTTTGGGTTGGGCTCAGCTGAGTGTTTCTGATGCAGGATAGGCAAGCCCCAAAACTGGGGCTTAGCCTGAGAGGGTTCTCAGCTTTGCCCAGGAAACAATTCAAAGGTAAGCCAGCGGTGTTAAACAGCAACTTCTATTGACATAGCCGTGCACAGCAGCAGCAGAGGCACTGCTCCTGGTGGAGCAGGCTGCCCCAGAGACGGGATGCCCAGAATAACAGCTCAGAGGTTGTTCTGCACTCATATTTATACCCAGTTTTAATTATATATGAATCAAAAAACAGTTGGCTGGGCATGGTGGCTCACGCCTGTAATCCCAGCACTTTGGGAGGCCGAGGCAGGCAGATCATGAGGTCAATAGAGCAACACCATCCTGTCCAACATGGTAAAACCCAGCACAAAAATTAGCTGGGCATGATGATGTGCACCTGTAATCCCAGTTACTTGGGAAGCTGAAGCAGGAGAATCACTAGAACCCAGGAGGCAGATGTTGCAGTGAGCCAAGATTGTGCCACTGCACTCCAGTCTGGTGACAGAGCAAGACTCCATCTCAAAACAAACAAACAAACAAACAGTTTATGCAGAAATTTCTAGGATGAGGGTGGTAACTTCTGGGTTGTTGGCTTGTTGCCATGGAAAGGGATAGTAAATTCCAGATGTTGCCATGGCAATGGTAAACTAACATGGGCATGCTGCGGGGAGGGTCTTATGGAAAGCTGCTTCCACCCCCAACCTGTTTTAGCTAGTCCTCAATTTGGTCAGGTGTTTGAGCCCTGCTTCCAGAGTCAACTCCCACCTCCTACCTCAGTATTTCTGCTGGTCTCACCTGGTTCACTATGTGGCCATAGTCTGCTGGCAGGTGGGCTGGAGCTGGTTGGTCTGGTTCCCAGATGCCCTCACTCACTCACATGTCTGCATTTGGCTGGGGTGAAGGGGGCAACCTGAGCCAGGTTAATCTCCTCATCAAGCAGACCAGACTTCACATGGCAGCCGGGCTCCAAAAGAAGCAAGAGAAGCCAAGCCCCAGCACACAAATGCTTTTCCTATTATTTTTATTCTCAGACCTCTTAGGGATGAACACAAATGCTTTCTATGCCTCTGCTTGTGTCAACATTGCGAAAAAGCAATGTTGTGTCATGCTCCTTACTGTCTCCTTGACCAAAGCAAGTCATAAGGCCAAGCCCTGATTCAGGTAGTGGAGAAAATAGACTCTATCTTTTAACAGAAGGAGCTGCAAAATGTCGTGGACTTTAAAAAAGTATCTGGCTGGGTTGCGGCGGCTCACACTTGTAATCCCAGCACATTGGGAGGCCAACGTGGGAGGATCACTTGTAGTCTGAGCTTGGAGTCTAAAACCAGCCTGGACAATGTAGTGAGACCTCATCTCTACAGAAAATTTTAAAAATTAGCCAGGTACAGTGGTTCATGACTGTTGTCCCAGCTACTTGGGAGGCTGAGATGGAAGGATCACTTCAGCCTGGGAGGTGGAGTTTGCAGTGAGACAAGATGGTGCCTACTATATTCCAGCATGGGCAACTGAGCAAGACCCTATCTCAAAAAAAAATAGACGATAAAAGTATGTCTTCCACAAGCTGTCTCCTCTGTTGCCACTGCCAAGGATATGCACTTGCCACATAACAGTAATCCCATACTCCTGGGATCGAGTTCAAGGTGATTAAATGTGCATTTTCCCAGATGTATCTGGGGACAACAGTCCCATGAAGTAAGATGTTATGGGCTGCAATTTGTCCCCACCTCCAAATTTATATATTGAAGCCTTAACCCTTAATGTGACTGTATTTAGAGATAGGACCTTTGAGGAGGTAATTAAGGTTAAATGAGGTTATAAGGGTGAGACCTTAATTCAGTAGGATGGGTGTCCTCATAAGAAGAGACATCAGGAGTGCACGTGCTCAGAAAAAAAGGCCCTATGTGAGGCCACAGAGAGAAGGAAGCCATCTGCAAGCCAGGAGGAGAGGCCTCACCAGAACCAACCCTGCTGGCACCAGGATCTTGGACTTCCAGCTTCCAGAACTGTGAGAATATAAATTTGTGTTGTTTAAGCCACCCAGTCTGTGGGTTGTGTTATGGTAGCCCAAGCTGAATAATACATAAGGGTTCCTGGGTTAAATAATTCTGGGAAACGCTGCGTGCAATACTGGCCTTCCCCAACTCCCCTGGAGATTCACAAAGCTCTTTAGCCTCTTAAAGGTTCAGAGAAGTTCCTCAGCAAATACAGTTCTAGTTTCACGCAGCGTTTCTCAAATGTATTTCAACATTAGATCTTTTCTCTTTTTTTTCTTTTTTTTTTTTTGAGATGGAGTCTTGCTCTGTTGCCCAGGCTGGAGTGCAGTGGCCGGATCTTGGCTCACTGCAAGCTCCGCCTCCCGGGTTCACGCCATTCTCCCGCCTCAGCCTCCTACTCCTTGCGAGTAGCTGGGACTACAAGCACAGCGCTCACCACAATACCCAGCTAATTTTAAAATTTTTTGTAGGAACGGGGTCTCACTTTGTTGCCCAGGCTGATCTTGAACTCCTGGACTCAAGTGATCCGCCCTCCTTGGCCTCCCAAAGTGCTGGGATTACAGGCACGAGCCCCCGTGCCCAGCCTGGATCTCATTCTCAATCCCCTTTCTCTCATCAGGAGTCCAGTCATTGGGTTTAGGGCCCACCCTAAATCCAAGATGATCTCATCTCAAGATCCTTAACTTATTACATCTGCAAAGACCCTTATTCCAAATAAGGTCACATTCACAGGATCCAGGCACACATGTCAATTGAGGGGCACAGTTCAATCCACTGCAGAAGCTAAAGAACAACCAAGGTGGCCGCTGAGTGTGGACACAGCGCTGGGGGTGAGGGCCCCACCCCCAGGCTGGTGTCTGCAAGCTGAGGGTCCGTCCCCTCCAGGGGACTTGCTGGGGAGAACACCCTCTCCGCCTGACAGCGCTGGCTCCCAAGTCCTCACTTCCTAAACTCTGCTGACCAGCCCCCACCAACACATTTCAGTTTGCGCCAGCTGGGGCTTATTGCTCTATTCTTTCTAAATGTGACTGAACTTCCTGACCCTGCCCTTCCTGTTTTGTCCTGGAAGACAAAGCCTGTCTTTCTGGGAAACATTTGCGAAAAAGCAATGCTCACCTGGTGGCAGCATGGCAGGCAGGCTCCCATAGGGCCATCCTGGAGACGTCCTCCCACGGCCCCCTTCCCGCATGCTGCTCTCCTGCCCAGAACCCTTCACTGCTCCCAGGGCCTCCAGGAGGAAGTAAGACCTCCTGCTCCTCCTTCCAGAGTGAACCTTCCAGGATTTAGGGAGTGTGTTCCTGCAGCTTCCCCCCAGGGGCCCACCTCTGTCTGTCTTGGTGCTGCTCCGCCCAGCTGGCACCCCAGTCCATCCTCCCCACACCTGTCTATAGCCCTGTTTGCCTACAAGCCAAACAGCGGGTGGGCTCCAGGGTTCTGCAGGTTCCTGCAATGCAAATAAACACAGATCATCCAATTCTCAGACGTGAGCTCAGAGAGTCCGTGCTAGCACATTTTTCCATGGAGGGGGCTTCCACAAATAATTCTCTCCTGACTCAAAGAGGCTAAAAACCACAGGTTTAGGGCCGAGGCTCAGAGTAACTCTCCCTTAGAGTAGTAGCCCCAAGGAAAGCTGGCTAAGGTGGAAGAACCCCCTCTCCACCCGCTCTGTGTCGTGGGGGCCAGGGCCCTGGTGAGGGCAGGTGCAGGGAGGACTGAAGGAAGCAGCAGTGAGGTGTGCCCTGAGAGCCATGGACCATCCGCAGGCTCCGGCCTGGAGGCAGGGCCCTTGGGTGCCCCAGGGGAGGAGAGCTGGCTCCCTGCAGAGGACTGAGAGCTGCAAGAAGGAGGGGTAAGGATGGCCTGAGCTCTGCCCCCGGGATGCAGATGACTAGCCAGTCTCTCCTGGGCCTGGGACAGAGCCGGGGAGCCTCAGGACAGAGCCTGGCACCCCCGACACGACCCCATGGTTTGGCCTCTGCTGCTCTTGCCTGTAGGTCTTGACAACATCCTGGGGATGTTGTGTGTGGTCCTGGGGATCCACACACTGCTGGGAACATCCATTTGACCACGGGCTGTGTTGTGACGACAGGAGAGCGACTTGTCTCTCAAATAGAATGATACACGTTTTTGCAGGCACACCCCGTCTTTAATCTCTGTGATTCTATCCGGGGTTTAAAGGAGTCACAGGAGTCATAAGGGAATGAGGGACGGAGGGATGCTCCATCGTGTGGACACATCATCTCCAGGCTGGTCTGCACCTGGGCCCCCTTAGGCCAATGCATGGCCACCCTCCAGGCCTCTGGGGGCCCTGGGATGACCCACCTCCCTGGGCTCTCAGGCAGGCTAACCTGGGATTGTCAATGAAAAAAAAAGTCAAACTCTGTAAAATATTTAAAGATGTTTATTCTGAGCCTGAGTTACAGTATCAAGAGGTCCTGAGAACATGTGCCCAAGATGGTTGGATTACGGCTTGATTTTATACATTTTAGGAGGACAGAAGTTACAGGCAGATATCAATCAACATGTGAGGTGTATATCAGTTTGGTCCAGAAAGGCAGCACAACTCAAAGCTGGGGGGCTTCCAGGTCATAGGTCGATCCGTAGATTCTTCTGATTGACAATTGTCTGAAAGAGTCGTTGTTTTGTTTTGTTTTGTTTTGAGACGGAGTCTCGCTCTGTCGCCAGGCTGGAATGCAATGGCGTGATCTCAGCTCACTGCAACCTCTAACTCCCTGGTTCAAGCGATTCTCCTGCCTCAGCCTCCCAGGTAGCTGGGATTACAGACACCCACCACCAAGCCTGGCTAATTTTTGTATTTTTAGCAGAGACGGGGTTTCGTCATGTTGACCAGGCTGGTCCCAAACTCCTGACCTCAGGTGATCTGCTCACCTCGGCCTCCCAAAGTGCTGGGATTATAGGCGTGAGCCACCGCACCCGGCCCCTCCTGTTCAGACTTTGAAAGGAGCTGGACTCTCAGCTAATCACTTCAGGATAAGAAAAAGATCTGGAAAAGGACAGAGCTTCTCTATAGAACATAAATTTCCCCCACAAGAGGAAGCTTTGCATAGCCATTTAAAAATATGTCAAAGAAATACATTTGGGGGTAAAATCATTTCTTTCAGGGCCTACTGTCATGTGATGCTGTACTAGAGTCAGTTTGGAATTTGGTATTTATTGCTACAAAGAGTCTGTTTGATCACTCTTAAGATCTCTGTTTTAATGTTAATGCTGACAGTTGTGCCTGAACTGCGAAGGGAGAAGGGTATCACGAGGATGGCTGACGCCCCTGCTTCCCATCATGGCCTGAACTAGTTTTTCAGGTTTACTTTGGAATCCCCTTGGCTGAGAGGAGGGGTCCATTCAGTCAGTTGGGGAGTCTTAGAATTTTATTTTTGGTTTACAGGGCTGGAGACTAGAAAAGTTGACCGGAGGGCTGGGGCATTGAGAGAGGGTGTGTATGTGGTATGGAGAGGGCTGAAGCACCCTTTGTTTTAGAGATGGGTGGGAGGGATGGTCTCTCAGTTCAACTTGCTTTCCCACTCTGTGGGTGTTTGGGTGGCCCCAGGAATTCTATTTGCATAAGGGGCCAAAGGCTCCTGGGGACTTGGGAAGAAGGAATTTATTTTAACTTGCAAATGTGTTCTAATAATTGAAGTAATACTGAAAGGGCAAATGAATTGTATGAATTTAAACATATTCAAAAGCTCAAAACAAAAACCTTGCCCACAATTCTACATGACTAGAATTCTGTCTCTGACACTGGCTGCCCATTTGTTGCTATTTGTCTCGCATTGTACGCTTTTCACTTTCAGGATAGTCTCTTTTTTTTTGAGACGGAGTCTCACTCTGTCGCCCAGGCTGGAGTGCAGTGGCCGGATCTCAGCTCACTGCAAGCTCCGCCTCCCGGGTTCACGCCATTCTCCTGCCTCAGCCTCCGGAGTTGCTGGGATTACAGGCGCACGTCACCACACCAGCTAATTTTTATATTTTTAGTAGAGATGGGGTTTTGCCAGGTTGGCCAGGCTGGTTTTGAATTCCTGACCTCAAGTGATCCACCCGTCTCGGCCTCCCAAAGTGCTGGGATTACAGGCTTGAGCCACCGCGCCCGGCCCCAGGATAGTCTCTTAAAGCGAGAGACCTTTACCATAGAGAAACTAGAAAATGCAGTTAGCCCAAGGAAAACAATTGTATTAAGTCACTTGTTATCCTGTTACCTAAAGGGATCTTGTTTTTGTGTCTTATATTTATTTGACTACTGATACATTTAAACATTTTTACAGGTTTATTAGCTATCTGGATTTCTCTGGGGAATAGCCTGTTTTCGTCTTTTGCATATTCTGTTATTGGTTATCTAATGGTGCTTTATTAACCCGTTTGGGGTCTTTATAGTGTGTTGATGTTAACCCTTTGTGGTATTTGTACAAATATTTTTTTCCTGTTTGTGATTTGTTCTTAAAATTTTTAGAGTGTTTTTTTTTTTACCTATATCTGTTTTCCTCTTTGAAATTACTGGCTAGGTGCAGTGGCTCACACCTATAATCTCAGCACTCAGCACTTTGGGAGGCCAAGGCAAGAGGATCACTTGAGGTCAGGAGTTCGAGACCACCCTGGCCAATATGGTAAACCTTCATCTCTACTAAAAATACAAAAATTAGTCACCGTGGTGGTGCATGCCTGTAATCCCAGCTGCTCAGGAGGCCGAGGCAGGAGAATCACTTGAACACGGGAGATGGAGGTTGCAATGAGCCGAGATCGCACCACTGCACTCCAACCTGACTTCGTCTCAAAAAAAAAAAAAAGAAAGAAAAAGAAGAAAATAAATTATTTTAGGATCACCTCAGCATGGGCTAGATGCCCCTCCATTTGCGATGGGATTGGGTCCCAATAAACTCATTGTAAGTTGGAAATGTCATAAGAAGAAAATGCACTAAATATACCCAGAACATCATCGTTTAGCCTCACCTACCCTACGCATGCTCAGAGCACTGCAATCAGCCAGCAGTTGGGCAAAATCACAGGCAGCACAGCCCACAGCAGAGCAGGGCGCTCACCCTCTGATTGCGTGGCTGGCCCAGAGCCTCAGCTCCTGTCGCCCAGCATGGCAGAGGATCGCACCACGTATTCCCAGACCAGGAAAAGATCAAAGTTTGAAGTATGGTTTCTACTGAATGCAGATCATTTTCACACTATCACAAAGTCGAAAATCATAAATCAAGTCATCCTGCCGGGCGTGGTGGCTCACACCTGTAATCCCAGCACTTTGGGAGGCCGAGGTGGGTGGATCACCTGAGGTCGGGAGTTGAGACCAGCCTGACTAACATGGAAAAACCTCGTCTCTACTAAAAATACAAAATTAGTCGGGTGTGGTGGTGCATGCCTGTAATCTCAGCTACTTGGGAGGCTGAGGCAGGAGAATCGCTTGAACCTGGGAGGCGGAGGTTGCGGTAAGCAGAGATCGTGCCATTGCACTGCAGCCTGGGCAACAAGAGTGCAGCTCTGTCTCAAATAAATAAATAAATAAATAAATAAATAAAGTCATCTTAAGTTGGGGGACCATCTGTACTGACTCTTATGTTTAGAAAGTACTTCTTCTGGCCAGGCACGGTGGCTCACACCTGTAATTCCAGCACTTTGGGAGGCCAAAGTGGGCTGATCGCCTGAACTCAGGCGTTCAAGACCACCCTGGGCAACATGGCGAAACCCTGTCTCTACTAAAATACAAAAAATTAGCCAGGCATGGTGGCACACGCCTGCAGTCCCAGCTACTCGG
>NW_012116599.1:11224690-11229098 GCF_000951035.1 Colobus angolensis palliatus
CCCCCAGCCCCCGCCACCCCAAGGAGGCCTTGGTGGCAGGCAGGGGCCATGCGCGCTGCCCTCCTCGAAGAGGGCATGGCCATGGGGGCATGCAGACAGGGAGAGAAGAGCCCTGGAAAGGTCCAGGCCCACACACCCAGAAGCAGCCATAGGAGGCCCAGTGGGGCCAGATCCCTGTGGCCACCCGGAGGTAGCAGCAGCTAGAGCAGGGACCACAGTAAGCAGTGCCTATCACAGCAGGTAGAGAGAGAGAGTTGCTGAAGCAGGGACACAGGGTTGGGGAGGGGTGTGCCTAACTGTAACAAACAAAGTTCCGAGCTTCCCTAAAGGGCATGCTGGTTCCACAATGTCGGCCTGCACGATCTTGCAGTGGTCAGGAACATGGGCTAAACACGAGGCTCAAAGCTCTGTTGTCGTCTTTGCTGAGCCATAGTTTCCTCACCTGTAAAATGGGGATAGTAACAGTACCTACCAGCCAGGCGCAGTGGTTTACGCCTGTAATCCCAGCACTTTGGGAGGCCGAGGCAGGTAGATCACCTGAGGTCAGGAGTTTGAGACCAGCCTGGCTAATGTGGTAAAACCCTGTCTCTACAAAAAATACAAAAATTATTCAGGCGTTGTGGTACACACCTATAGTTCCAGCTGCTCAGGAGGCTGAGGCAGGAGGATCGCTTGAGTCTGGGAGATGGAGGTTGCAATGAGCCAAAATTGCGCCATTGCATTCCAGCCTGGGCAAGAAAGCAAGACTCAGTCTCAGAAAAAAACAAAAACAAAAAACAAACAGAAAAACAGTACCTACCACAGAGGGCTCTTAGGAGGATTAAGCAGTGCTGCGTCTGACAGTGTCCAGGGTCAAGACTCAATAATGGGTCACATCCTTAGAGGTTCTGTTAGCTTCCTGGGCTGCTATAACAAATGACCACAGACCAGGCACCTTACAACGGCACAAATGTATTATCCCGCAGTTCTGGAGGCCAGAAGTCCACAGTGAAGGTGTTGGCAGGGCTGCACTCCCCCTTGACTCTTCTAGCTTTTGGTGGCTCCAGGAGCTCTTGGCTCTCACTCCACTCTCCACCTCTGGCCTCACAGGCCCACCTTCCCTGTATTGTTGTGTCTTCTCCTTTCTCCTCTTTTCTTTCTTTTTTTTTTTTTTTTTTTGAGATGAAGTTTCGTTCTTGTTGCCTAGGTTGGAGTGCAATGGCACGATCTTGGCTCACTGCAACCTCCGCCTCCTGGGTTCAAGCGATTCTCCTGCCTCAGCCTCCTAAGTAGCTGAGATTACAGGTGCACACCACCACAACCAACTAATGTTTGTATTTTTAGTAGAGACGGGGTTTCACCATGTTGGTCAGGCTGGTCTCGAACTCCAGACCTCATGATCCTCCTGCCTCGGCCTTCCAAAGTGCTTTGATTACAGGCATAAGCCACCATGCCCAGGGGTATCCTCAACTTAATTATATCTACAAAGACCTTTTTGTCCAAATAAAGTCACATTCACAGGTTCCAGGAGTTAGGATATGGATCTATCTTTTAGGGACCTCAATTCATCCCACTACAGAAGCCAACTTACTGAATCGGTCCATCAATTCTCTGTTCGCTAGTGTAGACTGGGGATAGGGGACGGCAGCTTTTGCTTTTTTGAATGGTGAGTCTTTCCATACTGAATTTAAGTGAGGAATCTGGTCATAGGTGAGGGGCAGTGCCAAGGAAGGCTCTGCAGATGGGTGTGGGAGGGGCCTGTGGGAGTGATTTATAGACCAGTGTAGGCAAGGGTCTAGGGATGGAGGGTTCCAACACCCAGAGCAGGAGGGAGGTGACCCGAGAGCTGCAGCCATGGCAGCCGGAGGAGCCAGGATGCTCCCAGAGAGGCATGTGGTAGGGCCCTGCCACTCAGGTTCCCTGGGTGACTTTCAGGCTAAGGCTGCTATTTCTCAGGGTCCCTTTGGTGGTTAGTCACAGGAAGCCCTGGTTCAACTGGCTGAAGCAACACAGAAATAAATCACCTCCCATCATAGGAAATCTATGATGAGTGGCGGCAGGTGCAGTTTGATCAAGGCTTTGCCCTACTTTTCTGCAACCTCCCTGGTTAGGCCATTCTCTATGTATGGCTTTTCTCAGACCAGATGCCTTCGTGGTCACAAGAGGCCTAACTGGATGTGATCATTTATAGGAGGAGAGGAAGACCATGACTTCCTGGGCCTCCTAATGAGTGAGGAAATCCCCGATGGGCTCCAGGGAGCCTCCCCTTGCTCTCATGACTCCACAGCCGGGATTGCATGAAGTTCCTGAGCATGGGCCTGAGCCAGTGATGCCCAGGGAAATGGCTGAGACCACAGGAACCCACCCCTGGAGCCAGACTGGGGCCAAGCCCCCTGAAATATCTGAAAATCAGTGTTCTTTGTTAGGAGGAAGAGGATGGCTAGTACATGGCACCCAGGTCACCGTATGAAATGGTGGAGCAGCAGCCCATTGGCACAACCCCAGCAGGGCCAGCCCCAAAATGAGGGGCCACAAGCTAAGAGCAGGTTCCCAGAAAGAAAGGGCTCCTGCGCAGGCCATGGTGGTTTGCTGGAAGAGGGACCCTGAGACCTCACTTTCCGGATGTTGGGGCTGGGGCACTTGGGGTGAGCACTGGAGGGCAGGGACAGATAGGGAGATAGCAATATCCACAGCCCCTCTTCCTCCCCTGCTTCCCCATGCAGGCCACCATCTGGCTTGGAGGATCCTCTGATGGGGAGGGGTGGGGTGAGGCTGTGGGAAAGTGGGCCGAGGCTGGGAGCACCTCCTCTGCTTCCTTGGGTGAAGAGCCTGGACAGATGGGGCTCTGCTTCTGCCCTGATCACCTCCACCCTGGCTCTCCGATTCCTTGTTTGAAGATGGGGGGCAAGGGCGTCAGCTCTCTCAGTCCTCTCCTAGCTATGGATATCACCGTAGGCAGCTGTTCACTATGAGAGAATCCCGTTACGGGGGTTACTGGAGGATCACTTAAGGCCAAGGGTTCAAAGGCACAGTGCACTATGATCACACCTGTGAATAGTCACTGCAATCCATCCTGGGTGACATCGGGGACTCGTCTCTATTTAAAAAAAAAAAAAAAAAAAAAAAGACGCTCCTATTTATCACTCAAGAAATATCAGGCTGGGCCAGGCATGGTTGCTCATGCCTGTAATCCCAGCACTTTGGGAGGCCGAGGTGGGTGGATCACCTGAGGTCGGGAGTTGGAAAACCACCCTGGGCAACATGGCGAAACCCTGTCTCTACTAAAATACAAAAAATTAGCCAGGCATGGTGGCACACGCCTGCAGTCCCAGCTACTCGGACGGCTGAGGCAGGAGAATCACTTGAGCCTGGGAGGCAGAACTTGCAGTGAGCCGAGATCGCACCACTGCACTCCAGCCTGGACTACAGAGTGAGACTCCGTCTCAAAAAAAGTAAGAAAGTACTTTTTCTTCCCCAGATCGTGTATTTTATTTTTTAATTTGCTTGTCTCTCTCTCTTTCTCTCCTTGCATTTACGTCTCTGAGCCATCTGGCAGTGTGAGTGAAGGGCTATCCCAGTGTTTTCCAAATACTTAGCAATCGTCATTTGCTAATCGTCATATGCTGCTAATACTTAGCAGCACCATTTTGTAACTCAGCCCTCCCCTGTCCCTGCTCTCTGGGTCCTCGAGGGCAGGCTCTGCCTGCTCCAAGCCAACCTGTAGGGGAAAACAGCACCCAGGTCCTGCAGTCGCCCCCAAGCCAGCGCTTACACGAAAGCTTGAGCAAACAAGGTGGGATTTTTGATGGAGGAAGAGGCGAGGCATCTACCTTGGAGACCTCAACACAAACAACTTGAAAATCCCCTTGATGTTTCTGTTCTCCCCAAGTCCCAGCTGCTCCACCTGGGGAGGCCTGACCTTCCCCCTTCCCAGCACTACTGGCCTCACTGCTCACCTCCAACACCCCCATTTCCCAGGAACTTCCAACTCCTCGCTCCTCACTCCTCAGAACAACTGGGCTCTACCGCAGCCCCTGCCCAAACCCAACCTCTTCCGGACAAAGGCCCTGTAACACATCCACCCTCCCTAGAAAGCAGGGTGGCATCGTCCTTTGTAACTTGAGAATGCGTTTGGGTCCCCAGCCCCTACCCCACGGGGCTTATTAACCTGTTTCTTCCAAACAAATCCAGTGTGTGTTCTAAGGGGAATTCCCACACCAGCTGCAAGTGCTTCTCCAGCTCCTGGGTTTCTTGCACATTCGGGAAGTGGGAGTTCTGGGGAGACATGGAATCTGGAGGTCCCCTAGAGGGCTGGTGATCAGAGGGGCTGCCCTGAGAGCTGAGAGCCGGGACAGAGCACCCCTTGGGACAGCCGGCCCGATGACCCAGGTTCCCAAGGACCTTCCCAGGTACTCCCCCGCCCCCCCCA
>NW_012116599.1:11234843-11240382 GCF_000951035.1 Colobus angolensis palliatus
AGAATCGCTTGAACCCAGGAGGTGGAGGTTGCAGTGAGCCGAGATGGGAGGTTGCAGTGAGCCGAGATGCACTCCAGCCTGGGTGACAAAACAAGACTCCGTCTAAAAAGAAAGAAATGTCAGGTCAGGCACGTCGGCCTGTAATCTCAGCACTTTGGGAGGCCGAGATGGGCAGATTACTGGAGGCCTGGGCCGGGGAGGTGGAGGCTGCAGTAAGCCGAGATTGCACCACTGCACTGCAGTCTGGGCAGCAGAGCGAGACTCTGTCTCAAAAAATAAAAAGAGAAATTTCAAAGGTTTTTGGAGTTCTGTGCCAGGAACCCGGGACAAAGACCAAATATATACTTTGTATTACACCACAGGTAAGGACTATTATTATATCCATTTTATGTTTAGGGGAACTGAGGCACAGAAATATTAAGTAACTTGCCTTACATTACACAGCTAGCTACAGCAAAGGCAGGATTTGAACCCAGACAGCCAGCTCCAAAGGCCACATGTTAGCCACAAAACTAGAATGCCTTGCTCTCTGGGACTCTGGGGAGTCATAGGTGTGGTCTTCCTCCACAGGGAACCCTGAGGGTTGCCCCCTAAGAGGGCAAGGCAAACAGCCACACCATTGGGAGAAAGAGCATAATCAGACTCAGTGCTATTCGAGGAAACCGCGACTTGTTGTGCGGGGAGTAGCTCTGATTTGTAGCCACTTTCAGTGGTGAAAATAATTCCACCAAAGCTGATGACACTGAGCTCCAAGTTGGGCACAGAGGTGCACCATCACCGGCTGTCAGCCGACTGCAACGCGCAGCTCTGTGGGGCTGGGGACTTTACTGGGTGTCCCCAGTAGGTCTGTGGTTCTGAGAGGGCAGCTGCTCCCACCGGCGTCCACGCGACAGGCAGAAGCTTCCTTCCACTGTCTTAGGCTTTCAGCCCCGCTCAGGGCCTGGACTGAGAACACAGCCTTGCCCCTCTCCAGTTTGGTGGGCAGCACCTCGCCGGATTCTCGAAGTGGCCTCTCCCCTGTCAGCCAGCCCAGCCAGGGCCCTGCTAAATGCTCCCCACACGGCAATCTGGACAGCACCCTGAGGCCACGGCTCCGTCTTCACAAGACACCCCTGCCTAAGTCCACCCTTCTGGAACATAGGGATCTCCCATTCTTTTTAGCTCAGTTAGGTATTTAACCTACCTACTGTGGACCACATTTTATCCAGCATTTCTGTGTGTTTGAAGAGAGTGAGAGTGTGTGTGTGTGTGTGTGTGTGTGTGAGGGTGTATGTGTGTGCACTGAGATAGCAGGCTTCCCACTCACTCAGTCCACCATATTTCTTAGGGTGATTTAAACGTTTTATTTATATGTAGTAACTTTCTGCTTCTATGTGTCTTCTGATTTTTTTTTTTTTTTTTTTTTTTGAGACAGAGTCTCACTCTTGCCCAGGCTGGAGTGCAGTGGTGCAATCTCAGCTCACTGCAAACTTTGCCTCCCGGGTTCAAGGCATTCTCCTGCCTCAGCCTCCGGAGTTGCTGGGATTACAGGCGCACGTCACCACACCAGCTAATTTTTATATTTTTAGTAGAGATGGGGTTTTGCCAGGTTGGCCAGGCTGGTTTTGAATTCCTGACCTCAAGTGATCCACCCACCTCGGCCTCCCAAAGTGCTGGGATTACAGACATCAGCCACCGCACCTGGCCCTGTTTTGTGATTTTTGTTAACAATAATCAGAACCTCTTCTGGACATTTTGCTCTATCTCCTGCCAGACTTTCCCTCAATGAACAGCCTTTCTTGCACATGTCTGGCGTTTATGTTTCCAGCCCAGCATCCAGTTCACTGTTCACCTTCTTTTGGTGACAGCACCCCAGTTTTCCTCCTGGGAACAGGCCTTATGTTAGGGTGGGGCCGCACCGCCCCCCCCCAACAACCACGCCAGGAGTGGTCGCGTGACTCAGGCCTGAGCAATCAGGATGCTGTAGAAATTGCTTCTGAGACACGCCAGGAGCCCACAAGCCTGTCCTGAGATTTGCCAAAACTACAGGAGACCAGCATCTCTTTGAACTGGCCTGAGCTTTTAGGAAGGATGCCTGGAGCACTAGAAGCCTCCACATGGAAGAATCTCCCTGAAAATCTAGCCATCAATGACAAAGGGAGCCAAGAGAAGAGAAAGAACTGAATCCCTGATAGCATCATGAGCATCTGCTGTGCAGACCCTTTCCTCCAGGCTTTACAGGTTTCTGTGAGCCAGGAAATTTCTTGATTTTTGTTATTTTTACAGAAGCCAATTTGATTTGGGTTTCTATAGCTTCCAGCTGAAAGAGTATGGGCAAATACACACAGTGTGCATAAAATATTGCATCCTGCTTTTTAAAAGATCTTATTTTTTGAGACAGGTTCTCACCCTGTTTCCCAGGCTAGAGTGCATTGGTGCTATCCTAGCTCTCTGCAGCCTCAACCTCCCAGGTCAAGGGATCCTCCTGCCTCAGCCTTCTGAGTAGCTGGGACTATGGGTGCGTAGCACCACACCTGGTCCTAATTTTTTTATTTTCATATTTTAATTTTATTTATGTATCTATGTACTTATTGACGCAGGATCCCACTCTGTTACCCAGGCTGGAGCGCAGTGGCATGATCTCAGTTCACTGCAACCTCTACTTCCCAGGCTCAAATGATCCTCCCTCCCACCTCAGCCTCCAGAGTAGCTGGGACCACAGGTGCACACCACCATGTCCGGATAATTTTGTTGTTGTTGTTGTTATTGGAGAGATGGGGTTTCTTCATGTTACCCAGGTTGGTCTCCTTCCACCTGCCTTGGCCTCCCAAAGTGCTGGGACTGCAGACATGAACCACCATATCTGGCCTTAGTTTTTGAGATGGAGTCACACTCTGTTGCCTAGGCTGGAGTGGAGTGGTGCAATTACAGCTCACTGTAGCCTCATACACCTGGACTCAAATAATCCTCCCGCCTTGGCCTCCCAAAGTTCTGGGACTACAAGTGTGAGCCACCATGCCCAACCTCCTGCTTTTTAAAGTAATATAACAATCTTTCTCCATGTTTCTGTGGAGGCTTTATACAGCCGCATAAGATTCCATAAACTGAGTTTACCCTAAAATAAGAGTATTTAATTATTTAATTGGAGAGTCATTCTCCCCAAAAGAAAGGAGTTGAGTGCTAGGCATGGTGGCTCATGCTTGTAATCCCAGCACTTTGGGAGGCTGACGCAGGTGGATCACTTGAGGTCAGGAGTTCAAGATCAGCCAACATGGCAAAACCCCGTCTCAACTAAAAATACAAAAATTAGCTGGGCGTGGTAGCAGGCACCTGTAATCCCAGCTACTCAGGGGCTGAGGCAGGAGAATTGCTTGAACCCGGGAGACGGAGGTTGCAGTGAGCTGAGATCCTGCCACCGTACTCCAGGCTGCAGCCTGGGGGACAAGAGCAAGACTTTGTCTCAAAAAAAAAAAAAATTAGCCAGGCGTGGTGGCAAGTGTCTGTAGTCCCAGCTACTTGGGAGGCTGAGGCATGAACCTGGGAGGCGGAGGTTGCAGTGAGCCGAGATCATCATACAGCACTTCAACCTGGATGACAGAGTAAGACTCTGTCTCAAAAAAAAAAAAAAAGAGAGAGAGAGAAAGGAATTGAAAAGAAAGCAAAGGCAAATTATTTGAGATGAATTTCCTCTTATGAGAACTACATAATAAAGGTAGAGAACTCTTTTTACAAGATGATGACAAAGGCAAAGAAGGAAGCTCTTGCCCCTCCTAAAGCTGAAGCCAAAGCAAAGGCTTTGAAAGCCAAGAAGGCAGAACTGAAAGGTGTCCACAGCCACAAAAAAAAAAGATCTGCACATTACCCACCTTCCAGCGGCCCAAGACACTGCGACTCTGGAGGCGGCCCAAATATTCCTGGAAGAGCGTCCCCGGGAGAAACAAGCTTGACCACTGCATTATCCTCAAGTTTCTGCTGACCACTGAGTTGGCCACGAAGAAGACAGAGGACAACAACACACTGTGTTCATTGTGGATGTCAAAGGCAACAAGCACCAGATCAAACAGGCTGTGAAGAAGCTCTGACATTGACGTGGCCATGGCCAGCACCCTGAACAGGCCTGATGGAGAGAAGGCTTATGTTCAACTGGCTGCTGATTATGATGCTTTGGATGTTGCTAACAAAAATGAGATCATGTGGTTGGGTGCGGTGGCTCACACCTATAATCTCAGCACTTCAGGAGGCCAAGGAGAGTGGATCACCTGAGGTCAGGAGTTGGAGACCAGCCTGGCCAACATGGCGAAACCCTGTCTCTACTAAAAATACAAAAAAATTAGCCGGGTGTAGTCCCAGCTGTGCTCCTGTAGTCCCAGCTACGCGGGAGGCTAAAACAGAAGAATCGCTTGAACCCGGGAGGTACAGGTCACCATGAGCTGAGATCGCACCACTGCTCTCCAGCATGGGCCATAGAGCGAAACTCTGTCTCAAAAAAAAAAAAAAAAAAAGGCCAGGTGCAGTGGCTCACGCCTGAAATCCCAACACTTTGGGAGGCCAAGGTGGGCAGATCGCCTGAAGTCAGGGGTTCGAGACCAACCTGACCAACATGGAGAAACCCCATCTCTACTAAAAATACAAAATTAGCTGGGTGTGGTGGCACATGCCTTGTAATCTCAGCTACGCAGGAGGCTGAGGCAGGAGAATCACTTGAACTCGGGAGGAGGGGTTGCGGTGAGCCGAGATTTTGCCATTGCACTCCAGTCTGGGCAACAAGAGTGAAACTCCATGAAACTCCATCTCAAAAAAAAAAACAAAAACAGGATCATCTAAACTGAGTCTGGCTGGCTAATTCTAAATATATATATATATCTTTTCACCAAAAAAAAAAAAAACTAAAAGTAGGAAAGTTTTGAACTAAGTTAAGATGGAGAAAACTTTCATATATATTTTATTTATGTACAGAATATATCTGAAATATATATTGTCCACATAACAGAATATATTTTATTCTATACTAATCTCATTTAATATTTCCCCTACAAATAAATAATCCTTTATACTTTGTTCCCCGATTTTAATAAATCTCTCTGCCTTTGCCATCAGTGCCTCTTCATTCCACTGTAGCCTTCCTTGGCACAGATTTTCAAGCATATGGAAACTTTTTTTTTTTTGAGATGAAGTTTCGCTCTGGCTAATTTTGTATTTTTAGTAAAGATGGGGTTTCTCCACTTTGGTCAGGCTGGTCTCAAACTCCCGACCTCAGGTGATCCACCCGCCTCGGCCTCCCAAAGTGCTAGGATTACAAGCATGAGCCACCGCGCCCAGCCCAAGCATATGAAATGTAACAAGGGTCAACATAAAGTGCAACATGTAGAATCAAAAACTGAATTCCAAATACAGAGTTTGTCCTCGGTGCCTGTAAAATGCATGATGGTTTTACTGGGCCACATGAGGGGACATCAAAAACTTTCTATTCTCAACACACACACACAAACACACACACAAAGAAAGAAAGAAAGAAAGAAAGAAAGAAAGAAAGAAAGAAAGAAAGAAAGAAAGAAAGAAA
>NW_012116599.1:11241302-11244488 GCF_000951035.1 Colobus angolensis palliatus
CTCAAAAAAAAAAAAAAATGAAGTCATATACCTTAAATATATAGGTTTTTATTTCCTGGGTGAAGATAGGGAGCAGGGAGAATTTTCTAACTAAAAGCAGGGAGCAGTGTGGGGTGTGGGGCTTTGGAGTCAGGCGGATGCCACCGACCTTGCTATGTGCTTGGTTTCTCTAAGCCTCAGTTTCCTCATCTGAAAAATGGGGAAATAACCCCTGCCCAGCATCAAGCCTACTGGCACTCAGT
Organism: Colobus angolensis palliatus; assembly: GCF_000951035.1. Classification (NCBI taxonomy): domain Eukaryota; kingdom Metazoa; phylum Chordata; class Mammalia; order Primates; family Cercopithecidae; genus Colobus; species Colobus angolensis. Next base: position 11,241,545 of record NW_012116599.1, read on the forward strand.
GCCTTATGCTACTCTTGATTGTTTAGGACTGGAAGATATTCAAACACAGACCAACCATTTGACAGGGATCTTGTAACTGTTAGAACTGGATTAGCATTACATGTAGCTGCATGTAATAGAAAACCAAAAATAATCATTTGGGCACATATAGTGTTATTTTCCCTCACATAAAGGAATTCGAGAGGTTGGCGATAGTCTGGTCTGGTGGCTGCCAGACAGCTCCAACCATGGGACCCAGGGTCCTTCCATCCTTGCTGGGTCCACCCTCTTAGTGTGTGCCTTCCACCCTCAAGATTACCAAGAGGGTTGCTGGACTAATCCTCTTGCTGGATCAAGAGGGTTGCCGTTGCTCCAGCCTTCACATTCCTGATAGGGAGAAGATCAAAAAGATGTTAAACACTTTGAAGGATTCTTTCTGAAGTTCCACTCAATACTTTCTGCTTACTTCTCAATGGCCAGAACATGGTCACATGTTCTTACCTACCTGCAAAGGAGGCTGGGAAGTGTGTTCTTTTAGCTAAGACATAGCGGCTCTCGATAAAATCAGGGTCCTGACACTGTCAAAAGACAAAATTACAAGTTTACTTTAAAGCTATCAGTTGGCTTTGTGATTCTAGAATCAGGCAACACTTGATTTCCTAAAATAGAATAAGGGTTCCAATGAATCAAGCAGTGAAAGTTGGCTTTACAGACAGGAAGAGGGTGGAAAAAAGCAGAAACTAAAAAACAAAAACCAGGCTAGGTGCAGTGGCTCACGCCTGTAATCCCAGCACTCTGGGAGGTGAGAGGTTCGCTTGAGCCCAGGAGTTAGAAACCAAGTTGGGCAACATGGCGAAGCCCCATCTCTACAAAGAATTTTAAAAATAGCCGGACGTGTCGGCGTGTACCTGTAGTCCCAGCTACTCAGGAGGCTGAGGTTGGAGGAGTGATTGAGCCCAGGAGTTCAAGACAGAAGAAAAAAAAGCAAAATAAAACAGAGCGAACTTCATTATAGTGCCACTTGAAGATTGAAACTGGCCTGTTTCTGTAACGTCACCACTTTGAGAGGCTGAGGCGGGCAGATTCCTTGAGCCCAGGAATTCGGGACCAGCCTGGGCAACATGATGAAATTCCATCTTTACAAAAAGTAAAAACGAAATTAACCAGGTGTGCTAGAGTGTGCCTGTATTCCCAGCTACTTGGGAGGCTGAAGTAAGAGAATTGCTTCAGCTCAGAGTTGGGATCACACACTGAACTCCAGCCAAGGCCACAGAGCAAGATGCTGTCTCAAAAAAATACCGGGCGAGATGGCTCACATCTGTAATCCCAGCACTTTGGGAGGCTGAGATGGGTGGATCACCTGAGGCCAGGAGTTCGAGACCAGCCTGAGCTGAGGCATGAGAATAGCTTGAAGCCGGGAAGCAGAGGTTGCAGTGAGCCGAGATTACACCACTGCACTCCAACCTAGACAACAGAGCAAGACTCCATCTCAAAAAAAGAAACTGGCCCATTTGGGAAGCTGGCAATCATCTCTGTCTCCCAGTGATTTGGAACCTCAGTGTGAGTGACCCCATCTTGACGTTTAGTCCAGTCTGCTGGGGCCTGGTGCAGGAGCCTCATCTGAAGCAGTAGCCTCCTATAATTTCTATTTAGCAATTGTCTGACACTAAGGAAGAAGGTCATCTGGGATGGGCAGCCACCATTCTCTCCAGGACTCCTTCACAAGCTACAGGCTGTACTCATTGGCCCCTCACCCTCCAACAAGCCTGGGTTTGCCCTGTGACCTCTGAGGTGGTGGCAGGGTATCTGCGGGGAAAGTAAACACTCAGTGAGCGAGGAGCCTGGTGTCAGAAGTGCAGCCAGCCTCAGAGGGTTAAGGTGGAGGCCGGCTGGGCTGAGTCAGTAAAAGGAGTGTGAAGGGAAGGCCTGATCCCAGAGCAGTGGAGGAGGGAGGGAGCCAGCCAGGAGAGGCAGCAGGAGAGAGGACAAGGGCAGAGAGTTTCATGGAGGGGAATTTTCCATACACGCATGACCATGCTGCTGATGGCACAGCTCAGCGCTGGCAGCAGCTGTCACCTGCTGGTGTGGTGGAACCGGTTCTAATGGGAGGCCTCTGTCTGCATCAGCCAGCATCATTATCATGCCAGTCATTAGATATGTCTTTTTTCTTTTTTAAGGCACAGGATCTCCCTCCATCACCTGGGCTGGGATGCAATGATGTGATCACAGCCCACTGCAACCTTGAACTCTTGAGCTCAAGAAATCTTCCTCCTGGGTCTCAGCCTCCCCAGTAGCTGGGACTACAGGTGTGCACCACCATGCCCAGCTAATTTTTGGTTTATTTTTTGCAGAGACAGGGCCATACCACTTTGCCCAGGCTGGTCTTGAACTCCTGGGCTCAAGCAATCCTCCCACCTTGGCCTTCCAAAGTTCTGGGTTACAGGCATGAGCCACCATGCCCAGCCCTTCATTCAACATTTTTAATATGCCTCCTGGGTAAGAGAGAGTGCTGGAAAGCTTAGTATTGAAGCCAGACAGGGTTCAAATCCCAGATTCAGCTCTTATTAGTAGTGTGGCTTTGAGTAAGTCACTTATTCTCTGTGAGGCTCAGCATGCCTGTGTGTAAACTGGTATACTAGTAGAACGGTACCTACCCAGAGTTGATGGGTGATGGGAAGGATGCTACGCGCCTTTTCCTGCCCATAAGCTGTCACTAAATGTTAACCGATAACCCCTGGAGAAGCACACACACAACAGACTGAGTCTTCCTCTCCAACCATCTTCTTAAGATAGGTTTTTTTTTTTTGAGATGGAGTTTCGCCCTTGTTGCCCAGGCTGGAGTGCAATGGTGCGATCTCGGCTCACCACAGCCTCTGCTTCCCAGTTTCAAGCGATTCTCCTGCCTCAGCCTCCCAAGTAGCTGGGATTACAGGCACACACCACCACGCCCAGCTAATTTTGTATT
>NW_012116599.1:11245708-11248684 GCF_000951035.1 Colobus angolensis palliatus
CCTGGGAGGTGGAGCTTGCAGTGAGCTGAGATCATGCCACTGCACTCCAGTCTGGGAGACACAGCGAGACTCCCTCTCAAAAAAAAAAAAAAAAAGACCCTTGCTCTATGAGTACCTGTGACATCACCAGTGGCCACAGTCCCTTGTGACCTCACCACTTGGACAACTCAGCCCAGCTGGGTTGCAGCCACTCCCTCCAACTGCCACAAATAGCAAAGGGCATAGATGACTCCAGGAGAGCCCTCAGGAGAGGCCGGCTCCACCAGCAGCCCCACACATGGCACTCCTGGGTCCCCCCTGGGCAGCGTGGCTAACAGCGTGTCTAAGGACAGCCCAGCAGGAGGGCCCCAAGGTCAGGTCCCACTCACAACAGATGTCTTGGCGGTGAGCAGCTCTGCCACATCCACCGACCAGCAGGATATAGATCAGGCCTCCTTCAAGACGGCCACCCCCAAGGCCATGTCAACATCTGGAGACAAAGACAAGGGTGCAGTTGTTCCAGAACATGGCCAGAAGACACCTAGAAAAATCACACCTCTGCTTCCCAGCCAAAACCCAAGTCCCCTGCAAACATCTATGAGCCTTCAGAATCCAACATGGGACAGGCAGGTTCAAGACGCAAGGACAAGTCAGAGTCTAGCGGTTTTCCCCAGTCACCCCCTGGGTAAGGACAAGACGTCACAAATGGCGAGCGTTCCTGAGACAGAGCTGGAGTCAGCCCCCTCTGCCCCCAGTGCTGAGCTACAGCTCACCCAGCATATGGAGGCTCAGCTCGTCGGGAGTGATGCTGACCACATCACCGCCGGTGTCAGTGGCCAGCATGGCCCTCAGGCGGCCAGCACCACCAAGGCTGCTGAGGAGAAAGCTGAGCATCCAAAGGCCCCACACCCTGAAGCTGAAGCTTTACCATCTGATGAGTCCCCAGTGGCAATGGGGGCACATGCAGTGGATGGCTTAGGAGACCTGCAGGCTTGGTTCTTCCCTCCACCTCCAGCGGGCAGTGTGTCCCCGTTGCCTGGCCCCCACGAGGTGGCCCTGGGGAGGAGGCCCCTGGACCCCAGCCTGTACATGGCCAGTGAGGAGAATGGCTACATGTGCTCCATGACCAGCCTGCTGGGCAGGGGCGAGGGCTCCATCAGCTCCCTGGCAGACATCCTGGTGTGGTCCGAGACCACCATGGGCATGGCCATAGCCACAGGCTTCCTGGACTCCGGCCACAGCACCGTGGCAGATCTGCTGCACAGCTCAGGGCCCAGATTGCGCTCGGTCCCCAGCCTGCTGGGAAGCGTCAGCTCAGCCTTCTCCTCCCGGCTGATGTCAGGGACTGGCTCAGCCCTGCGCACCCTCACCCATGTGCTGGAGACAGTGGAGCAGAGGACCGTGGAGGGCATCCGCTCGGCCGTGCGCTACCTGACCAGCCACCTCACCCCACGCCGGTTCCAGGCTGACCCCAACTATGATTAGACCCCTGCACAGGGACCCCCGAAGGCCTGGCTCAGTGGCCTCCAGAGATCCCTGGGACCCTCACGCGCTGCTCCCTTGCCCATTCTTGCTCTGGACGGTTCCCCCAGCCCATGCAATAAATCACCAGTGAGCGTTTATTTCTAAGCACCAGCCTCCTCCCTTGGGGTGCAGTGAGCAACAAAGCAGTGACAGGACAGGAGGGCTCAGGGTGTGGTGGAAACGACGTCTCCTGAGGGGTTTCTCAGGCTGTCCCATTCAGGGGCTGGGGGCAAATGTGCAGACACAGAAGAGCCTGGGCAGAGCTGGGAGCAGTGTGGTGGGGGGTATCTCAGACCCGCAAAAACCCATCCCTACTGAACCTCCACCCAGGTAAGCTCCCGAGCAGCCTTCCCTGGGGCCTAGGCTGGCCCAGCAGGCTCAGGCTGAGAGGCACAAGAGGCTGCACCATTGACAGTGCTGAGTCAAACCATGTGGGTTCAAACCCCAGCGCCAGCACTTGCCCTGGGCGAATCACGTCACTCTCAGCCTACTTAGCTGTAGAAAGGAGAGAATAAATCCATACCATGATGCTGTTATAAGACAGAAGGGAAGCGATGCAGGCCATAATGCATGGTGTCTGGCACTTGATAAGCCCACACATGATGGCTGCCATTATCATTATCCTCCGATGACCTGGGGGTGCAGAGGGAGCAGGAGTCTATGCAAACCGACTGTCCCGGTTTGCGTCGGACTGAGGGAGTTTCTGGGTTGTAGGAGTTTCATATTTAAAACTGAAAAACCCCAGGAAAACTAGGATGAGTTGCTCACCTTAGATCCAGGTCTCTTTACATGGTGTTTACTCTTGTCTGTGAAGATATGCATCTGGGAAAGCACTAGCAAGGCCCGGCCTTGCGTGCAGCGATGGGGCAGCCATCTGCTTTGGAAGCCGTCAGCCCACCCTCTGGCTAGACCCTGTGCAGCACCTGGTGGTATGACCTGGCGAGTGATGCCCCAGCTGGATGTCCGCTCCAGCCCTGCCCTTAGCTGAGTGCCCTCAGCAGCTCTCACCCGCACGCTTTCATGTGCGGCCCTGGCCACCGATGGTTCACTCGTCCTTCCTGGTTCCCAGCAGAGTCTCCAAGTGGGAGCCCTGGGGCCACAGCCAGCCAACTGATGGGTTGTTTGACCTACATAGTGCTTCTCAAATTGTAAACTAATCGCTAGCATTTAAAAAATAGATCTTACAGCCGGGTGGAGTGGCTCATATCTGCACTTTGGGAGGCCGAAGTGGGTGGATCACTTGAGCTCAGGAGTTCGAGACCAGCCTGGCCAGTGTGGTGAAACCTGGTCTCTACTAAAAATACAAAAAAATTAACTGGACATAGTGGTGCAGGCCTGTAATCCCAACTACTCAGGAGGCTGAGGCAGGAGAATTGCTTGAACCTGGGAGGCGGAGGTTGCAGTGAACCAAGATCACACCACTGCACTCCAGCCTGGGTGACAAGGGCAAGACTCCATCTCAAAAAAAAAAAA
>NW_012116599.1:11248853-11249812 GCF_000951035.1 Colobus angolensis palliatus
GGAGGCTGAGGCAGGAGAATTGCTTGAACCCGGGAAGCAGAGGTTGCAGTGAGCCGAGATCGCGCCACTGCACTCCAGCCTGGGTGACAAGGGCAAGACTCCATCTCAAAAAAAAAAAAAGATTTTGCATTAAAATCTGGATTTCTGCTTCTCTGGGAAAATCTAGGGCCCTCATTTCTTCAGGATCCCAGGCAGCAAAACTGCCTGCTTTAGGGTGTATGTGCTCACCGTCCACCACAGCCCACCTGGCCTGCATCAGTGACCCATGTCACCAGCCCCGCCCCACGCTGCCGAAGGCTCACATGAGGAAGGGTGATGCCAGGCCCCAAGGTGGATACAAAGATGAGCCCGGTGTGCATACCTGCTTCCTCCAGGAGCCGCCACTTTCTCTTTTTCTTTTTTTGGATGGAGTCTTGCTCTGTTACCCAGGCTGGAGTGCAGCGGGACGCCATCTCGGCTCACTGCAACCTACATCTCCCAGGTTCAAGCAATTCTTCTGCCTCAGCCTCCTGAGTAGCTGGGATTACAGGTGCCCAGTACCATGCCCAGCTAAGGTTTTGTATTTTTTAGTAGAGACAGGGTTTCCCCATATTGGCCAGGCTGGTCTTGAACTCTTAACCTCAGGTGATCCGCCCACCTCGGTCTCTCAAAGTGCTGGGATTACGGGCATGAGCCACCTTGCCCGGCCCAGGAGCTGCCACTTTCTGTAGGTGCAACGGGAACTGTCCCCATGTCATGAAAGCAATTAATTCAGAGGAGTGAGATTGTGGATTTAGATCCCAGTAATCAGGGGATTCTCAAAGAAACAATTAAGCCAGTCCCTAAAAGAGAGAAGGAGGATGCCTCCTAGACAGAGGTAATAAGAACAAAAGCCGGCCGGGCACGGTGGCTCAAGCCTGTAATCCCAGCACTTTGGGAGGCCGAGACGGGCGGATCACGAGGTCAGGAGATCGAGACCA
>NW_012116599.1:11250663-11253705 GCF_000951035.1 Colobus angolensis palliatus
CAGGATGGTCTCGATCTCCTGACCTCGTGATCCACCCGTCTCGGCCTCCCAAAGTGCTGGGATTACAGGCTTGAGCCACCGCGCCCGGCTCACTCATGCTTTCAATAAAAAAAAATTTTTTTTTTTTTAGATGGAGTCTTGCTCTGTCACCCAGACTGGAATGCAGTGGCGCAATCTCGACTCACTGCAACCTCAGCCTCCTGGGTTCAAGCAATTCGCCTGTCTCAGCCTCCTGAGTAGCTGGGATTACAGGCACGCACCACCATGCCCAGCTAATTTTTGTATTTTTAGTACAGTTGGGGTTTCACCATGTTGGCCACACTGGTCTCAAACTCCTGACTTCAGGCAATCCTCCCTCCTCAGTCTCCCAAAATGCTGGGATTACAGGCGTGAGTCACCGCGCCCGGCCTCAACAAACATTTTTTGAACATCCACTATGTACCAGGCACTGCTAGACCCTGAGACCACAAGGGTGAACCAGCCATCAGAAGGAACAGAAACCTAACTCAAACCAGATTAAGCAAAGAGATGAGTCAACTAGCACAACGGCCGGGTGTGGGCTGGGCCAGGCCAGGGCCAGGGCTCACCCTGGTCCTCAGGGCTCTGCCGTTCTGACTCTGCTCCCCGGGGCTGGCCCCCTCCGTGCTCAGGAGGCTCAGTCACCTTCCGAGAAAAGAGAAGCTTGTTCCCACTGGCTCTGGCAGGAGAGTTGGGGGAGGACGCTGCCGGGCCTGGCTTGGTGCCTGTGCCCTCCCCTGAACCAATCACTTGAGGCCACAGGAATGAAATCCCTCATCACCTGGCCTGGGGCCAGGGTCACACCAGAATCGGGGCCTTCCCAGGGGAAGGGATGCTGGGCCCGCAGCCAGCAGAGTGGTAGCGAGTATGTCCTTTGGGTTCAGCTGTCTTGAATCCTGACTCTCCCTCCCACAAACTGTGTCACCTTCAACTTCCCATGCTCAGCTTTCTCCCCTACAAAGTGATAATAGTACCTTCCCACAGGACTGTTGTGAGGATTAAATGAGTTAATGTGTCAAGTGCCTAGAACAGTGCCTGGCACGTAGTCGAGTGCTATGTGGTCACAGTCGTCCTGATGATTACTGCAGACGGGCCTGCGCAGCTGTGTGCCAGGGCATTCATGACTTCATTACAAGGGCAGTGAACATGGGGGTGCGGCAGCTGCACACTGGCAGTTACCTGAGCTGAGTCTTTGCTGTCGGAGAGAGAAGGGCAAAGGCTTGGCAGCATGGCGATGGTGCCACCCTCGTGCAGGAGGGTGATGGGGATGGGGGCTGCTCTATGAAGAGATAGTCCAGACCTGTGGCACTCAGGCTGGCAGGGAGGGGTGGCAAAGCAAAGGCAAAGGAGACATCGCAGGTGACCAGCTGGATTGAGGGGCCAGGAAAACAACCATCATGATCCCTGGGTGGTTTGAGCCTGGGCAGTTAGGAGACTTGAGGCGTCCCTGACAGATGGTGGGACATGAGGAAAGGGTTAGTGGAGGCTGGTGGGAAAGGACTGGATCATGTGTTTGTTTTTTTGTTTGCTTTTGTTGTTTTTTTGTTTGTTTGTTTTATTTTGGATTTGTTTTTACAATTTTTTCTCACTACGTTGCCCAGGCTGGTCTCAAACTCCTGGGCTCAAGCAATCCTCCCACCTTGGCCTCCCAAAGTGCTGGGTTACAGGCATGAGCCACCATCCCAGCCATGTTTGCTTTTAGAAATGTTGAGTTTCAGCCAGGCACGGTGCTGTAATCCCAGCACTTTGGGAGGCTGAGGAGACTGGATCACCTGAGATCAGGAGTTTGAGACCAGCCTGGCCAACATGGTGAAACCCTGTCTCTATTAAAAATACAAAAAAATTAGCCAGGTGTGGTGGTGGGAACCTGTAATCCCAGCTACTCGGGAGGCTGAGGCAGGAGAATTGCTTGAACCCGGGAAGCAGATGTTGCAGTGAGCCAAGATCGCGCCATTGCACTCCAGCCTGGACAACAATAGTGAAACTCCATCTCAAAAGAAAAAGTGGCAAGCTAGCACACTTTTTCCCATCAAAGTGTTTATGAGGGGCTCGTATTGACACCTAGAGGTCACTGCTACTCAACAAGGACATAGCTCATGCCCAGAACAGGGAAAAGTTATGAAGTCCCACTGGAACCACACAGCTCTGCCTTGCATTGCATACTGCAGGGCCAAGTTCCCAGTCCCCCAGGGGGCTGTGACAGCCACGCCACATTGGTTGCTTTGAGTCTCCAGTGCCCCACTCCTGGCCAACTCACTCTGTGCTGCCTTGAAACCCACTCAGTCCAGTGTCTGCTGGACGGACCCTCCCTGCTAGCTCTTCTTGATCCTCCCCTCCTTGCTGTGGGGTAAACAGTTGTGTTGGCAAACCCATCTGGCAACACATGGGGACCCCAGGGATCCAAGTACTATCACACCTGGGGAGGCTGTCAGGGCTGCATGCTCAGGGCCGGGGTGTCCAGTACAGAAAGAAAGGGTACGCTCCAGCTCAGGATGGATGGCTGAGGGAGACATTGTAGAGTGAAAAAGAAAAAGCCCAGAGACAAGAGAAGAAGAGGAAGCAGTTCCCAAAACAAAACACAGGAGCAGTCGGCAAGTGGGGTGACCTGGCCCATCATGGGGACCTTGGCTTGAAGGTATAGGGGATCACCCCCAAAATATGCCACTTTGGCATAAGGATTATTTGAGCTGAAGGCAACTGAGAAAAAGCAGACAGGATGAGCTTTCTGCCCTTTCCCTTTCTGCCTGAAAAACAGAGTGTACATTTCCTTGTGAAGCCCACTCACCTTGCCCATACCAGGAAGGGGAGAACGGCCTTATCACTGGAGAGAGAGATGGAATCGAGAAGCATCTACACAGACAAGCCTTATTAAATAGCCCTGTCTACCATAGTGTCCCCCATATGTTTACCTTCCCACAGCTTACCACCCTTAAAAAGTCCAGAAGCCGCCGGGCGCGGTGGCTCAAGCCTGTAATCCCAGCACTTTGGGAGGCCGAGACGGGCGGATCACGAGGTCAGGAGATC
>NW_012116599.1:11254070-11259100 GCF_000951035.1 Colobus angolensis palliatus
CTGGGGTTTCTCTTCTATGAAGCACCACCACCTCCCCCATGCCAGGTAACATTTTTAACATTAAGGAGTCACGCTGAACCTATTCTGGTTTTAGGGGTCCACTTGATTTGAAAAACAAAAATTAAGCTTTTAACATCAAATAAAACATGTATGTCTTTTCTCTGTTTTGTTTTTGTTTCTGTTGTTTTGAGACAGAGTCTCACTCTGTTGCCCAGTCTGGAGTGCAATGGCACAATCTCGGCTCACTACAACCTCCGCTTCCCAGGTGAAGCAAGTCTCCTGCCTCACCCTCCCAAGTAGCTGGGACTACAGGCATGTACCACTATACCTGGCTAATTTTTGTATTTTTAATAGAAATGGAGTTTCACCATGTCTGGCAGGCTGGTCTTGAACTTCTGACATCAAGTGATTGGCCTGCCTTGGCCTCCCAAAGTGCTGGGATTCCAGGCGTGAGCCACCGCACCCAGTCCTTTTCTCCTGTTAATCTGTCATTTGTCCAATTATTTTGCAGACCCAGCTACTGAACCTAAGAGGGTAGGGAATACTTTTTCCTCCCCTACAAAGGCCCCATGTGGTCCACTGCGTCCAATGGATGAAAACTGAATAAGGGGGGAGCACTATTAACTATTGAGGAGAAGCAGTTAATAGAGACAGAAGGAGAGGATAAAGAATGAGCAGTAGAATAAAAAGATGGCTGTGTGTAGGGTCCTCTTCTGTGTTGAGAAGTGAGGTATTACAAAGCTATAAATTCATCCCTACAAAGCCTGGCATTTCCTCACTCAACATATCAGGGCGCCTGGTTCTCGGCGCCTTCTTGTTTATATGTTAGGGTTAACGTTTGACAACAACCAGCATTTCTCTAGGATCAATAGCCATCTTTTTGGTGTGTTCTGCCAGGAGACATTGGCCAAGTAAGCTGAGGTCTGCACTGGCCAATAGGCATGGAGGCTGGACCAGGAGCCAGCAGGGCAGGCACAATGTCCTAACACCTGAGCCCAGTAGGGGATGGACTAAGGGGAGGGCACCAACAAGTCCTGGCAGACATCAGAAGGGTGTCTACGAGGCCGACCCGGCCTATCCGGCCTCCACCCCAAGGTTGGACGGTCCTGACCCCCTCAAAGAAGGCCTTGCTCCTCCAGTCTCTGAGGATACTGTCATTGGATAGCCTTCAGCCTCAGCTTCTGCAGAGAGCACCTCACCCAAGGTGGTGAGGTCCCGGGTGGTCCAATCCCCACACTGGTCTGTGCAGGGCTCTGAGGTCCGACTATCCTGACCCAGCTTGGGATAACCGCAGCTCCAGAGCTCCCGCAGGGCTGGCTGGGCTGTTGTTGAGCCTGCAGTACAGGATCGACCTCTCCCTTTCCCACTCTGTCTTCATTCTGCTCCTCTTCACAGGGCGTGATCCCAAATAAACATCCTGTGCACCAAACCCTGGCTCAGGGCCTGTGTTCTGGGGAAACCAAGATATTACCATAGACTGCTAATTTCTCCCATCTGAGATGTGTTGTGGTGGGGGGGGGGGGGGGGGAGGGGAATTCAAAACATAGAAAAACTTCAAAGATTTTTTTCTTTTTTTTTTGAGACAGAGTCTCGCTCTGTCACCCAGGCTGGAGTGCAGTGGCCTGATCTCAGCTCACTGCAAGCTCCGCCTCCCGGGTTTACACCATTCTCCTGCCTCAGCCTCCCGAGTAGCTGGGACTACAGGCGCCCGCCACCTCGCCCTGCTAGTTTTTTGTATTTTTTTTAGTAGAGACGGGGTTTCACCGTGTTAGCCAGGATGGTCTCGATCTCCTGACCTCGTGATCCGCCCGTCTCGGCCTCCCAAAGTGCTGGGATTACAGGCTTGGGCCACCGCTCCCGGCCAGATTTTTTTTCTTATGTCTCTAAAAAGTTAAAAATTTGAGGCAACTTTGAGAATGGTAAAGAAACCAAATCTTCGTCAGTGTTTGTACTTGCTTTGGAAGGATAATTTTTTTAAAAATTCTGTCAACACATCTCTGCTGGCAGGAACGTAGGACAGTATTTCTGTTTAGTCTGTGGGCCCGTGGCTAATGGGTTAAAATTCCTATGCGACTGTCGTCCAGGTTATAGGTTTGGCTGGGTGAGGTATAGCTTCCATCAGGGAAAAGAGTGTCTCCAAAACAAAGGGATCACACATAGGACACTCCCCCAAGGAGGATGTGATAAAGTGTAGAGGTAAATGAAGTACTTAAGTACGTATTTAACTATTTAAATGAAAGACCTCCCCCTGGCTAAGAGGTAGCCCTATTTCATAGACTGACTTGGTCTTGAGCTTCCGGAGCCCCTAAGGGCACAGACTGCGCCCTCTGCTGGCGGGAAGGCACCACCGGACCACACTACGGAGGCCCAAGGGCGCAGTGGCTCAACCTGTAAACCCAGCACTTTGAGGCCAAGGTAGGAAGATGGTTTGAGCCCAAGAGTTCGAGACCAGCCTGGGCAACATAGCGGGACACCATCTCTACAAAACTAAAAAAAAAAAAAAAAAAAAGCCAGGTGTGACAGCACATGCCTATAATCCTAGCTACTCAAGAGGCTGAGATGGGAGAATCACTTGGGCCCAGGAGGTTGAGGCTATAGTGAGAAATGATCATGTAACTACACTCCAGCCTGGGTGACAGAGTGAGACCCTGTCTCAAAATAATAATAATAATAATAAAGTAAAAAATAATTTTTAAACATTTTTTAAAGAAAGGGGAAAAAAGGACACAAGGACAGAGGGGCATAGACGCTCCAACTGAAGTGACTGCCAGAGCTGAACAGCACAGCAATATAACAGTGCTCCAAGACTCAGACCACAGAAAGCCCAGAGTCCTCCAGGAAGGACCCAGACACAGAGCAAAGGTCTTCATGGGTAGAGTCTGACTGAGGGGTCTCAGGGCAGGCAGGGCCCACTGACCCTGTGCCTAGAAGCACGGAAGCATGCTGACCCAGCCTGTGGAGTCCTGCACAAGTGGACTCTGTGGCCCTTAGTGTCTCCAAACCTGTTTCCTCATCTGTAAAGTGGTTCTTCTTCCATTTGCCTCACAGAGATGCTGTGGTCAATAATGCCTTTTTTTTTTTTTTTTTTTTTTTTTGAGACAGAGTCTCACTCTGTCACCCAGGCTGAAGTGCAGTGGTGCCATCTTGGCTCACTGCAACCTCCACCTCCCAGGTTCAAGCAATTCTCCCACCTCAGCCTCCCGAGTAGCTGGGATTACAGGCACCGGCCATCATGCCCAGCTGATTTTTGTATTTTTGTAGAGATGGGGTTTCACCATGTTGGCCAGGCTGGTCTTGAATTCCTGACCTCAGGTGATCCACCTGCCTCGGCCTTCCAAAGTGTTGGGATTACAGGCATGAGCCACTGAGCCAGGCAATAATGCATATTTTTCAAAAGCAGCATTTAACAGTGGGCATGTGACAAATGTCAGTTTTCCTTTACTGGGATTTTCCACATGATCTGTGTATTGGTGAGGAAACTCTTAATTGAAAGTGACAGAAACCCAGCATGTAGTAGCTTAGGCGCAAACCGGATTAATGGGCTAGGTCAGGAAGGGCTAAGAGGAACTGGCTGTGAGGATGCTGGGTAGGAACTCAGTGCTGCCAGTACCCTGTCCCCATCACTTGTGTCCTCCACCTCCCATGGAGCTTCTTTCTCTCCACCAGGCTTCTGCTCCTTGCAGGGACAGTGGCTCCTGGAGGCTCCAGGCCCACAGCCTGGTCCTTGAAAAACCAGAGAGGAAAAGTCTCGGTTTCCCTCGTTGGATCTGATCAATCCTAGGAGGAAGGACCCTGGTTGGCCCAGCCTGGATCCTGTCAGAGCAGGCTGCTCCCGGAAAGGGGAAGCAGGGACCCAAAGCAGCCTGTCCCTTGTGGCTCCCCTAAGTCCCCCACTGCAAGGGGCACTGTCCTAACCCCCATCCCTCCTATATCTGAAGATTCTCCAGCAGATAATAGTTGCCTTTCCCAGAAAAATAGGCCAGGACTCCAGATGGGGTCCGATGTTTGCCTAAGGCCACACAGAGCCCACTCCTAGGTTCTGGGACCCGTGTGTGCGCACCCACGACACACAAACTTGACTGTGAATGCCCTGCACACAACCAGAACCTCGCTTTAAACACATGCTTTGGAAAGAGCAAGGCACTCAGATCTTTCAATATCCATCCCCCCAACCCCACGGATTATATTCCTTTGCATCTCTGAATTTTAAATGGTAACCAATGAGGAAATAGAATTCACCTAAAATTCTGCTTTGGCTACTCACCTCCTGTATTTTATTAGTACTTTTCAAAATACAGTCTTTGGGGAGGAAAAACACCTCCCACCAATGGGCTCACCACACTGAACTTGAACAAGGTACGCAGGGTCCTTCAGTAAGAGATGGTTGGGATTACTCCAGCAGCAGATGGGTACGTCGAGGCACAGCAGAGCAGGGGCATGGTGGCCGATGGCCGGTGGCCCCTGCGCAGGTTATGAGCCTTGTGTCCTGTTCTGGATTCTGGCTTCAGCACTTTACATTCTGCTGCGGTGGGAACAGCCTAAGAACAGGGCCCGCCCAGAAACTTGGAGGTGGTCAGTGCAGATCCCTCTGGCCCCAAAGCCCTCACCCAGGGGGTGGGGTGGCCTGGCCTGGCCTGACTGCCCCCAACCCCAGGCAGCGGTGGAGGAGAGGGATGTCACACAGCACAAACGCCAGGGGGAGCACAGGAGTGGGGAGGGCAACCAGGGATGAAGCAGAGTGGAGTGCGCAGGCCTCGCGTCTCCTCCCCCAGGGCAGGTGGCCAAGCTCAGAGATTTCCTGGGTGATTAGGGGGAGGGGCGCGAAAACGCCCCTTGCTGCCACCTGCTTCTTGTTGCCAGAGCAGGAACCCAGGTTGGGGCTTGGGGAGCAAATGAGGCTGGGACAGAGCACGGGGCAGTCAGATGGGGTGAGGCGAACAAAGGCCTCTCTCTGCGAGAGAAATCCCGACTGGCTGCGGGGCGCACTCAGGCCACAATGGGGCTTTCTCCGGCCACAGGCGGCCCGGCCA
>NW_012116599.1:11259425-11264348 GCF_000951035.1 Colobus angolensis palliatus
CGCGACGGCCCAGTGACGTCAGGCAATTGAGTTTGGTTCCCAAGGCAACTGGCCGGGCAGCTGGGCCGGGAACTATTTGTGTCTGTCCCCAGAGGGGCTGCGGAGCCTCCAGGGTCTGGCGCAGCTGAGGAAATGCACTCCTGGCCGGGGCAGGCGGGGGCCGGGACACAGAGGCCCTTTCAGCCCCGGGAGGCCGCGGGCCCGGGCGGAGCGGGGCGGCACCCTGCAGGAGGACGCCCGGCCTTCTCCCCACTTCTGCCTGGGAGGCCCCTGGCCCGCCGGCCTTTGTCCTATTTATAAACGTGCTCCTGAGTAAACTCCCTGAAGAAAGGGGCCTCTGTGCGCAGTAGCCCGGCCCACAGCGCCGCCCTCGGCACACAGTAGGCGCTCAGCACGGCCTTCTCATGGGACTGAGGACAAGCACCGATCCTCGGGAGCTGCCAGGTGCCTCCAGCACCCAGAACCCCTGACATCGAGCGCCTGGACACCTGTTCCCGGCGCCCTGTGAGCTGATGGGCTACATAACCTCTGGGCCACAATGCTAGAATAAAATGCATGGCCACTTGTTCCAAAACGATGGAGGGACGGTGTGGGAAACAGGCCCCAGCCCTGTCGACTGAGGGTGAATGCACGAGTGAAAGTGACAATACATGGGTAAACTGAGGCAGGCGGCATCAGCCATAGAGGAGAGAGGATAAGGTTCCAACCTGGGGTGTAAGAGGAACAAGATGCGACAGGAGCAGAAGGACCATTAGGTGTGCAAAGATAAAGCAGAGACCTAAATTTGGGCCTGAGCGCTGGCCCAGGCCTGCCAGTGGTGGTGGCTCAAGACGTGGGGCACTGTGACTGGGTCTCAGACCCAGTGATGTCATCTACCCAGGCTCCTCCCCTGGGCACTCTGTCACTACGGGGTGACATCCAGGCCCCTCACGATCTGTCTCCAGGGAGCCACCACCTCCCCTAGCCCAACAGGCCAAGCACTGACATCCAAACCAACTCCCTGCCCAGAAGCCAGGGCATGCTTTGTCTGTCTGGCCCAGGGAGGCAGCTGCCCATCCCTGTAAACCGCAGCGTCTCTCCTCAACAGTCAGCAACTGCCTTCTGACAGCCTGACCAGAGGCTCTGCGTGCGGGAGGCTTCTGGCATCTCTGAAAGAGCGGCTCCAGCCTGGCTTCCAGGGCAGGGACTCTCCACTGCCAGATCTGCAGACTCTCCACTACCAGAGCACCTACTGCAGTTGGGAAAAGCCTCAGATCTATGTCCTCTCCTCTCTGGGTGGAGCAGGCACCATGATCCCTGTTTCATGCACAAGGATATTGATGCTCAGGGACTACAGGACTCGTCCAAGGATGCACCCGAGCCCACGTGCCACCTAGGTTCCCCAGTCTCTCCCAGACAATCCCTCAGAAAACAGTCCTGGGCCCCAGGAACCAGAGCTGCTGACCAGGCCCAGCTACATAATTTGTGGAGCCCAGTGCAAATTGAAAATTTGAGGCCTTTTGTTAAAAAATTATGAAGAGGCTGGGCACGGTGGCTCACATCTGTAATCCCAGCACTTCGGGAGGCCAAGGCAGGCAGATCACTTGAGTCCTGGAGTTCAAGACCAGCCTGGCCAACGTGTCGAAACCCTGTCTCTACTAAAAATACAAAACTTACCCAGGCATGGTGGCTAGTGCCTGTAATCCCAGCTACTTGGGAGGCTGAGGCAGGGAGAATTGCTTGAACCCAGGTGGCAGAAGATGCAGTTAGTTGAGATTGTGCCACTGCACTCCAGCCTGGGCAACAGAAGGAGACTCTGTCAAAAAAAAAAAAAAAAGAAGGATTTCAAGACAATGTCAAGAGACCATCAAACTAAGGATAGGACCCATGTGACTGCACAGGTCATACGCTCATGAAGCTGGCCAGGATGGCAAGTCCAGGACACCAAGCCAGCCTCCTTCCTGGATACCGTCCACCTCTTCCCTTGCTCAAGGTCCATCTAGTGGCCAATTCCTGGGATTTCTCTGACCCGCCACTCCAGGCAGGCTGGACATCCAGGGCGTCCTCAGAGAGGTCCACTAGATATTAGGGGACACTGCCCAGTACTTTCCCATCAAAGACCAAGACCACAGAACACTTCCGGAAACGCTTCCAGAAATGCTCAATCCTGCCAGCACTGGAAGTTTGCCTGCCTATTTTCAGCTGAAGAACACTTGCTCTTGAAGAAAATGTAGCAGGGCCGTCTACCTAAGGTGAAACGTACCAACTGACAGATGGAAATCTGACACTGATCAACATTAAAACAATATATAAGAACAAAAGTCAAGGGCATGTTTGTGGCCTCCTAGAGTCCACATCATGCCCATGATTTGTCTCACTCTGCCCTTGGAGAGCCAGGGGAGGGAACTTCTGCCTTGGCCCACCTGGGTTTGTCCCCACCGTGGAGTCAGGCCACACCTACTCCCCTTCCAGTCTCTGCTAGGGTCCCTACACGCCCTGTGCCCTCTTCCAGCTTGTCTGAATCCTGCCCTCCTGTCTGAGTGCCACGTGGTGGGCAGCTTGCTGGGCTACCCAGATGCCCCACAGAACTGCAGGGCTGCTGGCCTCAGACAATATGGCCCTCTGCTGTCAGATCCTGCCAGAGATGGCCTCAACCAGAGGAAATGCCTCTCAAAAGCCCACATCTCCCCTTCTTGGGTTCACTCAATGACTGGTGAGCAGTGGCATCCTGATGAGTGAGGAGGCAGGTGGAAAGGTCCAGCCCCCTTGCCCCAACTCAGGACAATAATACAAGACCCACTGGGTGTGGTGGCTCACGCCTGTAATCCCAACACTTTGGGAGGTCAAGGCGGGTGGGTCACCTGACAGGGTCAGGAGTTTGAGACCAGCCTGGCCAACATGGTGAAACCCCATCTCTACTAAAAATAAGAAAATTAGCCGGGCGTGGTGGTGTGTGCCTGTAATCCCAGCTACTCGGGAGGCTAAGGCAGGAGAATCACTTGAACCCAGGAGACAGAGGTTGTAGTGAGCCGAAATTGTGCCACCGCACTCCAGCCTGGGCGACAGAGTGAGACTCTGTCTCAAATTAAAAAATAATAATAATAGGCCGGGCGCGGTGGCTCAAGCCTGTAATCCCAGCACTTTGGGAGGCCGAGACAGGCGGATCACGAGGTCAGGAGATCGAGACCATCCTGGCTAACACGGTGAAACCCTGTCTCTACTAAAAATACAAAAAACTAGCCGGGCGAGGTGGCGGGCGCCTGTAGTCCCAGCTACTCCGGAGGCTGAGGCAGGAGAATGGCGTAAACACCCGGGAGGCGGAGCTTGCAGTGAGCTGAGATCCAGCCACCGCACTCCAGCCCAGCCCGGGTGACAGAGCAAGACTCCGCCTCAAAAAAAAAAAAAAAAAATAATAATAATAATAATAATAAAAGACCATCCCTGCTCCAGAGCTCCCCTTGGGGTCAGCAGCGCCTTCCAAGTTCTCCCTCTGCCCCTCCTGCTGTCTTCCCCCAGAGATGCTGACCCCAGGAGCACTCCCTCTCAGAGTTGGCTTTCTAGGAAAGCTGACCTGCCTCCACGAAGCCGCGTCTCCCCTTACTTGGGGCACCTGTGGGCACCTCCCACCTCTTCAAATGCCCTGTAACAGTCATCCATTCAGCAGATCCTCATTGAAGGCCTACTATGTGCCAGATGCTGTTCTGGGTGCTGACGGTAAAGCAAAATGAAGCAGACACCCCTGCCCTCATGGAGATCAGGCCTGCAGATGAG
Source organism: Colobus angolensis palliatus (assembly GCF_000951035.1). Lineage (NCBI taxonomy): Eukaryota > Metazoa > Chordata > Mammalia > Primates > Cercopithecidae > Colobus > Colobus angolensis. The sequence continues at coordinate 11,263,176 of NW_012116599.1, forward strand.
CAGGCAAAAAGCAACCAAAATTTAATGCAATGACATTAAACATCCTACCACAGAATGATACAACAGAGAATCTGACTGTGGCTGGCGGCACCTGCTTTAGATCACACTTCCTCGGGGTCAAGAAAGGTCTGAGGAGCCACGTCTGAATCAGAGGCCAGTTCCTCGACAAGTTGAGAGATGAACATTAACCAGGCAAGTTCAAAGGCTCTTGGGTGAGAAGGAAATTGAAGTGTTGGATTCAAAGGAACAAAAGGTAAATCGGAGCGAAGCTGATGATGGGAGATGAGGTGAGATGTAGGACCAGAGGGCTGGGGGGGTTGGCTCACTCTTATAATCCCAGCACTTTGGGAGGCCAAGGAGGGCAGATCACCTGAGGTCAGGAATTCGAGACTAGCCTGGCCAACATGGTGAAACCTCATCTCTACTAAAAATACAAAACAATTTAGCCAGGCATGGTGGCGTGTGCCTGTAGTCCCAGCTACTTGGGAGGCTGAGGGATGAGAATCACTTGAACCTGGGAGGCAGAAGTTATAGTAGTCCGAGATCATGCCCCTAGGTGACACTAGTGAGACTCTGTCTCAAAAAAAAAAAAAAGAAGCAGGACCAGAGGATGCAGGGCCTTGAAGAAGAATCTAGAAGAATCTAGCTTTTATTGTGAGTGAGGTGGGAGCGTCAGATGGTTCTAAGCAGGGCGTCATGGAGTCTTTTTTTTTTTTTTCTTTTTGAGATGGAGTTTCGTTCTTGTTGCCCAGGCTGGAGTGCAATGGTGCGATCTCAGCTCACCGCAACCTCCACCTCCCAGATTCAAGCGATTCTCCTGCCTCAGCCTCCTGAGTAGCTGGGATTACAGGCATGTGCCACCACGCCCCGCTAATTTTGTATTTTTAGTAGAGATGGGGTTTCTCCATGTTGGTCAGGCTGTTCTCAAACTCTCGACCTCAGGTGATCCACTGGCCTCAGCCTCTCAAAAGTGCTGGGAATACAAGTGTGAGCCACCGCGCCCAGCCTGGAATCTTTACCTGTTTCAAGCTATCACTGGGCCGTCAGACAGAGAATGAATTCACCACAAGAAATACCTGCTGTTTGGCACGTGAGCATTTCTGGAAGTATTTCTGGAAGTGTTCTATGGAGTGGCTGTAAGGTTTTGGGTTTTTGGTTTGTCTGGGTTTTTTT
>NW_012116599.1:11264398-11271141 GCF_000951035.1 Colobus angolensis palliatus
GCATTTAAAATAAGCAGTATTTCACTTTTTATTTTTTACGTTGTAGAGATAGGGTCTCATGTTGCCCAGGCAGATCTGGAACTCCTGGCCTCAAGTAATCCGCCCACCTTGGCTTCTCAAAATGCTGGGATTACAGGTGTGAGCTACCGTGCCCAGCTGATGTGTCTGGGTTTTTTTTTTTTTTTTTTTTGGCCATTAGGTTTTTTGGTTTTGGGGGTGTTTTTAGAGATAGGGTCTCATGTTGCCCAGGCTGGACTCAAACTCCTGGGTTCAAATGATTCTCCCACCTCAGCCTCCCGAGTAGCTGGGACATAGGCACACTCCACTGCACGCGGCTGAACATTAGCTTTAACCTGCATTTGTGCAATATCCTGTCTGCTGTTTAGGGGCTAGAATCCAGCACTTGGACTTGTGTGGATCCCCAAACTGTCTTGCTCTGAGTAGGTGTTCAATGAGCATTTGATGAGTTGATGCTTCTGTTTTAGCTATGGTCTTCCGGGTTTGGTTTTGTTTTGTTTACACAGAGTGTTGCCCAGGCTTGAGTGCAGTGGCACAACCTCAGCTTACTACAATCCCTTCCTCCCGAGTTCAGGCGATTCTCCTGCCGCAGCCTCCCGAGTAGCTGGGGCTACAGGTGCCCACCACCATGCTGGGCTTAATTTTTTGTATGTTTGGTAGAGACAGGCCTTCACCATGTTGGCCAGGCTGGTCTGGAACTCCTGACCTCAAGTGATCTTCCTGCCTCAGCCTCCCAAAGCACTGAGATTACAGGCGTGACCCACTGTGCTAGGCCTGATCTTCTGGTCTTGCTTCTTAAAGTGTGGTCCTCAGACCAGCATCTGCACCAGCTGGGAGCTTATAGGAAATGCAGAATCTGAGGCCCCACCCAGGCCTACTAAATCAGAGTCTGCCATTTAACAAGATGCCCAGGAAATCCTAATGAATGGTAAAGTTTAAGAAGCACTACTAGAGGGCAGAATAACTTAAGGGCCTCAGAGAAACCCATCACAGACAGCAGGAAGGGGGCAGGGGTTAAAAGAGAGGCAGCCCTTGAGCCCAGCTGGGATGGAAGAAGATTTTGACTGGAGGTAAGAGAAGGTACATTCCAGGCTAAGACAAGGCTGGGAAGGAGGAGGCAAGTGTGAGGGTGGAGGGTCAGTGGTCTGAAGCAGCCAGCCCCAGGCGCCAGCAAAATAAGGAGGCAGAAATTCCCAGAAAGGCAGGAGAGGCCAGCCACAGTGGCTCACACCTGTAATCCCAGCACTTTGGGAGGCCAAAGCAGGTGGATCACCTGAGGTCAGGAGTTGGAGACCAGCCTGGCCAACATGGAGAAACCCAGTCTCTACTAAAAATACAAAAATTAGCTGGGGGTGGTGGCAGGTGCCTGTAATCCCAGCTACTGGGGAGGCTGAAGCAGAAGAATTGATCGAACCCGGGAGGCGGAGCTTGCAGTGAGCCAAGATTGCACCACTGCACTCCAGCCTGGGAGATACAGCAAGACTCAGTCTCAAAAAAAAAAGGCAGGAGAAAGCTCTCTTGGAGAGCAGCCCCTCAGATGGCCAAACAAGACCGGGAGTTAGACGGCATGAGGCTGAATTCTGGCTCTGCCTCCCATTAGCTAAGTGACCTTGGGCAAGTTATCATACTTAACTCTCTGAGCCTCTACAAAGTGAGGATAATAATAGATGTGCCAGCTGTTGGGGGCGGGCGGGAAGATTAAATGAGATAACACATATAAAACGCTTGGCACAGGAAAAAGGTGGGGAGCGCTCAGTAAATGGTAACTGTGATGACGATTAAAGTGCGGGCTGGATTGGGAAGACCAGGAGGGGGCACTGAAGGCTTCTGAGACAGGGAGTACTGCAGCCTGTGTTTTAGGGCGATAAATCCAGCAGGAGCACGAGGGACAAGGACGGGGGTTGGCCAGAGGCTGTGGGTAGATGGGAGGTTGGTGTAATGGGGTTGCGCAAGACATTGAGAGGTGCTTTGGAGCTCAGAGAAGGGGAAGCAGCTGCCCTGGGGCAGAGGGAGGCTAGGGCAGGATGGCTCTGGGCTTCTAGGCTAGGAGATGAACCGAGGGCAGGCAAGCTCCGGGAGAGACGTGCAGTGGGAAGTGTCTGGCTAGGGTGCGGTGGAGAGGAGGGCTGCAGGGGACAGCAGAGAGGGGAGGTCTGAGGCATGGGAGGAGGATCAGGACCAGAGTCAGAGAAAACCTTCAGCAACAGGGGTTTGTGGATGCCTCAGGATAGGTGAGGCTGCTCCCAAGAAGGAGCTCCTGAGGGAGCAGTAGGTGAACTCGGATGCACACAGGGGACTCAGCTGGGGAGTCTCCCTTAAAAGTGGCCTCTCTGAGTCACTGAGTATGAGAGGTGACTCACCTCTGGCAGAGAGGAGGCAGGTCAAGTAACAAAGCTGGTGCTTCCTGGGTTGCTATCTATGGGCCAGTCCCTGGTTTGCAAATCCCTTCCGTGCATGAACTTATCTAAAGCCCTATGAGGTGGAGCTAGTACCGGCACTATTCCATACTGCAGATGGAGAAACCGAGGCCCAGTGCGGTGGGGGTTATTGCAGACTCTTCGGCCAGGACACAGGCATTTGGCTAAACCTAGTGTTTGTGGCAGGTCTGTTCGGATTGGCTGATGCCTGTTCTACTGGTTAGTCAATGTTTTGAAGGTCACCCTGGTTACATAGCTGGATGGAGGAGGCGGAATCCCAACCAACCCCTGGGGCTGAAGCCCTGCTCCGAACCAGGATCCTCTCTCCGTCTAGCGCCGCAGCGCACCTCAGGACAAGTAATGTGCGTCGAAGGGCTTTGGAAACTGTAAGGCACAGTATAAATAACAGTTTCCTTCATTCCTCCTGGGCGGGAGAAGCCGGTTGAGGCCAAAGAAGTTGGGCCATGAGAAGGCAGAGGAAACGCTGCTGTGGGGAACCAGCATTCTCTCTGCTTACTCAACGGGGAAAGTGAGTCAGAAGGGAAGCCTCCCTGAGTGGAGCCCCATGGTCAGCCCCTGGGAGGTTCTCACGTGCCAGACGCCATCGGGCACTAACCAGGGTAGCCTGGACTTGTCCCCAGGGACCGTCCAGGCTCTCCTGCAACTGGCCACCAGGGGGCGCCGCTCCCCCAGCCTTCCTCTTACTGACCCTACCCGGCCACCCTCAACAACCTGCTCGCGAGAAACCAGGCCTTGGAAGGAGTCCCGGGGAGCAGGCACCAGAGACTTTGAAAAGTGGCAAAGACGCGGGAGATGCTGAGTAGGGGTGGGAGTTCGTCCCTGCCCCACTGGGAGGGAGAGGGGAAGGGGGGACGGAAGCCTACATATACCCGTTTTCAATTCCCGAACCAGCCCTGCGGAGGAGCGCCTGTTCCCATTTTACAGATGAGGAATTCGAGGCCCAAAGATGTTGGGTAAGATCAAGAGGCTAGGGACACGCAGCGCTGGGTCATTTGCTTCTAAGATCAGTTCCCAATGGGACCACAAGCAAATGCTAGCTCATTTGGCCCTGTCGCCTCGCGGGTCCCCCCCTCCCGCGCCCCCGTTGATCCTATGTTCTGAGTCGTGGCCAACACCACAACCTAGTCCCCTCACTGTGTTCCAGCAACAATCCCAGCAGCCCCTTCTCCAACCTGAACTTTCTGGAAGCCTGGAAACCTGCTTCATTGTTCTCCAGGGACCCCCATCAGCCACCCACCCCATACCCTCCCCATCTGGGCAGAGCCGGGAGCCCCCTCTGCAGCCCTGTCCTGCTTTAACATCCCTCCCCCACCCCAGGGACCCCGCGGGGTCAGGCTTTACTCCTCGGCACCCCATGGTAGGCAGCAGCACGAATAAACAATGGGACATTTGAACCAGGAAGAGCCTGTGGTTGAGGCCAAAACAGGCACCAAGGTTTTCTCTAAGCTCCTACCAACTCCTTTTATGGCCTCTGGGCCCAGTTCCTCTTCATAAAAAGTCAGAACTGGAAAAGACTTCGAGTCACTGGGTCCAACCTGAGCCAACACTTTCCTTTTCTACAGAAAAAACCCGTCGTGCCGCCTCCCCCTCTCCAGCCAGGTTTACAGCACCAGGATCGGGCCGGCAGCGTCCTGCACCCGAGGGAAATTCTAGCCCTGGGGCGGATCCTGGGCACGTCCGCCCGGGGAGGCCCAGTCCCTGCACCTGTAAAATGGGGGGCGGGCCTAACCGTAGCTTCTTCAAAGGCCCCCCGCCCCCAGCTTGAGGTCCTGTATCTAGCCCCGGGGCCCCGCCCTAACGAACATCTATTTCGGCCCCCTCTGTCCAACCGTTTCCTTCCCTCTGCCCTGGGGAAGCTCGCGTGTGTGGGCGCACGTGCGTGCAAGTGATCATGTGTGTGCAGGAGCCGGTGGCAGCCGGACGCAACTCGGAACACGCGTCCGCGCCTGGGTCTGTGCGCGCCCCCGAGGTGCTGGCCTCCCCTCGCCAGCCAGGTGGCCGTGTGCAGCGCCGCGTGTGCCCCGAGTGTACCAGCCTGGGCCGCCCGCCCCTCGCGGCTGACAGCACGCGGTGCGCGGCATCCAGAACGTGGGAGTTTCTGGTTCCCAGTCCCGGGGACCAGCGCCCCCTCCCGCCAGGGATTTTTTTCTGCTCCACGAGGCGCGCTCCCGGGTGGGGGCCGAGAGCAGCCCCGCCCGGGCCGGCCTCCTAGGGCGGTGAGTCTGCCGGGAGCGCGCCGCCCCCACCCAGGCGCCCCGATGGGTTTTTCCATGACTGCATCCGGCCTCGGGCCGCCTTTGTTCCCGCCGTCCCCGGCCTGCCCGCGGGGCGGCCCGCCTCTCCCTGCGCGCCGGGGATTTTCCAGGGCTCAATTGGAGCACTGGCGAGCCGCCTCCCCGCCCCCAGCCTCCCGCGCCCCGACTGCCCCCGAGTCCTGTTTCGGGGAGCCTAGCCCTCTCCAGACGCGCCGCTCGCTCCCCTGTCCCCGCCTCCAGGACCTGCGTCCTCCCAGCCCCACATTTGTGCGCAAAGTTGACGATCACCGGGCCCGCGCGCTTCGGCATTTCGCGAAGGCGCTGCCCGCACCCTGAGTCCCTCCCTGGGGCTGCACTTTGGAAAGGACTTAGGTCTCATCTGCTTCGCAGTTGCAAAAGGCCTCACGTTTTCACCAAGGGGCAGGTGGTGCAGTTGGGGCCCTGGGAGGCCTGGCCCACCGCGGAGCGGTAACCGGCGCGCGCGCACGCATCCCGGCGCGCCCGGGAGATCTCCGTGTGATCAGCGCGCGCGGCAGCTCCCTGGCGGAAACACCTCCCACTTCCACTGGAAAGTGGGCTCACCCGCGAGCGGAAAGTGACACGGCTGGGGGACGACTCCGTGCTCCCCAATCCCGTCCCTGCTGTCAGTAAGGAAGTGGAGATAAACCGAAAAGGGGCCTTGGAGAAAGCAGCAGGGCGGGGTGAGGGAGTTGGGAGGGATTATTTGAGAGAGTGAGGTCAGGCTCAGAGCCCCAGGTCCCTCTCAGATCCCCCGTGCCCGTGAGAACTACGCGTCCGCCACCGATCCTGCCCGCGCGGGGTTGAGTTCCGTTTGTGTCTCCGCTCTCGGCGACTTTGCGCGCCTGGGGGCCTCCCAGCTATTGCCGGGCTATGCTGGCGGGAAAAGTGTAAGAAACGCTGTTTGCCCTGCAGGAGAAGCCAGACTCGCAGGGGTGCTTCAGGCTGGGGAAGGGTGCCTGCCTCTGTGGGGTTTTTGGAATCCCAGGTGGCGCCCTTCCTACAGCCCGGCAGAAGGCAGCCATGCCTTCAGATGGGGAAAGATCTGGAGGTGCGGGTGGGAGGAAGAGCAGGAGGGACACCCGGATCCGCAGAGGGTCAGAGGCTTGGCGCTGTCTTGCTGTGCCAGGTGGGAGGGAACGCCCCGTCGGCCCTTTGAGCGCCAGCTCCCTGGCCTAACCAGTCATGAGGGAACCCGCCGGCCGCTCTGGAAGGGCCCTTCCTCCAGGTGTCCTCTTGATCAGCTTTCCCTGCTCTTTAAGGTGTCCCTGTGTCTTGACCCCCTCCCCTTTCAACCCTCTTATTTGCTCTCAGGGGCAGCACACCAGTCCCCATCCCCAACCATCCCAGGATGAGAAAGTCTGGGTCCTGGCCGGGCGCGGTGGCTCATGCCTGTAATCCCAGCACTTTGGGAGTCCGAGACGGGTGGATCACGAGATCAGGAGTTGGAGACCAGTCTGGCCAACACAGTGAAACTCCGTCTCTACCGCAAATACAAAAAATTAGTCGGGTGTGGTGGTGGGCACCTGTAATCCCACTACTCGGGAGGCTGAGACAGGAGAACCGTGTGAACCAGGGAGGCAGAGGTTACAGTGAGCCGAGATCGCGCCATTGCACTCCACCCCCGGCGACAGTGCGAGACTCGTCTCTAAATAAATAAATAAAATAGGGCCGGGCGCGGTGGCTCACGCCTGTGATCCCAGCACTTTGGGAGACCGGGGCGGCCTGATCACGAGGTCAGGAGTTGGAGACCAGCCTGACCAACATGAAGAAACCCTGTCTCTACTAAAAATACAAAATTAACCGGGTATGGTGGCGCATGCCTGTAATTCCAGCTACTCGGCGGGAGAATCGCTTGAACCCTGGAGGCGGAGGTTGCGGTGAGCCGAGATCGCGCCATTGTACTCCAGCCTGGGCAACAAGAGCGAAACTCCCTCTTAAAAAAAAAAATAATAATAATAGGCCGGGCGCGGTGGCTCAGGCCTGTAATCCCAGCACTTTGGGAGGCTGAGGC
>NW_012116599.1:11271696-11276966 GCF_000951035.1 Colobus angolensis palliatus
CTTGCAGTGAGCTGAGATCCGGCCACTGCACTCCAGCCTGGGCGACAGAGCGAGACTCCGTCTCAAAAAATAATAATAATAATAATAATAATTAATTAAAGGAATAAAAAAATAAAGCCTTGATCCCACACCTGGGTTCCCTGCTGCTCACAGGATAACTCAGATGCCCTTTGCCCTTGTAGAATTAGTGGGAGATTCCAGAAGCAGAGGCACAGCCCCTGGCTGGGACCCAGCCCTCCCATAAGGGGAACTTTAACTGAGACACCTGCTTCCCTCCTCCATCAGTCCCCGGAACACCATGGCGACGGAGGCCTTCAAGATGCACAACTCCTCACCTAGTATGCCAACTGATATTGACTAGACCGATCAGACAAGCAGGGCCTCCATAGACTCACCTAAATCTATTGGGGTAAGCAGGATGCCATCCAGTTCCCAAAATGATAGCACTTTGGCATCTCCTTTCTTCTTCCTACGCCTTGCACAGGGGAGTAAGTCTAGTCAATTCCAGTGGTGCCAATGATAATGGTGCCAATTCAAGTGGTGTCAGAGGGTTTCTACCTGTCCTCCCTGGCCAGGGCCAGCCTTGGGGCAGCAGGAGAGAAAAAGAGCCTGTTGGCAGGTGCTTGGTCCCAGGTGTGACTCCCATAAGGGGGCAAACATCAAAGGTTCTGTCACTCAGAGATGAGGTGATTGCACCACTAAATCTTATTTGTTGTTCCTTCATCCTCAGCTGCCGTATCGACTGTTCACCCTTCAATCTCCACGTCCTTGCTCAGGCTGAGAATATTCTATTTTTGTTTTGGACACAAGATTGTACTCTGTTGTCCAGGCTGGAGTGCAGTGGTGCAATCACCTCCCTGAAGCCTCAACTTCCTGGGCTCAAGTCATCGTCCTGCCTCAACCTCCTGAACAGCTGGAACTGCAGGTGCATGCCACCACACCCAGCTAATGTTTTGGATTTTTAGCAGAGATGGGTCTCGCTATGTTGCCCAGGCTGGTCTCAAACTCCTGAGCTCAAATAATCTTCCAGCCTTGGCCTCCCAAAGTGCTAGGATTACAAGTGTAATCTTAAATCCTGGCCTGAAGCATTATTCCTCTTCAGCACCTTCCACTTACTCAAACGTACACTTTCCAGAACTTTCCTTCTAGTCAGAATGTTTTCTCCTCCCTTTAAAGGCAGAGTTCGGGAGAGCAGAAACAAAGAGGAATGCTTTGATCTTGATGCATTCTAAAAATGGAATTAAACTTCCAATAGTGACAGCAAACACTTAGTATTTGCTATTTTCCAGGCTGTTCACATGTATTCATTTAACCCACATAACCACTCTGGGAAGTGGGCACCATTATCACTTCCATCTCATAAATGAGAAAACAGGCACAAGAAGTGAAGCGATCTGTCCAAGGTCACACAGGCAGAGGCTCAGCTGGGCGTTGACCGCGGCAGCCTGGCCCAGAGCCTGTGCTCCTATACTGTGCTTGTAAAATTTTGCACAGGCAGACTCAGGAAGTGGTGTTAATATGCATAGCTCATCTGTAGAGTACGAGGCAAACAATAGGTGCCGGGGTTTAGGAGACATTTTTCTTGGGCAGAGTCACATTCGTAACAGCGATGTCTGCTGCAGTTACCACTTCGTGGCTGTTACAGTTGTTTTATGGGTTTTTTAAATCACAACTGTCAACTGAGAAATGTATGCCAGTCATCATTACCTTGATGCAAGAAAACTCCAAGTCCTTCCAGCAGTAATGTGCATCCTATAATATTTCTTCATTTCATATCTATGGACCCGCTTGCCTGTGCCCAGTGCTGTAGCAGAAGCTAGGGGGAACATTCTTAGCAGGAAGAGAGCTCACTTCACCGTCTTCTTGGGGAGGCATCACGTCCATGTAACAGTGATACCTTCAGTTGCCAAAGGGAGCATTTCAATTGACCAACAGCAAATATCTGATGAGGACTCATGGCCAACCGACATGAAGGTGGGCTCATGATCCCTCTGGTCTCCATGCCCTTTTGAGACGCCCCCCCACTTGGGTGTGGGTGGGGCTGGTGACTTGCTTCTAACTAATAGACTATGGCAAAGGTGACAGGATGGATGTGACTATGTGTGTGTAGGTTATATGAAATTGTAATGACAGTTTTGCTAGGATGCCTCCTTCCTTGTTGGCTTACAAGCAAGAAACTGATGCCCTCAGTCCAACAGCCTGCTCGTAGCTTAATTCTGCAAACAAGTACATGAGCTTGGAAGAAGATCCTTCCCCAGTGAAGCCACAGACGAGTCCCTAACCCTGGCCTGCACCTTGACCACAGGCTTGGAGAGGACCCAGATGAGCCATGCTCAGACTCCTGCAAGAAAATTGTGGGACAGGCCGGGCACGGTGGCTCACCCCTATAATCCCAGCACTTTCAGAGGCCAAGGCAGGTGGATCACCTGAGGTCAGGAGTTCAAGACCAGCCTGACCAACATGGTGAAACCTCATCTCTACAAAAATACAAAAATTAGCCAGGCATGATGGCACATGCCTGTAATTCCAGCTACTTGGGAGGCTGAGGTGGGAGAATCACTTGAACCCGGGATGGGGAGGTTGCAGTGTGCCGAGATGGCACCATTGCACTCCAGCCTGGGCAGCAGAGAGACTCCGTCTCAAAAAAAAAAAAAAAGAAAGAAAGAAAATTGTGAGGCGGAGTGGGGAGACTCACGCCTGTAATCCCAACACTTGGGGAGGCTGAGGCAGGTGGATCACGAGGTCAAGAGTTCGAGACGAGCCTCTACCATGGTGAAACCCCGTCTCTACTAAAAATACAAAAATAGGCCAGGTGTGGTGGCACATGCCTGTAATCCCAGCTACTAGGGAGGCTGAGGCAGGGGGATTGCTTGAACCTGGAAAGCAGAGGTTACAGTGAGCCAAGATCTCACCACAGCACTCCAACCTGGGCGACAGAGCGAGACTCTGTCTCAAAAACAAAAAAAAGAAAATTGTGAGATAATAAATATGTTTTTTGTTAGTTTGTTTCATTTTTAGAGATGGGGTCCTACTATGTTGACCAGTCTGGCTGTGAATTCCTGGGCTCAAGTGTTCCTCCTGCTTCAGCCTCCTAAGTCTCTGGGACTGTAGGTGTGTGCCACCGCACCAAGCTGAATGTGGATTGTTTTAACCCTCTACCTTTGTGGTGACATGCTTATGCAGCAACAGAGAACCCATATAGAACCTATTAGGTAAAAAGTCCTCTGTGGGGCTGCTAGAGGGTACCAAAAAGTATAAGGACCCCAGCACTTCAGGAGCTTCCCAACAGTCAAGGTGAAAAAGGAACCACAGCGTAGTTTTACTATTTGAAAAAAGAAAATGTTTCCAAAGATTGAACCCAGCCAAGCATAGTGGCTCTCGCTTGTAATCCCAACACTTTGGGAGACCAAGGTAGGAGGATTGCTTGAGGCCAGGAGTTTGACACCAGCCTGGGCAACATGGTGAGACCTCCATCTCTACACAAATAGAAAAGAGGGAAACTGGCTCCTGATTCTAAGAGGAATTTATCATGTGGACAGTATCTATGTACAATCTGTGAACAGAGCATTGAGTCTGTAGGGACTGGACCACCTGCAATTCAAGAGTCCTCATCCTGCCTCGTTTGGGTCTGACCTTGTGCCACATCACACCCTCCTGCTTGCCACCCTCCTCCTGGACTGCCCTTTCTTCTCTGCCCATTGCCTCCTACATTTCAAGGACCAGCCGGGACCTGTCACTCCTTCTTCAAAGCCTTTAATTCCCAAGCAGAATTACCTGCTTTCTCCCTGAACTCCCAGATCACTGTTATCAAAGGCATAACATTGTATTTTTCATTTTTCACTGTTTTTATTGAGCACCTGCTAAATGTTGGGCCTCCTGTTAGGTGCAAGAGACACAGTCACAAATGCAGCACAGGGCTGTCCTTGGGGGCCTGCAGGCTGTGGCACCGTGGTCATGGCCCCATCCTTTCCACCACATAGGGCCTGTCCTCTCTTTGCATCCTTGGAGCTAGCATGACACACAGCAGTCTCGAGTCTCAGCATTTGTGAAATGAATGATTGAGGCTGAGCAGACCTTTCTCTGCTAGCTCACAAGCAGTTGCTGCCTTCCTAACAGGCTTTGGGAAAAGTGCTAGCTTAAAACATGTCCCCAAGTAGCTGAATCTGTAGGATATCATGATTCCATGGTGTCCACATGAACTCAACATTCAAGCTGTCGAGAGCAAAAGTCAGCAGAAACTGACTGTTTCCCTGTTATTGATATGGGCTGTGGGAGCTGACTGTAATTAATCAGTAGGGTCAGCAGCCTTTCAAAGTTGCTCGTGGTTCCTCATGGCGGTGTCTCTGCAGTATGGATGGAGATGCGGAACATCCTGTGGCAGTGATCAGAGATTTATGCATCTCATTTATCTGAAAACTGAAGGAATTTAGCAACAAGTTAAGAGGGAAGGCGACCAAGTGTGGCCCTGTTTGCTTTGTTGCTCAGCACCTAGCCCCTACTGTTTACAGGAGGGGCTACACAAGTCCTTTGTCACTAGTCCTTTGTCACTAGCGGCAGCCTTACCTGAAAAGACCTCGGGGGTGCTGCCTGTACCGTCAGGAGGTGGGGAGTGTCTGAGCGCCCCCGAGTGCACAGACCGGCCCTGGAGGTTAGCCATGGGGGCAGCCCACTCCATCCTCCCACCCCTACCCCGACTTCCTGGCCTTCCCAGGCAAATGTAGGCCATCTCGTGTTCAGTTTCCTGGAGAGTCTCCTTTCCCTAGCATCCCGGTCCCCAGGGGAGGGGTGAGAGCTGCCCCTGTCCCCGATCTGTGGGGCCCGGCCGCCTTCCGCAGGGCTGCGCGCCATTCCCGCATCGTGCTGCGTCTTGGATGATTTTCCTGGCTGTGGCCCAAGCACCTGGAGCCTCCATTATCTCTGCTCAGAATTTCCAAGCCTCTCCAAAGTCCTCCAAGGAGAACCCCCGCCCCACCCCCAGACACTGATGCGGGCCTCCAAGAGGTTTTTTTTTTTTTTTTCTGTAGTGTGACAAGGTTCCTGGAATCCACGTGAGTTTTGCTACATTCCCCGGGACTTGTTTACCGCAGATGCAGATTGCAGCGGCGGTGGGTGCGGGGGACGAGGGGGGCGGGAATGAGCCTTCTCCCCGGAGCTGGAGAACCTGTTTCTGTTTCTGTTTCCTCACTGTCTGGTCTGCCCTCCTTCCCTCTTAGGCAGAGCTGATGCCCCATTTTCATCTAAGCTGCAGGAGACATGGTCTCAGAAATGGC
>NW_012116599.1:11277376-11278553 GCF_000951035.1 Colobus angolensis palliatus
GGGGTTTCACCATGTTGGTCAGGCTGGCCTCAAACTCCTGACCTCCCAAAGTGCTGGGACTGCAGGCATGAGTCACCGCGCCAGGCCGGTGTCCTCTCATTTTTAATTTTTTTTTTTTTTTTGTAGAGATGGCATCTTGCTTTGTCGCCCAGGCTGGTCTGGGACGCCTGGCGCCAAGCTGTCCTCTCACCTTTGTCTCCCAAAGCGTTGGGATGACAGGTGTGAGCCACTGTGCCAGGCTTGGTGTCCTCTCTTTATACTAATTTTGCTGTTTGATCCTTGACTCTAATTTTGGCCTGACCTCTTGGCCAGATACCTGGGACACCTTGGCTCCCCTCTCGGACCTGACCCAAGCATCTGGAAGGACTGCCTGCTCCACTCTCTCTGCTTGTCCTCAGTGCCCCGCCTCTGCCCAGCCCCAGCTCCAGGCCCAGAATGCTGCAGCACTGGGGCCTCTGCCTCTCCAGGCTCCAGCTCTTCCTCAGCTCAACAGCTCGGCCCCAGGCAGTTCACAGCTAAAGTGTGGGACTAATAAACACCGTAGGGGCTGGCTATCCCAGCACTTTGGGAGACTGAGGCAGGCGGATCCCTTGAGGCCAGGAGTTCGAGACCAGCCTGGCCAACATGGCAAAACCCCATCTCTACTAAAAATACGAAAATTAGCCTTTCATGGTGGTGGGCACTTGTAGTCCCAGCTACTCTGGAGGCTGAAGCAGGGAATCACTTAGACCTGGGAGGCGGAGGTTGCAGTGAGCAGAGATCTCACGACTGGGCAACAGACACTCTGTCTCCAAAAAAAAAAAAAGGTGGTCTGAAAGCTGGGCCCAGGGGCAGACACGATGACTCACGTCTGTAATCCCAGCACTTTGGGAGACCAAGCTGAGAGGATCACTCCAGCTCAGGAATTTGAGACCAGCCTGGCCAACATAGTGAGACCTCGTCTCTAATGAAATTCTAAACAAAAAATGAGCCAGGCATGCTGGAATGCACCTGTAGTCCCAGATACCACCAAGGGGGCTGAGACATGAGTATCACTTAAGCTGGAGACGTTGGGGTGGCAGTGAGCCCTGATCGTGCTACTGCACTTCAACCTTGGCAACAGAGTGAGACCCTGTCTCAAAAAAGAAAGAAAGAGGGCCGGGCGCGGTGGCTCAAGCCTGTAATCCCAGCACTTTGG
>NW_012116599.1:11283613-11284121 GCF_000951035.1 Colobus angolensis palliatus
GGATGGTCTCGATCTCCTGACCTCGTGATCTGCCCATCTCGGCCTCCCAAAGTGCTGGGATTACAGGCTTGAGCCACCGCGCCCGGCCTAACAAATATTTATATATTATTTTATGTAAGCTGGTGGGCCTGTTTTAACACACACTTTATGAGTTGATATTTAAGATGCATGTTTACTGTTATAAGGAAAAGCATAACTCTTCAACAATTATAGTAAAATTAATACTTTCTTGCCACTGTAACAAAGGCATATTTGAATTAGAAAAAAAAATGTGGTTTGAGTAAATCTTAAAGAAACAATGTTTTGGCGGGGCATAGTGGCTCACACCTGTAATCCCAGCACTTTGGGAGGCCGAGGCAGGTGGATCATCTGAGGTCAGGAGTTCGAGACCAGTGTGGCCAACATGGTGAAAACCTGTCTATACTAAAACACAAAAATTAAGCTGGGCATGGTGGCGGGTACCTGCATTCGCAGCTACTCGGGAGGCTGAGGCAGGAGAATCACTTGA
>NW_012116599.1:11286376-11287715 GCF_000951035.1 Colobus angolensis palliatus
GATCTCCTGACCTCGTGATCCGCCCATCTCAGCCTCCCAAAGTGCTGGGATTACAGGCTTGAGCCACCGCACCCGGCTCTAGTTGGGTTTTAAAAGGAGGAGTTAAAAACCTAAAGTGAAAATTAGCTAGGCATGGTGCCTGTACCTGTAATCCTAGCTGTTTGGGACGCTGAGGCAGGAGAATCCCTTGAGCCCAAGAGGTTGAGGCTGCAGTGAGCCGTGATCGCGCCACTGCACTCCAGCCTGGGCAACAGAGTGAGACCCTATCTCAAAAACAAACGACAACAACCACAACAACAAAACCTAAAGTGGAAGGGGATTTGGTTTCTAAAAGACACAGGCTGGTAAAGAAACGAGGCTTATTCTGGGAAGAAAGGTCAGAGTCTTTGGATTTCTTCCTCCCTCCCACCACATTCCAGGAGAGAGTTTTCAGTTCATTGGCAGGTATATTTCACAACACCCTTGGGGGCAGGAAAAAAAAAAGCCATTTATTTTTGGAGTTGAGGACAGAATAATTCTGGAATGGCTTTATTCACATAATCAGGGTTAGACTTGCCTGATTCATGTAGACCAAAGTGTAGTAATGCAAAAGACTTCATTCCTCCCATGGGAAAATCGCTGCGCATTCCAGGGCATTCTGTGGGAAGAGCAGAAATTCCAGGGCATTCTGTGGGAAGAGCAGAAAGCTCCAGACCCATACAGGGTAAAGCTCTTCTCAGCCTGGTGACAGTGAAACTGTGGGCAGAACACAGTCTGGAGTCACGGGCTTCACAGAGCGGGGATCTGGGGAGGGGTCCCATGCATGGCTCAAAAGGTCCTGGGTGGATTTGTCATCCAGGATTAAGATGGAAAAAAGGTCCCAGCTGCATAAACAGTCAGGAAAAGATTGGGAGCAGTATAGATTGACTGGAAAATATGTAAGAAAAATCTTTTTTTTTTTTTTGAAACCTCCCAAGTTCAAAGCGATCCTAAGGCCTCAGCTTCCTAAGTAGGTGGGACTACAGGCACACACCACCCCGCTAATTTTTTCCTTTTGTAGAGATGGGGTTTTGCCATGTTGGCCAATCTGGCCTCAAACTCCTAAGCTCAAGCAATTCACCCACTTTGGCCTTCCAAAGTGCTAGGATACAGGCATGAGCCACTGCACCCGGCCAATCTTTTTTTAAAACAGTAAATCTGAGCCTGGCACGGTGGCTCATGCCTATAATTCCAGCACTTGAGCCTGGGCAACACAGTGAGACCCCATCTCTATTAATTTTTAAAATAATGTATAAAAAGAAATAAAATTTAGAAAGAATAGTATGGTCAGATGTGGTGGTTCATGCCTGTAATCCCAGCA
>NW_012116599.1:11294160-11294763 GCF_000951035.1 Colobus angolensis palliatus
GTGGTGGTGGGCGCCTGTAATCCCAGCTACTTGGGAGGCTGAGGCAGGAGAATCACTTGAACCCAGGAGGTGGAGGTTGCGGTGAGCCAAGATCACGCCAATGCACTCCAGCCTGGGCAACAGAGCAAAACTCCTTCTCAAAAAAAAAGCGAAAGTTGGCCGGGCACGGTGGTTCACGCCTGAAATCCCAGCACTTCGGGAGGCTGAGGCGAGCAGATCGCTTGAGCTCAGGAGTTCGAGACCAGCCTGGGCAGCATGGTGAAACACCGTCTCTACAAAATATACAAAAATTAGCCAGGCATGGTGGCTTGTGCCTTTCTTTTGTTTTAGAGACGAGACAAGGTCTCCCTACGTTACCCAGGCTGGTCTTGAACTCCTGGCCTCAAGTGATCCTCCTGCCTCAGCTTCTTGAGTAGCTGGAATTACAGTCATAATCCCATGTACTTGGGAGGCTGTGGCAGGAGAATCGCTTGAACCCGAGAGGTAGAGGTTGCAGTGAGACGAGGTGGCGCCACTGCACTCCAGCCTGGGTGACAGAGTGAGGCTCCTCTGTCTCAAAAAAAAAAATTAAAAAAAGAAAGAAAGAAAAAAGAAAAAAAAGCA
>NW_012116599.1:11295333-11297417 GCF_000951035.1 Colobus angolensis palliatus
AAAAAAAAAAAAAAAAAAAAATCTGAAGAAGGCTGAGCGCAGTGGCTTGCGCCTGTAATCCTAGCACTTTGGAAGGCTGAGGTGGACAGATTGCCTGAGCTCAGGAGTTCGAGACCAGCCTGGGCAAACACGGTGAAACCCCGTCTCTACTAAAATACAAAAGAAATTAGCCGGGCACGGCGGTGTGTGCCTATGGTCCCAGCTACTCCAGAGGCTGAGGCAGGAGAATTGTTTGAACCTGGGAGGTTGTAGTGAGCTGAGATCGCGCCACTGCACTCCAGCCTGGGCGACACAGCAAGACTCCGTCTCAAAAAAAAAAAAATCTGAAGAAAATGAGGCAAAATATTAATATCTATTTAATCTTAGTGGTAGACACGTATGTGTTTATGATATTTCATTTTATATTTGTGCTGGGCTGAATAGTGGCACCTCCAGAAATGTCCACCCACTGTCCTAATTCTCAGAACCTTCATGTCGTAAAGGAAACTTTGCAGATGTGATTATATGTCTGGAGATGGGGAGATTATCCTGAATTTTCTGAGTGGATCCAACATCATCACAAGGTTCCTTGTAAGAGGGAGGCAGGAAGGTCAAAGTCAGAGAGCGGAAATGTGACAACGGAAGTGGAAGTTGGGGTAATGTGTTTTGAAGATGAGGGAAGGGGCCACGAGCCAGGGAGTATACAGACAGTTCCTAGAAGCTGGAAGAGACAAGGAAACAGATTCTTCCCTGAGGCCTCCAGAAAAAACATGGCCCTGTCAACATCTTCACTGTAGCCCTCTTTTTTCTTTTTTTGTCACCCAGGCTGGAGCACAGTGGCGCAATCTCAGCTCACTGCAGCCTCAACCTCCTGGGCTCAAGCAGTCCTCCCACCTCAGCCCCCGAAGCAGCTGGAAGTACAGGCATGTGCCACTGTGCCCAGCTAATTTTTGTATTTTTTTTGTAGAGACAGGGTTTTGCCATGTTACCCAGGCTGGTCTCAAACTCCTGAGCTCAAGTGATCTACCCGCCTCAGCCTCCCAAAGTGCTGGGATTACTGGCATGAGCTACCATCCCCAGCCCTTCATTGTAGACTTCTGACCTCCAGAAATGTATGAGAATAAATAAATTTGCATTGTTTTAAGTCACTAAATTTGTGGTAATTAGTTACAGCAGCAATAGGAATCTAATTCAGGACTTCTGGGAATGTTTCATCATTTTAACTTTTTGTTTGTTTTTCTTGTATGACATTAAGTTACGAGAGGCCTGAGTCCTGTCTGTTGATATCTTCCTGTTCCTCCTCCTTCAGAGGAGGTGGGGAGCTGTTCAGGAGCTTCTCAGCCAGACGTATCACGAATACATCATGAGACTTCTGTGCGAAAGACAGAGCTATACACCCATCTCAAAGGGACCTGGGGTTTCCGGAAGACCTGGTTGTCAGAAAATGTTTGGGGGCTGGAGTGAGCTGCACTAGGGGAACCTCTGGAACTGGTCCCTTTCTCCCTGGTCGGTGGAGCTGCCAGAAGCTCACAGAAGGCTGCGGGTGACAGTTTACAGAGATGAGCTTTGAGGCACTGAAAGGAGTGTGCCTGGAACACTCTCCTTACCCTCTTCATCCACCTCCTGAAAAGGCTGCATGGACCGCCCGGGGGCTGGCCAGTGTCGAGGAGATTTGTCTGGAAAGGGAGGTACTGGCTGTCAGATGGGCAGGTCCTCCTCCACCACCACAGCAGCTCAGCAGTGAGGGTGGCAGCACGGGGCTCACAGGGGCTGACACCCCTCACTCGGGGCAGTGCCCTCCGGGGCTCCACCTGAGAGCTGAGCCGGTGCAGCTGTGACGTACTCAGCCAACAGTGCTCACTCATTGAAGCTGGGCTTGAGAAGAGAAGGAGCCTGATAGGAGAGGAGGGTTAAAAGGCATGTGAGGACCTAGAAAAAATTATGTTCAGAGGAAAACACTGGTGCATATTTCTATGCGTGCACGTGTGAGTGTGTGAGTGTGGCTTTGTGCACAGGCATGTATGCAGAGGCTACAAATAAGAATGCAATGTGAGCCAGGCGCGGTGGCTCAAGCCTGTAATCCCAGCACTTTGGGAGGCCGAGAC
>NW_012116599.1:11298611-11306636 GCF_000951035.1 Colobus angolensis palliatus
AGGGAGGGAAGGAGGGAGGGAGGGAGGGAGGGAGACTGCTAGGCCTGTAAGCCCAAGCTGGGCTTGGCTGGTCATCCTGAGGCACCATGTTACAGGGTAGGGTGAGGGGATAGAGAGAAATGGGGCAGTTCCAACCGTAGGCCAGGGCCAATCTGTTTTCATGTCTACCCTGAGGATGAAGCCATCCTGCTGGAGACAGGAGAGCTGATAGGTGACAGGCCTGGGCCGTACTAGGGAATGAGAGGAGGGAATTGAGTGACGTAAAGGAAAGCTCGGGTGACCGGGCAGCTTTTCCATAAAAGGGTGTTCTCCAGGTTGCCTTTCCTCATGGCAGTGGGGTCTCCCACAGGTCCCATGAGATCTGTGCCCTGGGAAAGCCCGGGACAGCCCAACTCCATGGTGACAGTCATGTGGGTGAGGGCCTGAATCCTGACTCAGCCTGTCCACGCCATCCTCTTCAGCAGAGGCCTCCTCACCCCAGACACCTGGCTCAGCACCATGGGTTCGGTTACCTGCAGTCCAACCTCCAGGCCTCTCCCCAAGAGCCCCTCGACTGTTCATCCTGCCAACTCCTCTCCTTACAGCGTCTCCTCCCACCTCCCTGGCCTCCTTCCAAGGTCCCACACACCTCGGAGCATGAGGCTTCAGGGAAGACTCTGTCCATGGGAGACTGCAGGGCCAGGGAGGGGCTGGGTGAAGCCTCAGACTTGCCTGGCTCAGAATATTTATCAACTGCATTGTTTATTAAGACAAAAAAATATGCAATAACATTCTGACACAGGAGGTGCGGGATTTAAGTAAATATAACATAAAACAGGCCCAGGAGAATTGGGTATATAGTCAAGAAACAAAAGAAAATTACAAATCATTTTTTTCTTTTCATTTTAGCAACAATACTGCAATGAACATTTTTGTTCCTGCATTTTGGACATCTTAAATATTCCTTTCAGAATAATTTCTAGGTGTGGAAATGACCGGTCAAAAGGAATTGGTAATTTAAAGGCTTAATTTTCCTCCAAAAAGGCTCTTCCCATTTTACGCATTCTTAGAAGTAATTAGTGAGACAGCCTCTCCTCTAAGTGATACTCATCTGCCAGTCTGATAGGCAAAAGGACAAATGTCTCAAATGGTTTTACTTTGCCTTGTGTTGAGTATTAAAGAGACTGAAGATTTTCTTCTCTTATTAACCATCTGGTTCATCGTTGATTCATCTGTCAGCTCACACATTCTCCGTATTTCTCCTTGGTGCCCTATTCTTTCTTTTTTTTTTTTTCTGGAGGCGGAGTTTTGTTCTTGTTGCCCAGGCTAGAGTGCAATGGCACAGTGTCGGCTCACTGCAACCTTCCCCTCCTGGGTTCAAGCAATTCTCCTGCCTCAGCCTCCCGAGTAGCTGGGATTACAGGCGCCCACCACCACGCCAGACTAATTTTTGTATTTTTAGTAGAGATGGGATTTTGCCATGTTGGCCAGATTGGTCTTGAACTCCTGACCTCAGGTGATCCCCCTGCCTCGGCCTCCCAAAGTGCTGGGATTACAGGCGTGAGCCACTGTGCCTGGCCCATTGTATACTCTCAAGGTGCCAAAGTTCTGGCAGTTTTTGGTCTTTGTTTACCAAGTTAGAATTTTAAGAATTGCTATAAAGTTGTTAAGTTTGGCTTTCTCCCACACTCAGAGGTTAAAAAAACCTCAAACATGATTTGTCTGTGAATTTTCTTTTTTTTTTTTGAAATGGAGTCTTGCTCTGTTGCCCAGGCTGGAGTGCAATAGCGCACTCTTGGCTCACTGCAACCTCCGCCTCCCAGGTTGAAGCGATTCTCCCACCTCAGCCTTCTGAGTAGCTGGGAGTACAGATACCCTCCATCATGCCTGGCTAATTTTTGTATTTTTTGTAGAGACGGGGTTTCACCATGTTGGCCAGACTGATCTTGAACTCCTGATCTCAAGTGATCCGCCCCCCCCAGGCCTCCCAAACTGCTGGAATTACAGGCATGAGCCACCGTGCCTGGCCTGCCTGAATTTTATTTTATTTTATTTTATTAATAAAATCTTCTGTTAATTTTAAAAATTGTTTTTGTGGCCGGGCGCGGTGGCTCAAGCCTGTAATCCCAGCACTTTGGGAGGCCAAGGTGGGTAAAATATAAAAATGAGCCAGGCTCATTTTAAATTTTATAAAAATATAAAAACGAGCCAGGCTCATTTTAAATTTTATAAAAATATAAAAACGAGCCAGGCTCATTTTAAATTTTATAAAAATATAAAAATGAGCCAGGCTTGGTGGTGCGCGCCTGTAATCCCAGCTACTTGGGAGGTTGAGGCAGGAAAATCGCTTGAACCCAGGAGGCGGAGGTTGCAGTGAGCTGAGATTGTGCCAATGCACTCCAGCCTAGGCAGAGCAAAACTCCATCTCAAAAAAAAAAAAAGAAAGAAACCAAACACCGCATGTTCTCACTCATAGATGGGAATTGAACAGTGAGAACACTTGGACACAGGAAGGGGAACATCACACACCGGGGCCTGTTGCAGGGTGGGGGGAGTGGGGAGGGATAGCAATAGGAGATATACCTAACGTAAATGACGAGTTAATGGGTGCAGCACAGCAACATGGCACATGTATACCTATGTAACAAACCTGCACATTGTGCACATGTACCCTAAAACTTAAAAAATTTTTTAAAATTTAAAAAATAAAAACTAAAAATAAATAAAAAAGAAAGAAAAGAAAGCAAACATCAGAGGCATTATTTGTAACTTACTGTAGATATTTCAAAACAATTCTTGGCTACTACTTAGAAGTTACAGAAATAGACCATTTGGTCACTGGCTGATTAAAATGGAAAAGCCAAAGGTTTTCCAGGGGGAAACAAAAGGAGGTGAGGAGTCTCGACTGAGCACTCAAGAAAGAGTGTGTGTTACTGAGGAGTGACTGGGAGTTGGGGGCCTTGCCTGGACACTGTCCAAATCCAGGAAAGTATTCTGGGGGGCAGATGAGTGGGATCTTCAGTCCCCCAGCTGGTTCTGTCTTGGAGGCTATTCCCAACAGACACATTTGTTTGGAGAGGGGCCGTGTTGGCCAGCCTGCTTCCCGCAATTCTGTTTGCGCCCAAACAGTATGAGTGTGTTGTCCCGACGTGGGTGCGTCCCTGTGCAGCACTGCTGTGTTGCCGGGCAACCCAGTGTGTGTCCGCTTAGAATTCTCTTTAGTCCTGGAGTCTAAGGCAGAGCTGGCGTGGCTGGCATCCAGGGCTGCGGCCGCCCCGACCTAATCTGTCTGGGGTAGCCTCTGCCCTCCAGTTGTAGGGTGCACAAAAGCCCGAGCGGTGTGGCTGGGGACCTGACACACTGCTGCCTCTGGAGGTTGTGGCTGAAAAGGGAAGTTTCCATTTGCCCGTGTGTGTGTGTGTGTGTGTGTGTGTGTGTGTATGTGTATGAGTGCACGTGTGCTTGTGTGCGCTGTGTCTGAGTGTTGGACTGTTCAAGGCTCTAGCAGGACCCTGCTCATGGCTGAGAGTTTAGGGAGTGGAGCTTGCCCTTCCAGGGCGGTTGTCCCTCTCTGGGGCCCAGCTTTGGGCATTGGATGGACTTGGCCACAGTGACAGCATTTGCTCTTTTTTTAAATTTTTATTTATTTATTTATTTTGAGACAGAGTCTCACTCTGTCACCCAGGCTGGAGTGCAGTGGCACTGTCTCGGCTCACTACAACCACTGCCTCCCGGGTTCAAGCAATTCTCTCATCTCAGCCTCCCGAGTAGCTGGGACTACAGGCACCCACCACCACACCCGCCTAAGTTTTGTATTTTTAGTAGACACTCAGTTTCCCCATATTGGTCAGGCTGGTCTTGAACTTCTGACCTCAGGTGATCCGCCTGCCTCAGAATCCCAAAGTGTTGGGACTACAGGCGTGAGGCACCACGCCCAGGCTTGAGGGTAATTTTTTTTTTTTTTTTGGAGACAGAGTCTTGCTCTGTCGCCCAGGCTGGAGTGCAGTGGTGTGATCACGGCTCAGTGCAAGCTCCACCTCCTGGGTTTACGCCATTCTCCTGCCTCACCCTCCCTAGTAGCGGGGACTACAGGTGCCCACCACCACGCCCACTAATTTTTGTATTTTTAGTAGAGACGGGGTTTCACCGTGTTAGCCAGGAGGGTCTCGATGTCTTGACCTCGCGGTGCTCCGCCCGCCTCGGCCTCCCAAAGTGCTGGGATTATAGGCGAGAGCCACCGCACCCAGCAGCCTTGTCATTATTTTTGCAAGAATCTTTTAAATTCGTTATTTGGAACCAGCACGAAGTGTCTTGGTACCAAGTGTAGTGATCACTCAAGACAAAAATGAAATAGCCTGGAAATGTGGCAAGGCCAACTTGTATGTTCCAAAAACAGGTTCTGAAAGGAATTTGTGTTTTTTGAGACAGGGTCTCACTGTCGCCTAGGCTGGAGTGCAATGGTGCAATCACAGCTCACTGCATCCTCGACCTCCGGGCTTTAGTGACCTTCCCACCTACAGGTTCTTGCCACCACGCCAAGCTAATTTTTTTATTTTTTGTAGAGACGGGGGTCTTCCTGTGTTTCCCAGGTTGGTCTTGAACTCCTGGCCTCCAGCGATCCTCCCGCCTCGGCCACCCAAGGTACTAGGATTACAGGCGTGACTCACTGTGCTCAGCCCTGAAAATAATTTTTTTAAACAAGTTTAAAAATACAATATTTTGAACAGTCAAAGCGACATCTTTGAAATAATCACAGAACTTTCTAGGATTACTCCTTTGAAGTTCTGTTCTATTTTGATTTTTAAAAGATCTCTCTCAATCCTGTAGAGGTGCAAATAGGGATTCAGGAAGAACAGCTGACCCATTCCTGCAGCACAGGGGGAAGGAGACTGAGCAGAGCCGGGGCTGCAGCGGATTCCCGAGGGTCCCAGCGGCCGCGTCCTGCGGAGGGTTTCCAGTGTTTCTGTTTATATCTGTGCGTCTCTGGGTGTGTCTCCCTCTGGGTTGTGCACTAGCAGGCTCTAGGCGTGTCCCATCTCAGAGCAGCTCAGCCAGGAGGTGTTTCATCGCTGCAGGGAAATTCCAGAGGGCAGCTCCTGCCACAACTGCGGTGAGACATAATTTCCTTCCAAGGAAACCAGTTCTCAGCAGCCAGAAATGAAACAGTTTCCACTCTGGGAGGGAGCGGGAGGGTGTGGCTGCAGGCGGGGCAGAGCTGCCTGCCTGGAGGGCCTGCTGGCCGGCCTGGCTCCCTGAAGCCTCCAGTCACTGTTATAAATTTAGACCTTCTATTCTGGTCCGTGCTGCTCACGCCTCACCCCGTGGCCACCGGTCAGCCAGTTTCCCCGAGCACAAGTGCGCTCCCGAGGGGCAGAACGCGCAGGAGGTAAACGGTGTCCTGACCTTCGTTCTGTGGTGGTGTGGAATTGTGAAGTGGAATGGAAGAAAGACCAAGACCAGAAAAATCCTCCGTCCTAACAAATTTCAGAACCAGGGACCCCATGTCCACGCACCCCTCTGACTTCACAGACAGAAACATGCTTGTCCCACAGTCGTTTGTGGAGAGTCAGCCGCGTGAGCCACCAAGACTGGGTCCCCCTTCACGGTCTGGTGGAAATTCAGACAAGAAGAGGGCTGATTAGTGAGCAGGAAGAGAGTGCATGTTCAGGGCAACTTGAATCTATGCCTGGGGACGGGGCCAGGGCGGGAAGGGAGTAGACCAAGAGCTGTGAATCCCAGCATTGTCAGAGGCCGAGGCGAGAAGCTTGCTCAAGCCCAGGAGTTCGAGGCCAACCTAGGAAACATAGTGAGACCCAGTCTCACAAAAAATACAAAAATTAGCCAGATGTGGTGGCACACACCCGTGGTCCCATCTACTATAGATGCTGAGGTGGGAGAATCGCTTGAGCCCGGAATCATGTGTGCCACTGACTTCACAGACAGAAATAGGCTTGTCCTGCTACAGTGAGCTGAGATTGCACCACTGCACTCCAGCCTGGGTGACAGAGCAAGATGCTGCCTCAATATATATATATAAACAAAGTTAGCAAAATCTATGAGAATTAAGGCCTGCTTTACCCTAAAAATTATTTTTTAAAAACCATACACGCTGGGCGTGGTGGCTCACCCCTGTAATCCAAGCACTTTTGGAGGCCAAGGCAGGTGGATTGCTTGAGTCCAGGAGTTGGAGAGGAGCCTGGGTAATATGGTGAAACCCCATCTGTAACCAAAAAAAAATACAAAAATAGCTGGGCGTGTTGGTATGTGCCTGTAGTCCCAGCAACTCCGGAGGCTGAGGTAGGAGGATCGCTTGAGCCTGGAAGGCGGAAGTTGAAGTGAATGGAGATCATGCCACTGCACTGCAGCCTGAGTGACAGAGTGAGGCCTTGTCTCAGAAAAAAAAAACAGAAAGAAAAGAAATCATGTAACCATAGTTCCTATAATTTCCACTTCATTCTGTTCCCTGCCCAAATGCCCCTGCCCTGCCCCTCCAAATCAGTGCCCGCCTCTCACTGCCCCTCACCCTGCTTCACATTCTCCCCAGTGGCACCATCATCTGACAGTAGCATGCATCCGTGAGTCTTACAGCTTCCTCCCCAAGAATGCAAGATCCAGGAGAGCAGGGAGTTGGCTTTGCTCGCTGCTATGTCCCCAGTTCCTAGAGAAGTTGCCTGTATTAACTAAACACTTACTATGTACCAGGTGTTGTTAAACATTTCAGATGGGTTTTCTAATTTTATCTTCATGATAACCTATGAGGTTTTTACCCAAGTAGGAAAAGGAAGCCGGGAGAAGTTGAGGATCCTGTTCAAGGGCACACAGAGAACCCGGGCAGTCTGTGCTGGCGTGTGTGCCCTTGGCCACTTCACTGACTTGGCCATGAGAACGTGCCCTTTCCACCCAGCCTGGCACATACTCTGCGAGGAAAACCACCTCTCTTACTCTTTCACTCAGCCCTTGCTGAGCTCCCTAGCCGGTCTCAGTAAGGCTGAACCAAACCCCCAGCCCCTGCTGCCCTCACCCCCAACCATCCTGGTCAGTGCCTGGGAAGAGGTGCATTCGTGCTGAAGGGATCCAGAATGTACACGTGTCCTCGACTTGTGATTTTTTGACTTTACAATGGTGTGAAAGTGCGCTACATTCAGTAGAGACCACACTTCAACTTTGAATTTTGATCTTTTCCCAGACTGGTGATACTGTCAGTGATGCAGCCTCAGAAGCCACAGTGTGGGGTGAGCCACGGGATCAGAGGGTGAACACCGCACTCTGCAGTGGACTGTGCTGCCCAAGGATTCTGATTTCTTTCCTTCCTTCTTTCCTTCCTTCCTTCTTCCTTCCTTCCTCTTTCCTTCCTTCCTTCCTCTTTCTTTCCTTCCTTCCTTCCTTCCTTCTTTTCCTTTCTTCCTTTCCTCCCACCCTCCCTCTCTTTCTTTCTTTCTTTTTTTTCATTTTTGAGGCAGAGTCTCACAATGTTGCCCACCCAGGGCAGAGTGCAATGGCACCATCTCAGCTGACTGCAACCTCCACCTGCCACGTTCAAGGGATTCTCATGTGCCTCAGCCTCCTGAGTAGCTGGGATTACAGGCATGGCCACCACGCCTGGCTGATTTTTGTATTTTTAGTAGAGACACAGTTTCACCATTTTGGCCAGGCTGGTCTTAAATTCCTGGTCTCAAGCCATTCACCTGCCTCAGCCTCCCAAAGTACTGGGATTACAGACCTAAGACACTGTGCCCGACCCCTCCCTCCCTCCCTTCCTTTTTTTTTTATAACTACAGGGTGTCACTATGTTGCCCAGGCTGGTCTGGAACAATCCTCTCGCCTTGGCCTCCCAAAATGCTGGGATTACAAGCATGATCACCACACCCAGCCTGCCAAATGATTTTGCCCAACTATAGGCTGATGTCAGTGTTCTGAGCACATTTAAGGCAGGCAAGGCTAAGTGATGACAGTTGGTAGGTTAAGTGTATTGAATGCATTTCTTTTTTTTTTTTTTTTTTTTTTTTTGAGACAGAGTCTTGCTCTGTCGCCCAGGCTGGAGTGCAG
>NW_012116599.1:11307502-11309166 GCF_000951035.1 Colobus angolensis palliatus
CCCGTCTCGGCCTCCCAAAGTGCTGGGATTACAGGCTTGAGCCACCGTGCCCGGCCAGCTCCATCCTACTAGTGATCATCACAGTGTGATGGTCACAGTAGGATGATCACTTAGGCAACATGGTAGTTCCCTGCTCCTGGGAAGTCACCATATTGATACCAAACTTACTGTGAACACCTGTTCGGCATACAGCATTAATGCCCTGAACTCTTGGGCTCGTGTGATCCTGCCTCAACCTCCTGAGTAGCTGGGACTACAGACACAAGCCACCATGCTCAGCAATATTTTCAACTTACCATGGGTTTATCAGGACATAACCCCATCATAAATGGAGGCGTATCTGTATCACTGGATAGAGCTGTTGTTTTGTTTTTGTTTTGTTTTGAGACAAGGTCTCACTCTGTTGCCCGGGCTGGAGTGCAGTGGCATGATCACGGCTCACTTCAACCTCCACCTCCTGGGCTCAAGTGATCCTCCCACCTCAGCCCTCCCGGAGTTGTTCTTTTATCTCCACTGAATACCTCTTATCTAAAAGTACGGCCTCCCAAAAGAATTCAACTGTCCTCAATATGCTTTCCAGGAGTTTCGCAACAGGGAAGACTGAGAAGTCGGCACAGTGTTAAGAAATCACCTAAACAGACATCATCACAAAAGTATCTCCACCTATTCCCCTAAAGGCCTCTTTTGTTTGTTTGTTTGTTTTGAGACAGGGTCTTGCTTGGTTGCCCAGGCTGGAGCGCAATGGCACAATCATAGCTGATCAAAGCTCACTGTAACCTCAAACTCCTGGGCTCAAGCGATCCTCTCGCTAAGAGCCCATTTAGTTTTCCTAAAAATAATTTGTTTTCCCATAAGCAGCTTTTCTCCCCCTCACTTCTCCTATGAAGATAATATGTAAGCCCCAAATTCTAACCACCTCCGTGAGTCACATTTTTCTGCAAACTCCTGCCTGCAAACATGTCTCTTGTTTATTTGTCTTTTTTTTTTTTTTTGGAGATGGAGTCTTGCTCTGTTGCCCAGGCTAGAGTGCAGTGGCGTGATCTCGGCTCACTGCAACCTCCACCTCCCGAGTTCAAACAATTCTCCTGTCTTATCCTCTCAAGTAGCCGGGACTACAGGCACACACCACCATGCCCAGCTAATTTTTTTTGTATTTTTAGTAGAGATGGGGTTTCACCGTGTTGCCCAGGCTGGTTTCGAACTCCTGAGCTCAGGCAATCCGCCCACTTGGCCTCCCAAAGTGCTAGGATTACAGGCGTGAGCGACCGCGCCCAGCCGTTTGTCTTTTGTCAGCTTCATTTGCAGGCTCCAGAACGCTGAACCTAAGAATTCACCATGGTCTGCAATGCAGCCCTCAGCTCTGTGTGCCAGAGGGAATCCCTTTCTGGAGGACCAGCTCACACTAACCAGGAATGGATAGAAATAATGGTGCTCTAACACTTGTACTTAGGGACACCACAGATAAAATCCTCTACCCAGAGACCAAGCTACCTCAGATCCTGCTGCCGAAAATTCCACCATCTAGTCATTTTGGGGGGTTAAAGCACCATAGTCCCATGAAGTCCCTTTGAAATGCAAATCCACTGCAGAGGAATACAGAATTACTCAACTCAGTATCCCTAGAATTTTGGAGGTAAGAGAATCCTAGAAGTATCCTGAAATTT
>NW_012116599.1:11310184-11312713 GCF_000951035.1 Colobus angolensis palliatus
TCTCAAAAAAACAAACAAAAAAATAGATTTTGAGGCCAAGGGACAGGGTGGGAGAGAAATTTCTCACAATATTTTTTTCAACTTTTGAAATGTTGTCCCTTGTGCTCGTGTATCTATTCAAAGAGCAGCTGTCCTTAAAGATTCTTTCCACCTGATATTGAAATTACAGATTTCCCTGCCCCCAGCTCTTACACCTGTGTTTTGTGCTCTGATGCTGACCTGCTCCCAGCGTCTTCCTCCCAGTCAGGCACACCCACTGCCTGGGGAAGAGGTGCCCCAGCAGGAACCAGCACCACCAGGGTGCCGTGTGGGCCAACCCCAGCAGATGGCAGCGTGTGGCCACTCCAGGTGGCCGGCCCACTGAGGAGGGGTGCCAGGCCACCTGAGGCACCGGAGTGGAGACAGGGATGCCAGGAGGGAGGGCAGGCGGGGTGACTGTGAGGGTAGTTGGCACTGGGCAGGGCTGCTTCCTCTTCTGTGCCAGAGGCCCCCTGGAGTCTGGGGGGCCCAGGGACCTTTCTCAGAGTGGTTTATGCATTTTTATTTTTATGTATTTATTTTGAGACGGAGTTTCACTGTTGTTGCCCAGGCTGGAGTGCAATGGCGTGATCTTGGCTCACCGCAACCTCCGCCTCCCGGACCCAAGTGATTCTCCTGCCTCATTCTCCCAAGTAGCTGGGATTACAAGCATGCGTCACAACACCTGGCTAATTTTGTATTTTTTTCTTTTTTCTTTTTTCTTTCTTTTTTTTTTTTTTTTGAGACCAAGTCTCACTCTGTCGCCCAGGCTGGAGTACAGTGACGCAAATATTGGCTCACTGCAACTTCTCCCTCCCGGGTTCAAGCGATTCTCCTGCCTCAGCCTCCTGAGTACCTGGGAGTACAGGCCCGTGCCACCACACCCGACTAATTTTTTGTATTTTTAGTAGGGATGAGGTTTCACTGTGTTAGCCAGGATGGTCCCCATCTCCTGACCTCGTGATCTGCTGGCCTTGCCCTCTCAGAGTGCTGGGATTACAGGCATGAGCCACCACGGCCGTCCTAATTTTGTATTTTTAGTAGAGATGGGGTTTCTGCATGTTGATCAGGCTGGTCTCAAATTCCCGACCTCAGGTAAACCTCCCGCCTTGGCCTCCCAAAGTGCTGGGATTACAGGTGTAAGCCACTGTGCCCGGCATTTATTTTATTTTTTGAAACAGAGTCTTGCTCTGCTGCCCAGGCTGGAATGTGGTGGCACAATCTCGGCTCACTGCAACCTCCACCTCCTGGGTCAAGCAATTCTCCTGCCTTAATCTCCCAAGTAGCTGGAATTATAGGTGCCAGCCACCAGACCCAGCTAATTTTTGTATTTTTAGTAGAGATGGGGTTTCACCATTTTGGCCAGGTTGGTCTCAAGCTCCTGGCTTGAAGTGATACTCCCGCTGCGGCTTCCCCAAGTGCTGGGATGACAGGTGTGAGGGTAATTTTTTTTTTTTTTTCCCAGAGTTTTGATCTTATCGCCCAGGCTGGAGTATGATGGCGCGATCTCTGCTCACCACAACCTCCATTTCTCGGGTTCAAGTGATTCTCCTGCCCCAGCCTCCCAAGTAGCTGGGATTACACAGACGTGCCACCACGCCCGGTAATTATTTTTTGTATTTAGTAGAGACAGGGTTTCACCATGTTGGTTAGGCTGGTCTTGAACTCCTGACCTCAAATGACCCACCTTCCTCAGCCTCCCAAAGTGCTGGGATTACAGGTATGAGCCACCATGCCCAGCCAAGGGTGATTATTTATAAATGTATTCAATAACTAGATCCAGTAGTGAGCCTGATAACTACGATTTTTTTTTTTTTTTTGAGACACGGTCTCACTCTATTACCCAAGCTAGAGTGCAATGGCGCCATCATAGCTCACTGCAGTCTCGACCTCCCAAGTTCAAGCAATTCTCCCACCTCCCAAAGTGCTAGGATTACAAGCATGAGCCCCCGCGCCCGGCCCAATTTTTTGTATTTTGGGCCAGGGACAGTGGCTCACACTTGTAATCCCAGCACTTTGGGAGGATGAGGCGGGCAGATGACGAAGTCGGGAAATAGAGACCATCCTGGCTAATGCGGTAAAACCCTTTCTCTACTAGTCTCCCAAGTAGCTGGGACTACAGACTCATGCTATCATACCCAGCTAGTTTTGTTTTGTTTTGTTTTGTTTTGTTTCTAGAGATGAGTTCTCACTATGTTGCCCAGGCTGGTCTCAAACTACTGGACGCAAATCCTCTCACCTCAACTTCCCGAAGTCCTGGGATTACAGTCGTGAACCACTGTGCCAGGCATTACCATGATTTCAAAGTCATGATGAACATGAATGACATCCAAAATATGTTCCACAACTGTGGCGTGGTAAGAAAATACCTCGGCCAGGCATGGTGGCTCATGCCTGTAATCCCAGCACTTTGGGAGGTCAAGATGGGCAGATCATGAGGTCAGGAGATCGAGACCATCCTGGCCAACATGGTGAAACCCCATCTCTACTAAAAATACAAAAATTAGCTGG
>NW_012116599.1:11314498-11318596 GCF_000951035.1 Colobus angolensis palliatus
GCCACCACGCCCAGGTAATTTTTGTATTTTTTTAGTAGAGACGGGGTTTCACTATGTTGGCCAGGATGGTCTTGAACTCCTAACCTCGTGATCTGCCCGCCTCGGCCTCCAGAAGTGCTGGGATTACAGGCGTGAGCCACCGCGCCCAAGTTAATACCTGTGCTTTCTATAGGTGACAAAGTCCCAGGAACTGCCTCTACTACTGTGGTGTGCTGCTTACATACACATGAAGGGAAATGCTAGAAGTCAACGAGAGATTAGTAAAAATCCCTGGTATCACTTTTTCCCGTCCTAAATTCACCGAATCCTTTACTGTAGACTAAGAATCCAAGGAGCGCAGGTTTGAAGGGGCCTCAACCTGGGAGGAAAAGCTGAATTTCTGGACACCTCCCCAAGCCAGAGTTGGATGCTGCTGTCATTCAAAGTTAGTGTGGGAGCCGGGCACAGTGGCTCACGCCTGTAATCTCAGCACTTTGGCAGGCCAAGGCAAGTGGATCACCTGAGGTCAGGAGTTTGAGACCAGCTTGGCCAACATGGTAAAACCCCCATCTGTACTAAAAATACAAAAATTAGCTGGCGTGGTGGCGGGCGCCCGTAATCCCAGCTACTTGGGAGGCTGAGGCAGGAGAATCACAGAATCACTTGAACCCAGGAGGTGGAGGAGGTTGCAGTGAGCTGAAACCGCACCATTGTACTCTAGCCTGGGCAAGAAGAGTGAAACTCCGTCTCAAAAAAAAAAAGTTAGCGTGGGAGACCTGGAAGGCAGAGTTGGGGCCAGGGATAGGAGGACGGCCTGGGCACGGTGGAGCTGTCACCAGGGACACTCTGCCCTGGCTGGAAGCTGGCCTGGAGTATGCATGGATAGATGCTCCGCCTGCCGCCTCCAGGCCCTCCAGTGACAACAGCAGTGCATGACTGGCCTGGCTGGGAGGACCGGTCAGGGCTCCCCACTTCTCACGTCCCCAGCTCTCTCCCAGGCACCCCAGCTCCTTTCACTTTAGAGGAGCTCGTGAATCTCTGGAAACCAGAAGGTACCCCAGGGCCCCTCTTCCACCCTCCAGAGGGTGGGTCACGTCACCTTGACAGTGGGCCAGCAACAAGGAAATGGGGTGCAGTGCATCCCCTCTGCCCTGTTCCACCTTCGCAGGAGCCTTCAGTCTAAACCTAAAAATAGCCCAGGTGCTCTGCGTTGCCTAGACAATTCCATCTTATGTCTGGGGTCAGGGCACGTTTTTTCCCGTTGGTTCATTTGGTTTGTTTTACCACTTTGTGTTACAATTTTTTCTTTCTTTTTTTGAGACAGTCTTGCTGTGTTGCCTAGGCTGAAGTGCAGTGCTGCAATCTTGGCTCACTGCAACCTCCCCCTCCCGGGTTCAAGCAATTCTCCTGCCTCAGCCTCCCGAGTAGGTAGGATTACAGGTGTACGCCACCATGCCCAGCTACCTTTTGTATTTTTAGGAGAGATGGGGTTTTGTCATGTTGGCCAGACTGGTCTCAAGCTCCTAGACTCAAGTGATCCACCTGCCTCAGCCTCCCAAAATGCTGGGATTACAGGTGTGAGCCACTGCACCCTACCAAAAATTTTAAAAAATACATGAAAGTATAAAAAATAGGCCAGGCGCTGTGGCTCACACCTGTAATCCCAGCAGTTTGGAAGGCCGAGGTGGGCGGATCACAAGGTCAGGAGTTTGAGACCAGCCTGGCAATATGGTCAAACCCCATCTCTACTAAAAATACAAAAATTACCCAAGTGTGGTGGTGGAAGCCTGTAGTCCCAGCTACTTGGGAGGCTGAGACAGGAGAATCCTTGAATCCTGGAGACAGAGGTTGCAGTGAGCCGAGATAGTGCCACTGCACTCCAGCCTGGGTGACAGAGCAAGACTCTGTCTCAAAAAAAAAAAAAATAATAAAATAAGTAAAATACACTCCCATTACTTCCTCGCCCAGATTCTACAATTCTCAACCTTTCACCACAGTGGCGTTCTCTGTCCCTTTTCAGCATAATTATTAGTTGTGCCATCTTTCCCCTCAGAAGTCCTAGTTTGAAGGACTTAATGCAATATCTGGCCCTAGACTGAATGCTGCCCTGAAGGGAAAAATATTGCTATTAAGGACATATTTGGGTCAATTGATAAAACTGGAATATAGGCCGGGTGTGGTGGCTCACGCCTGTAATCCTAGCATTTTGGGAGACCGAAGCAGGTGGATCACATGAGATCAGGAGTTTGAGACTAGCCTGGCCAATATGGCAAAATCCCGTCTCTACTAAAAATATAAAAATTAGCTGGGCGTGGTGGCATGTGCCTGTAATCCCAGCTACTAGAGGGGCTGGGGCAGGAGGATCGCTTGAACCTGGGAGGCGGAGGTTGCAGTGAGCCGAGATCATGCCACTGGGCAACAGAGCAAGACTCCGTCTTAAAAAAAAAAAAAAAAACTTCAGCAAACAATGAGAAGCATTAGTACAAACAATAAATTCTATGGCCACCCTACCTAAACTCACCTAAAGTCTAAAATGTCCAATTCATATTTAACCAGAAAGCTGGCCCTAGGCTTCTGGGCTTATGGGTTTCAAGGTCTTACAGGTCAGGGGCCTGTCCCCACATGTATTTACATCCATCTGAAAGGAAAGGGCGAATATTCATGAAGCCAGGCAGGGCTTCAGACAGAGCCCTGGGGCAGGAGCAGTGGGGGACTGAGGCCGCTGGACAGTTCCTGCCCTCAGGAGGCTGCTCTTGGGCAAGTGGGCATCATTTGGGGGCCACAATGATGGCATGGGGCTCTGTAGCTCCAAGGCTAGCACTTGTGGGCTGGCCAACAGCAATCCCCTGCCTGGGTGTCTCTGCACATGGCTGGCAGGATGCTGCTGCCCACTGGAATGATCCAGAACGAGAGCTCTCAGCTTTCGTAAAGGTCTAGGAGTCCCTGAGATTTGCAAGGTCCAAGAAGATTATGTCTTTTCTTATTCAAGACTGAGTTGGAATTTAACATATCTCCCCCAATCACTTGATGTCTCTGCGTCAATTAGCTAGCATGCACCCTCCCCCCGCAAACTTCCCCCGGAAATGAAAACCATATGCATGATAACAGTATCCCTGGCTGCACTTGCGTGCATCACTTAATCCTCCCAAGAACCCAAGGAAGCGAGTTTAGGAAATGTTAACTAAGGTCACTACATAGAAAGGGGTGGAGTTGCGTTTCCAGCACAGCAAGACAGGAGTGGGGAGGGTGAAGCAGGCAGGTGGCATGGAGAACCGCCCCACCTGGGGGACGTGGGAGCCCAGAGGTCAAAAAACCCACCCTGGAAAGGAGACAGAGGTAGGGTACTGCACAACATTTACAAATCTCCATGACCCTTGTGTCGTGTTCTGAGCATGGATTTAGGAACCAAGGTTCAAACCCCAGTTTAGCTGATCGCTAGCTGGGTGACCTTGGGCAAGCTTCTTTTTTTTTTTTTTTTTTTTTTGAGACAGAGTCTCCCCCTGTCGCCCAGGCTGGAGTACATTGGCAAACTCGGCTCACTGCAACCTCCGCCTTCTGGGTTCAAGCGATTCTCCTGCCCCAGCCTCCCGAGTAGCTGGGAATACAGACGCCCATCACCATCCCGGCTAATTTTTTGTATCTTTAGTAGAGACGGGGTTTCACTATGTTGGCCAGGCTGGTCTCAAACTCCTGACCTAGTGATCAGCCCGTCTCGGTCTCCCAAAGTGCTGGGATTACAGGAGTGAGCCACCATGCCCAGCAGACAAACTTCTTAACCTCTCTGTACCTCAGTTTCTTCCTCTCTAAAACAAGGATAATAATAATACCTTATGGAGTGGCTGTGAGAATGAATGAGTCACATACACAGAATTGACAGTTTAGCTTTCATTTTACTCCTATATTGGTGCCAACATTTCTCAAAGAAAAAAAAAAATGGGCCAGGTGCGGTGGCTCACACCCATAATCCTAGCACTTTGAGAGGTTGAGGTGGGCAGATCACTTGAGGCCAGGAGTTTGAGGCCAGCCTGGCCAACATGGTGAAACCTCATCTCTAGTAAAAATACAAAAATTGGCCGGACGCGATGGCTCACACCTGTAATCCCAGCACTTTGGGAGGCC
>NW_012116599.1:11320321-11321400 GCF_000951035.1 Colobus angolensis palliatus
AGGAGGCTGAGGCAGGAGAATTGCTTGAACCTGGGAGGCAGAGGTTGCAGTGAGCCGGGATCACACCATTGCATTCCA
The DNA here is from genome assembly GCF_000951035.1 of Colobus angolensis palliatus. NCBI lineage: Eukaryota > Metazoa > Chordata > Mammalia > Primates > Cercopithecidae > Colobus > Colobus angolensis. The sequence continues at coordinate 11,320,400 of NW_012116599.1, forward strand.
ACCTGGGGGACGGAGTGAGACTCTGTCTCAAAAAAAAAAAGGGAGGGAATAAATGTTGAAGGTACATGGGAAATCAAACTCTTCTTTTTTTGTATGTTGAAAACTTACATACATTTTTAAAATGTGCCAGGCACAGTGGCTCATACCTGTAATCCCAGCATTTTGGGAGGACAGGGTGGGCAGATCACTTGAGCTCAGGAGTTCCAGACCAGCTTGGGCAACATGGTGAAAACCAGTATCTACAAAAAATAAAAAAATTATCTGGGCATGGTGGTGCATAGTCTCAGTTACTCGGAAGATCTCTTGAGCCCGGGAGGTTGGTGCTGCAGTGAGCCAAGATCGCGCCACTGCACTCCAGCCTGGGCAACGGTGGGAGATCCTGTCGCCAAAAACAAAAAAAAGAAAAGAAAAAAGGCCAGATGCGGCAGCTCACGCCTGTAATCCTAGCACTTAGGAAGGCTGAGGCGGGCGGATCACGAGGTCAGGAGATCCAGACCATCCTGGCTAACAAGGTGAAACCCCATCTCCACTAAAAATACAAAAATTAGCCGGGCGTGGTGGTGGGCGCCTATAGTCCCAGCTACTCGGGAGGCTGAGGCAGGGGAATGGCATGAACCCGGAAGGCGGAGCTTGCAGTGAGCTGAGATTGCACCACTGCACCCCAACCTGGGCGACAGAGTGAGACTCTGTCTCAAAAAAAAAAAAGAAAAGAGAAGAAAATGATTTGCTCAGGTCACACAGCCAGCAAGGGGGAGAGCTTAGGCAGTGCAACTCAAACACCATAGAGAGCACACTGCTTCTCACACCAAGACCAATCACTCATTCACATCACACATAGAAATACCTTCCTCTCTCAGGCCGGGCGCGGTGGCTCAAGCCTGTAATCCCACCACTTTGGGAGGCCCAGATGGGCGGATCATGAGGTCAGGAGATCGAGACCATCCTGGCTAACACGGTGAAACCCCGTCTCTACTAAAAAATACAAAAAACTAGCCGGGCGA
>NW_012116599.1:11321900-11326718 GCF_000951035.1 Colobus angolensis palliatus
CGAGACTCTGTCTCAAAAAAAAAAAAAAAAAAGAAATACCTTCCTCCCTCTCAAGAGTCTTTTGAAGTATATCCATACAGTGGAATATTATTCAGCCATAAAAAGGAATGATACATGCTACAACATGGATGAACTTTAAAACATTATGCTAAGTGAAAGAAGCCAGACACAAAGACCACATATTGAATGATTCCATTTATATGAAATGTCCAGAATAGAAAACTCCATAGAGACAAAAAGAGATTAGTGGTTGCCAAGAGCTGGGAGGGAGGTGGGCAGATGAAGAGTGACTACTAATGAATACGGGTTTTGCTTAAGGGTAATGAAAATGTTCTGGAATTAGTGATGATGGTTTTCTAGCTTTATAAATACAGTGAAAACGACTGAATTATACATTTTTCTTTTTCTTTTTTTTTTAAGATGGAGTCTCGCTGTGTCGCCAGCCTGGAGTGCAGTGGTGCGATCTCGGCTCACTGCAACCTCTGCCTCCTGGGTTCAAGTGATTCTCCTGCCTCAGCCTCCCGAATAGCTGGGATTACAGGCGCCTGCCACCATGCCTAGCTAATTTTTTGTATTTTTAGTAGAGACGGGGTTTCACTATGTTGGCCAGGCTGGTCTCGAACTTCTGACCTCCGGCGATCCATCCACCTCGGCCTCCCAAAGTGCTGGGATTACAGGTGTGAGCCACCGCACCTGGCCTCATGAAGTCTTATTAATAGGAGTCAGAGACCTGTTAAGATTGACAGTCTCTCACCAAGCAAGACAAGCACCTACCACTCATCAGTATTGCTGAGTGTTGGAGTCCCCACCTTGTTAAAGTTTTTTTTTTCTTTGTTTTTGAGACAAGGTCTCACCCTGTTGCCTGGGATGGAGTGCATTGGTGCAATCTCCAGATTCAAGCGATTCTCCTGTCTCAGCCTCCTGAGTAACTGGGATTACAGGCACGCACCACGACCCCAGGCAAAGTTTTGTATTTTTAGTAGAGATGGGGTTTTGTCATGTTTGCCAGGCTGGTCTGGAACTCCTGGCCTCAAGTGGTACGCCGGCCTTGACCTCCCAAAGTACTGGGATTTCAGGCATAGAGCCACCACACCACTCTACCTTGTTAAAGTTTTTTGTTTGTTTGTTTTTTTGAGATGGAGTCTCGCTCTGTCTACCAGACTGGAGTGCAATGGCGCGATCTTGGCTCACTGCAACCTCTGCCTTCCACGTTCAAGCCATTCTCCTGCCTCAGCCTCTAGAATAGCTAGGAATACAGGCAGTGCACCACCACACCTGACTAATTTTTTTTGGTAGAGATGGGGTTTCACCACGTTGGCCGGAGTGGTCTCGAACTCTTGACCCCAAGTGATCCACCCGTCTCAGTCTCCCAAAGTGTTGGGATAACAGTCATGAGCCACTGTGCCCGGCCACCTTCTTAAAGTTTTAAAAAAAAGAAATAAGGATGGACACAATTAAAAGATCATATAGACCCTGAGGACTTGGAAACTGAGGTTGCAAGTCAGACACCTCAACTTGGATAAAGGATCTCTGCTCCACTATTAGTTTATGAATTTGGGCATGACTAGTAACCTTAAAGTCTCAGCTGCTTCAGGTATCAATGACGAATGATCCCTGTCCTCTGTTTTCTACCTTGACCCCATTCTGACTTGCAAAAATGCTGTTTCTCATAATCCTCAAATGAGTTGCAGAAACTTAAAAGTCAGGCAATTGTGACCTGCCAATGTGCTGGCTGAGACCCTATAGGGGGGAAAAAAAAGGGAGGGAGGAATACGGATACTTTTCCTTCCAACCCCATGACCTGATCACATGAGTTATGTGCATTCTGGATCCCGGGTCACCAGATAACTAACATTCTAACCTTTGAACGTGGTCCCTCCACTGGCCAGGACCTAGCTCTCCCAGAGACCGTGAGAAACTGGCAGTTGACCGGCTCCTCTGAGCCTGCTGAGTGTTTTCTATTTGCCCAACCACAGCTCTCCCGGAGAAGCAAAAACTGCTCCAGTATGTATCTAAACCATGAACCAAACTTCCTAACGTACGGAAGAGCCCTGGCGGGAGCCATGCCACCTGGAAGGTGGAAAGGACTATTTGTCCTTTCGTGTCCTTTAAGTACTTCTGTACTTATCTCTGTGTGTCAGTTCCTCCACCTGCACCTGGTTATGAAAGTTAGTGCACTTAAAACAGGGCCTGGCATATCGCAAAAGGAAAGTGAATGCTATCATTCTTTCTTTCAAAAATTTCTACCGGCCGGGCGTGGTGGCTCACACCTGTAATCCCAGCACTTTTGGAGGCTGAGGCGGGCGGATCACGAGGTCAATAGATCGAGACCATCCTGGCCAATGTGGTGAAACCCATTCTCGACTAAAAGCACAAACATTAGCTGGGCGAGGTGGCGGGCGCCTGCAGTCCCAGCTCCTAGGGAGACTGACACAGAATTGCTTGAACGCGGGAGGCGGAAGTTGTAGTGAGCCGAGATCGTGCCACTGCACTCCAGCCTGGGCCACAACAGCGAAACTCCGTCTCAAAAATAAACTTGTGCCAATAACTTGTATTCGTTTTATGGCTAAGGTTTGCTTTTAAACATTTTCTTGATCATTGTTTTACAGGAACGTCTCTTTAATGGAAATTTTGAAACTTATTTTTGTCTCCTCCAAATCCCGTAACCCCAATTCGAAGTATAAAGTTGCAAACTATGGAGATGAATTTGCGGAAGGGTATGTCTTTTCTTTTTCCATGAAAAACTCAGAATCACATCTCAAAAGGTGTAGGCACTTTCAAGAACGCTTCATCTGCCCGCTTTAAGCACGCGCACCAAGCAGAGTTTGGGGAACGAGCGCCTCGGGCTTCCCCGGATGAGTTTTCCCCCTCCCCGGCCAGAGAAAGAGCGCCCAGCTCCGCCATTACAGCGTGCGAGGGAAAATGGAGGCACCTGGTACACCCGCCCGCCGGCGCCTGCGTCCTGGGCGTCCATCCCGGCCCGCGAGGCGGCTGCGGCTGGAGAGGGAGGGCGACGGAACTAGTGCAGTGTCGCGCCCCACCCTGCGCCTGAGGGCAGTGTCGGCGAGCCCGGCTCCGGCCCTGAAAGTCCGCTCCAGGCCGCTCCAGACCACCAGCCACTCCGCAGGTTTTCAGCGCTCCGTGCTTTCCCTCCAGCCCTTTGTGTCCTAGCGCGCGTCGGAAGGAACGCGGGAACGCGCGCCGTGCTGTGCGCCTGCGCAAGGGGGCAGGCGGTGCGCCCTGCCTGGAGTCGAGAGTGGGCGCGGCTCCCGGCCGCTCCGCCCCGGCCCGCCTTCGCTCCGCCCCTCGCCCGCCATTTCGTGCTCCGCCGCGTCCTCTGCGCCTGGTGCGCGGGGCCTCCGCGTGATGGACGCCCGGAAGCCGGCACAACAAATGCCCAAGCGCCGGGACTTCGCTGTCTGCAGGTCATTTAGCTGCCCGCGGAGCGAAGTTGGCGCCTAGAGCTTGCGGCGGTGCCCAAGTATGGGGGGAATTGGGCGCCTCCGCCTCCTCCAGAAGGGTCTGCAGGTTGGCCTCGGGGGTGTGCACTTCCTTGTGTGTGCAGAACCCTGTGGCATGCGCCTTTCTGTGTATGCACAACCTCGAAAGTGTGCACATGCCCTTGCTTACACTCCCTAGCACGCACACCCAAACTCTGGCATGCACGAACCCGCGGGTTTCCACGTTTTCGTATGTGCACGACCTCGAGGATGTACTTGGACCCGACAGTGTCGGCATTTGTGTTTGCACAGGTCCAGGTGTGCACGGACACGTGCATTCAGGAATCTGGTGGTTCACAGGAGCCGCTGTTTGCGTGGCCCGGGGATGGACGTGGACCCGCGAGTGCAAGCCTCACCTCCGCTATCTGTGGCCCACTAACCCGATCCTGTTTCCGGCCTGTTTTGGATTCATTTGCACTTGCCCAGTTTACATGCAAAGCGTAACCTGCCGGCCACCCCAAGCAATTTTTAACCTTTCCTTCATTCTTTCTTCACCAATTTTTGGACTCCTGCCCTGGACCCAACTTTGCACTTGGGGGCACGCGGTGATAGTGACTCAGAGCGTGAAACCAGTGGGAGAAACGCCTAGAAATAGGCAGTTAAGGACAACCTGAGGCCGCTGTGAAGGAGGCGCATGGCTCGCCAATGACAGGGGAAGCGGCCTGGAGGAAGCCGTGTGCCCAGACTAGGGCGTGGGGTAGAGGGAATGGGGTAATGGCCCAGGACTGTTTGGGGAGGCATTCAGTCTCATTTGAGAGGACGGTGGGTGGAAGCAGAGGAGGCAGGTGATGGAGAGGAGAGTGCGTGGGGAAAGGGGACCTGTTGGTGAGGGTCAGGGGGCAGAAGACCTGGGCAGGCTCTGAAGTGAGAGCTCGCAGGGCCTGGCCTGCCCGGGGAGCAGTGGGGAGAAGCAGCTAGGGCCTGGGGGCAGGGCCCGTGTGCCCAACTGTTGACACCTTCGCGGGCTGCTGCTCCCCGCTGTGTGGAGCACAGGCCTCTTCCCGGGAGAGGGACTCGGACTGCAGGCTCCAGCCCTGCACTGCCATTAAAGGCCTGGGCAGGCTGCCTGCGTACGAACAGTACCTCTGCTGGTGGAAATGGAGGGAGACGCCGCGGCACAGAGGACCTGTCCCAGACACGCGGGATGGCAAGCATCGGAGCTGGTGTGGCTGCTGAGGTCCCCTGGTGAGGCCCTCCTTGTCTCTCCCTCAGCGGCCTAGTCACCTCAGATTTTTTTTTTTTTTTTGAGACGGAGTCTCTGTCGCCCAGGCTGGAGTGCAGTTGGCACTGTGTGGGCTCACTGCAACCTCTGTCTCCT
>NW_012116599.1:11327644-11340330 GCF_000951035.1 Colobus angolensis palliatus
TTTTTTTTTTTTTTTTTTTTTGTGAGAGAGAGTCTCGCTTTATTGCCCAGGCTGGAGTGCAGAGGTGCAATTTCGGGATTACAGGCACATGCTACCACGCCTGGCTAGTTGTTTTGTATTTTTAGTAGAGACGGGGTTTTGTTGGCCAGGCTGATCTTGAACTCCTGACCTCAGGTGGTACTCCTGCCGCAGCCTCCCAAAGTGCTAGGATTACAGGCGTGTGCCACCACGCCCAGCCTAGACCAGATCTTTATCTGAAATGGAAATGAAGGCTTTTTTTCTGTCACCCAAAAGATACTTTCTGAGCACATGCTCTGTTAGGCCTGTGTCTGGACTAGAGATAGAGCCGTGGAGCAGTTCCTGCCTGTAAGGAACATAGAGACCCAAGTCGCAGGACATGAGGGTCCAGAAGCCGACAAACAGCTTCTTTCCACTAGATACAGTGATGCGGAAAGTCTGCACCTGGGCCTGCCTTCACCCCTCCCCCCACCCAGCCCCGTGCATCTTGAATTAAAACAGAGAAGGTGGGGACTGGATGGTGGCAGGCCCTTCTCCCCACCAAGGGAGTGACCTTGCCAGGCACTGCCTTTCTCTTTCCCAGTCCTGAGCATGGCCCCCAGGCCCTGCTTCTGGGAGTAACAGGGAGTTGACTACACTCTCTGGGACACCAGTTGGGACCCTCCTCGGAAGGGGATGGGGAGAGTCCTCAGTGCAGAGCAGTCTGCAGAGAGGCCATGGTGGGGCCATCCCACTGACTTCCCTCAGCACCGTATCTGGGGAGCTGTGCCCCCCTGGGAGGTGGGGTGAAGGGGCCAGTGTCTAGCCCTGTAGCCGTTGTTCCTGTGACACTCAGGTGTCAGGGCACGTTGTGCCACTTTAATCTACCAGCAGGGTCAAGGCCTGGAGCCTTCAGGGCACCAATTCTGAGATCTGCTCTAAACAAGGGCTGCATCCTTCGAAGTAGGTGAGGTGGTCTCATCTCCTGTAGAACAGGCAGGTTTCCTACGTTCTCCAAAGGCCCCAGGACCTGGGTGATGTCCTTCTCCCTCAAGGGTCCTCTCCTTCAGCAGAGGGCTCCAGAGGCAGCTCTCCATGCCACCCCACTCCTGAGCAGGCGGCCGGAGCTGCCCCCTCTGAATGCCGCGCTGGGCCAGGGGTCCGTGCCTGGGAAACACCTGGTGGGGAATGCTCTGGCCCTCAAGAGTAAACAACAGGGATCTAGATGATGCCACCGTCCTCAGCCTCTGACCTCCAAAGGAGCCACATTCAAGAGAAGGGGGGGTCCCTCCACAAATGAGACAGCAGAAGAATAAATGCCGCCCTGTGCCTGCCGACTTCCTGCAGAGGTCTGTGGGCTCGTGTAAATAATTGAATGGAAAACTTCAGAAGGGAGGTAGCCCATGGGAGTCTGGCCTTGCCCGCCAGAAAGCAGGTTATAAAATGTTTCCCATGTAAGCGGTGGCTGCGGGGAGTCAGGATGCCTAGCTACAACCCGGAGAAGTAAGGCTGCCCTGGGCTCCCAGGGGAAACGCTGGGCCGGGCGGGTGGGAGCCACCCCCAACTCCTAGTGTCCTGGGTGTGGTAGCTCCAAGATCTCAAAGCCCAGTGGCCGAGCCCGGTGGTCTCCGATGTGTCCTACCCTCCCTCCTGCTGCACAGGCAGCTTGCGTTGCTGGGGAGTAAGGGGAGATTTCCGGCCAGCACGAGCAAAGCCAGACAGGGTGAACCCTGAGGCGGTGCTGCAGCAGGACCACCGAGTGTGGCCCTCACGCCCCACATCCGGCCCTCTCCCTGCCTTGTCCTCAGATGAGGCCTGAGGTGAATTGGAGGCTGGGCCGATTCCCCACCCCTGGCCTCAGGGCGGTTCCTCCTGGGTCCAACTGCCCCAACCCAGGCCATCTGGGAGGCCGCCTGGGCGGGGAGAGAGGGAGGGAGGACGTGTGTGGAGCCACTGCCCGGCCCCCGAGGCACAAACATTTCCTTATGTGGTGGCTCTGAGTGCTCGGGCGGCGCCCTAGAGGCTGCTGGGGAGGGCCGGGGCCGGACACACCCTGGGTGATCGCAGAAGCAGAGCCCCTGCCCAGCGGGATGTTGGCCTCATGTTGTGGAGGAAAGGACCCCCAGCCCGCTCTTTGTCCCGTGGAGTGGTCCACAGTAATCCCCTAGGAGGAAGTGGTCACCGCTTCTCTACGGGATGTTTCCCCGAATTCCCCCTGTGTTTGCGGGAGACTCTGTGAGATTAGAGGTACAGCAGAGACCCCAGCCCCGGGACAGGAAGGGGGTGGGCTGGCAGGCCCCTAGCCTCAGGGTGCGCCTCCCGCACTGCCCCCCACCCGGCACCAGGCACGATGCTACTCCCTTTGTTTCCGGCAGGCCTTGGGAGCTATATTTGGCGGTGGGGGGGATAACAGGGTGACTCATGGGAGGGACGGCCCGGGGTGGGAAGTGGAGGAGCTGCGTCTCTGGAAATGCAGCTCCCTCTGTTCCCAGGCCTGCCGCAGGTGCTAGCCTTCCATGAGCGCTGAAAGCAAAACAGCCGACAACGGCGGGGCTCCCGCCCTGTAATCCCAGCACTTTGAGAGGTTGAAGGGAGCAGATTGCTTAAGCCCAGGAGTTTGAGACCAACCTGGCCAACACGGTGAGACCCCGTCTCTACAGAAAAAATTAGCCAGGTGTGACAGTGCGCGCCTGTGATCCCAGCTACTCTGGACGCTGAGGCGGGAGAATCACCTGAGCCTAGGAGTTCAAGGCTGTAGAGAGCCGAGATCACACCACTACACGCCAGCCTGAGCAACAAAACAAGACCCTATCTCAAAAATAAGAGAGAAAGAAAGGAAAGGAGGGAGGGAGAGAGGGAGGGAAGGAAAGAAAGGAAAGGGAAAGAAAGAAAGAAAGAAAAGAAAAAAACTGGGCAGAGACAGCATAGCTGCCTCCCACAGCAAAGCAAGGCTCCATGGTCCCCGCACTCACTCTCGGGGTCTAGGACAGTGACCTCAGGGGCACCCCAGCTGTCCAGAGCCTGGTTAGCACACCCCAGCCCTGATCCCCTGGGGTGCCTACTCAGACCCCCGAACTGCCCTAGCTTCTCAGGCCAGTGTCATTTCTCCAAGGTGACAGCCTTTAAAGCAGATTTGAATATCTGACAGGGAGGGTTCCCCATGGGATATGTACTTTGTTGTTTTGTGGCTTTTTTTTTTTTTTTTTTTTGAGACAGAGTCTCACTCTGTCGCCCAGGCTGAAGTGCAATGGAGCGGTCTCAGCTCACGACAACCTCTGCCTCCTGGGTTCAAGCCATTGTCCTGCCTCAGCTTCCCGAGTAGCTGGGATTACAAGCACCTGCCACTACACTCAAACAAAAAATTTTTGTTTTTGTGCTATTGTTGTTTTTTGAAACACACCTGGCTAATTTTTGTTTTTGTTGTTGTTGTTTGTTTGTTTTGAGACAGAGTTTCGCTCTTGCTGCCCAGGCTGGAGCACAGTGGCACAATCTTGACCCACCACAACCTCCACCTCCCAGGTTCAAGCGATTCTCCTGCCTCAGCCTCCCGAGTAGCGAGGATTATAGCCACGTGCCACCAACCCAGCTAATTTTGTATTTTTAGTAGAGATGGGGTTTCTCCATGTTGGTCAGGCTGGTCTTGACCACCTGACTTCAGGTGATCCGCCCGCCTCAGCCTCCCAAAGTGTTGAGATTACAGGTGTGAGCCACTGCACCTGGCATTTTTGTAGTTTTAGTAGAAATGGGGTTTTGCCATGTTGGCCAGGCTGGTCTCGAACTCCTGACCTCAGGTGATCCGCCTGCCTTGGCCTCCCAAAGTGCTGGGATTACAGGCATGAGCCACCGCACCTGGCCAGGATATTTTTTAAATGGGGCTCCAGTAAGAACTGTGCTTACTCCAGTACATCTTGAATTGGTCTGATTTCAGGGAGTATAGGTTGAGGCTGATTCTGAAACTTAACCCTGGTCCAGGAGGCCTTGGCATGCCAGCACCGCCAGCACCACCCCACCAGGCTGAGGGGAAGAGCCTGCTGGGCCTGGCTGCCAGCTGGCTCTGCGACTCCCATCTTTTCTTACATAGCCCCTTGATACTCAGCTCTCCGGGGTCCGTCCTTAGTCCCTCCGTCAAGGGACATCCATCTCTAAATTGCCTTCCTCCCTTGGTCAAGGGACATGCATCTCTAAACTGCCTTCCTCCCAGCCACTACCCTTACCACCTGACACTGGGGAAGTCACCTCCTGCCTCAGAGCTCCGTTAGCCCCAGCCCAACTTGCCCCATTCTGATTCAGTGGGAATGGGTAGGATTCAAGCCCCCCAGTTCGAGACCCAGTCTTCTGTAGTACACTAGGATCCCAGAGCTGAAGTAGAGAATCCAGTTAATACATCAGTGTATAGACTCTTCGGTTTTAAGATTCTCTTTCCATACGGGGAGGTCTCAGGAATCTGTAGACGGCAGATGGGGAAATGGACACTCAGAAACATTGGACACGTCCCGGGTGGGATGCTGATAAAATGGCCAAACCTTGGGTTCGAAGGGACGTTAGTGGTCATCTCATTCAACCCAACCACCCAAAGCAGAAACCTCTTCTACCGCTTCCTGGATTGCTTCCAGCGGCGGGGAACTCACTACCTTGGTATGCTTTTGTTTTGTTTCTTATTTTTGAGATAGAGTCTCTCTTTGTCACCCAGGCTGGATTGCAGTGGCATGATCATGGCTCGCTGCAGCCTCGACTTCCTGGGCTGGAGCGATCCTACTGCCTCAATCCCCCACCTCCACCCCAAAGTAGCTGGGACTATAGGTGTGTGCCACCATGCCCGACTGATTTCTGTGTTTTTAGTAGAGGCAGGGTTTTGCCATGTTGCCCAGGCCAGTCTTGAACTCCTAGTCTCAAGTGATCCTTCTGCCTTGGTAGACTGCTGGGATTATGGGTATGTTCTGTCTCATATGGAATTAAAATTTTCCTTCTTCAGCGTCTGTCCTCATGGTCCTTGTTCTGACTGTGTGTTCTATGAAAGCAGAGTTACAGGGTGGTTTGCTCCCCGCCGCATCCCGCCACCTCACACAGAGCTGGGATGTAGCAGTGTTCAATGGTTATGCTGTCGGAATGACTGATGAAGCAATACTGAATGTTAGCCATGGTGCCGCCTTGCAGTCATCTACCCTGGGCAGTACAGCACCAGCTTTTCACACCATCCCAATATGACAGACAGGGTTTCCAGAATATTCTTCATCCTTCCCACACCTCTACCACATGCAGGTTGCAGAGCTTTGTTTTGTTTTGTTTTTTTGAGACGGAGTCTCACTCTGTCGCCCAGGCTGGAGTGTAGTGGCATGATCTCGGCTCACTGCAAGCTCCATCTCCCGGGTTCACGCCATTCTCCTGCCTCAGCCTCCCGATTAGCTGGGACTACAGGCGCCCACCACCACTCCTGGCTAATTTTTTTTGCTTTTGTAGTTTTAGTAGAGATGGGGTTTCACGGTGTTAGCCAGGATGGTCTCGATCTCCTGACCTCGTGATCTGCCCGCCTTGGCCTCCCAAAGCGTTGGGATTACAGGCGTGAGCCACCACTCCCAGCCTCAGGCTGCAGAATTCTTTTAAGCAGTGGGCCTCTGCAGTGAACTCAGTTTTCTAGGGCTGTCCTGAATGGCACAGAAATGGAGTGGGGCATGTCACCCCTCGGGGTGCACTTCGTGCTGCTGTCCACACAGCCTGCCCTGCGAGGGCTTATTTCAGCATTACGCCATGGTTGCATCTCTCTGAGCCCCAGGGTGGTCCTTTGTGCAGCAGATAGAACTTTAACTTCCGGAGTTTTAGTAAAGCACGGGGTTCCTTGCTTTGTATGGCAATGCTACCATACCCTGGAAGAGGGCAGCCCCAGGCCTTCCTGGGTGGAACCTGTTCAAGGGGCCAACAGTCTCGTTGTGGGGGAAGAAGATGCCAGAGTGTGCCCCTTGCTTGGTTTTCTCAGCGAGCAAGACCTGGCAGTGGGGCTCTGCTAGTCCCCCAAGCTGAGAGACCCATAACCAGGTCATCAGCAGGTGTCTGACTGTGGGTGGAGGAGTCCCTGGGCCCCAGGGCTTCTAGGCACTGTGGCTCAGCTTTGCTGGCCCACAGAGTCGCACAGGCCTGAGGTAGCTGTGTACACACAGTTCTGGGTTAATAAGTGTTTGCTGACTGACTCCCAAGGGCAAGGAGGTAGGCAACTGCCGCAGGCTGGTGGCTGGCAGACTTTATATGGCACCTGGGACGCTGGGTCTTCCTGGTCCCCTCTGCCATGAGGGCCAGGTCAAATTCACCCTTCTCTCACCCCAGCCCACAGGTTGCAGATCTTTTTTTTTTTTTATTTTGAGATGGAGTTTCGCTCTTGTTGCCCAGGCCAGAGTGCAATGATGCCATCTCAGCTCACTGCAACCTCTGCCTCCCAGGTTCACGTGATTCTCCTGCCTCAGCCTCCCAAGTAGCTGGAATTACAGGCGCCTGCCACCATGCCTGGTAATTTTTGTAGTTTTAGTAGAGACAGGGTTTCACCATGTTGGCCAGGCTAGTCTTGAACTCCTGACCTCAGGTGATCCACCCACCTTGGCTTCCCAAAGTGCTGGGATTAAAGGCGTGAGTCACCGCGCCCGGCCACACAGGTTGCAGATCTGATGAAGGGCAGGGAGGAGGCTCTGGCTAAGACTAGGCTCGACCTGAACTTGTAGTCCAAAGGCAGGAGGAGTGAGATCCAGACTATCCCAGGAGGGAACTGGGGCCTCTGGAAAACCACAGAGGTTTTCCTTGCCTGAAGGAGTTTTGTGGCAATGTCCCTCAACAAAACGACCTGGTGGCCACAGAGGCTCAGGCAGGGTTGGGTGGAGGGGAATGGGAGGGGATGGGGTGGGTCAGGGCCATTGCTCCCTGCTGAGTCCCACTGGGGATCATTGTGACAGACAGGAAACCCCTCTGTCCGTGCTGGGAAGTCAAAGGAAGATAAAATTTGCCCCACACTGAAAAGGAAAGGAAGACTCGGGAGAGAGGCCCCTGAGGAGGAGGCTTTACTGCCCAAAGGCTCCCAAGGCCTGTCAGGTCAGCGGACACCAGCTATGTCCCAGCAGAAGGTGGCCGGCTCAGTCCAGCTCCAGGAGGACACCAGCTCAGCTCCCACACCACAAGGGCTGGTCGGGCCTGAGAAAGCGCCAGCCTAGATGTGCCAAGGAGAGTTGGCCCCACACCCAGACCTGCACTGCTGACTCCAAGCCGAGGCAGGCAGGCGCCCACCTCACCCTCCTTCCTACAGGAAGTGTGGCTTTGCAGCAGTGGCTGGTCTGAGGAACTGCTTCCTAGGCCAAGCCCTCTGGCTGGAGACCCACGGCTACCATCCCAGGCCCCAGGGAGCCCCCTGGAACACACCTGCAGTCCCGCCCAAGGCAGGCTGTGTGTCCTGAAAGAGCCCTGGGGTCCCAGGACAGAATCTGCCGGCCCTCACTGGCTGAAGAGCCTGGGACAGGTCACTCTACCAGCCGGCCCCCAGTGCTCGGTCCCAGCTCTGCCAGCCAGCATGTAATTTTTCTGCCTCTGAGAGCGTGGGCCACCTGAGCCAGCTGAGCTGAGTGGGCAGGACCAGAGGTCAGGACCAGAGCCTGGGTGCGAAATGCAAACGGCCCCATGTGCAAATTACTCAGTTGTTTGTTCCTTCTCTAGTGACAAGGGCCAGCCACACCCAGACGCCGAAAAGAGTGCTCATGGCCTGGTCCCTGGGTGTCCTCAAGAGAGGAGTGGGCTGGGCACCTGATGGAGCATAGCAGCGCTACCCTCTGGGGCAGGACCCAGCTGAGCAGTCGGCCCTCTCTCCTCGGAGCCGCCATGAGCCCTCGGTCCCTGCCCAAGGGAACTCACAGCATTCTGCCTTTCCTGAAATCACTGCTGTCCTGAGTGGAGTCATCCCACAGACCGGCAGTGAGGTCTGTTTGCCCAGGCTCAGGGCAGACTTTTAGTCTGGGGCTGAGGTGGCCCTGTGTGTCTAGGGGCTGATGTGGGCCGACCTTTGACGAGCTGGCTGGGAATCCCTCCCCCGCCTCCATCACAGGGACCACTGCAGGGTGGTGAACCAGGCCCACGGAGCTGTTGTTTTTTTTTTTTTTCCGGGTCGAGACAGAGTCTCACTCTCTCGCCCAGGCTGGAGTGCAGTGGTGCGATCTTGGTTCACATCAACCTCCGCCTCCTGGATTCAAGCCATTCTCCTGCCTCAGCCTTCTGAGTAGCTGAGATTACAGGCGCCCGCCACCGTGTCCGGCTAATTTTTTGTATTTTTAGTAGAGACGGGGTTTAATCATGTTGGCCAGGCTGGTCTCGAACTCCTGACCTCAGGTAATCCACCTGCCTAGGCCCCCTAAATTGCAGGGATTACAGCCATGAGCCACTGCGCCTGGGAAAGATCCTAGGCTGGGAAGGAGCTAAGCTTGGGACCCTGCCTCGAGGGATGCTGAGCAGGGTGACTCCAGTACTGGGTGGGCAGCAGTCCCCTGAGGCTGTGGGTGGCAGACAGCTGGGCCACGGGGGCCCTGGGGAGCCCCAGATGTTGTCTCTTTCAGCTCACTGCTTCTCAGAATGTGAGGGGGAGACTGCGGAGGCCACAAGGAGGAGCCGAGGGTCCCCCACGGGGGTTTACTGAGGAGCAGACAGTGTGGGAGTGGGCCATCTGTCCCCGGGCTGCACGGCCAGGGAGGGGCTTCCTAATATCAGCAGGCAGGGTCGCCCCCAGGAGTGCACAGCAGGGGCACCTGGCTCAAGGCTGAGTGGAAGGAGATGGGTCCAGAGCACCCCCTGTATACCATGAGGCTCAGGTGAACCTGGGAACGTTCAGGGAAAGGGATAGGAGAAACGGGAGGCCTGAAAGGGAGGGTCCTGGCCTGAGGGCAGATGGGGAGGGAGGGCCCACCAGCAAGCTGCTTCCCTCCGGTCTGCCGGAGGCATCAAAATCACCCTAGCCCAGGCCCCACCTGACAGTCTGAAAGCCCTTTCAGACCCTGGGCTGGAACCGACGTTCTGATTTCACGGCAGACCTTGTTTTCCACCAAAATCACTGAGCCCTCGTTCTTGAGGGTCCTTGAAATCTCCCCTAAGAGCTTGGTCAGAGCCTTGGAGGAAGGAGGCAGGGGGGGGAGGAGCCTCAGATCTGGGAGGCCGGGTCTAGAAGGTCTGGCCCATTCTTGGGACCCTAGAACCTGGTCCCTGAAAGGCATGGCCCCTCCTGAGGCACTGACTCTGGGCACTGAAGCCCCCCCCCCAGGGCTCTCACTTCCAAGTCCCCCCAACCCTGGGCCACTAGGAAATCCCTGCTCCCTCCCCTTCCCCACCCTTCCTCTTAGGTTCCTCCTCCTCCCATCCAGCAGGGAAAAGAGGGCCCGCCCCCTGCCCCAAGGCATCCCACTTCCTGCCTCTCACCGGCAAACAGCTCCCAATCCCAATCCTCAGTGAGGAAAGAGGTGTGACTGACTCCTTCCAGCCAGGTTCCACTACTGTGCTGGTGGGGACTCCATTTGTCCCTCCTGTTGGGTCTTCCAGGTCCCTCCTGTGTTCACACGAGGTGCTCCAGCCCACCTCCCTCCTGCTTCCCTGACTTCACAGCCTCCATATACATATATATGTGTGTGTGTGTGTGTATATATATATATATATATTTTTTTTTTTTAAGATGGAGTTTTGCTCTGTCGCCTAGGCTGGAGTGCAGTGGCGAGATCCCGGCTCACTGCAACCTCCGCTTCCCGGGTTCAAGTGATTCTCCTGCCTCAGCCTCCAAGTAGCTGGGATTATAGGCGCCCACCACCACGCCCGGCTAATTTTTTTTGCATTTTCAGTAGAGATGGGTTTCGCCATGTTGGCCAGGCTGATCTCAAACTCCTGACCTCAAGTGATCCGCCCACCTCGGCCTCCCAAAGTTCTGGGATTACAGGCGTGAGCCACCGCGCCCGGCCCCGCAGCCTCCTTCTTGAAAGAGAGGCCCACACCCCACCTGCACCTCCTCCTCCCTTCCTCATTCCTCAGCGCCTGGCCGCCTGCGGCTGTTCCAAGGATCTTCTGCAGAGTCCGGTCCAGCCAACCTGACCGACCACACACCTACCTGGCTCCATGTCCACGTCTTTTGAGCCCTCCTCTTCTCCGCCCCATGGATGCCCGTTTCTCTGGGCCTGCCTCTCTGCCCTCCTGTCTTCACCGCAGGCCCCTCTTTCTACCTGGGCCTCAGGCTAGGATTCTGCCTCTGAGAGTGGAAGTGGGGAGGCTGGGAACGAGCGCTGGCATAGGGCACCCTGGGTGCAAAGAGGCCTCACTGTGTACCAGCTGGATGGCCTTGGTTTCCTCAAGCGTAAAGTGAGTTTGGTAACGTGGAATTGGCCTCCAGGTCCTGTGAGGACTTAGAGGCACACATCCAAGTAGCTGCTGCACACCGTGGGGGCTGAGCTTTGCCCAGTGGACTCTGGCACCAGTGCTTTCAGCCACAATGAGAGGTTTGCAGAGGGCTTCATAGGTCAGCAGGCATTTGGCCTGATCTGGGAGTCCCAGTGACCCGAGCAGCCACACACATTCCCACACAGCTGAGCGCATTACTCTTCCGAGCAAGGGGCGGGCACGTTTTGAAGGCCTCGGCCATTTGCACGGAACACCGTGTTCTGTCTGCTGCCACTGGTCCCAAGGAGGACAAATCTCCTCAACCGTACCCCACCCTGGGCATCTCCACCCAGAGCTCTGGGCTGGCAGCAGGTGGGTTAACTCCTGGCCTGACTCCAGAAGGGATGGCCCCTCAGCCTGCAAACCCCTCTAGACTCCTGGCATCCCTCCCCTCACGCAGGTCCCCTCTACCCTCCGACCGAAGGGCACATGGGCTCCCCCAGGTGGCCAAATGCACCAAGGCCAGAAACGGGAGTCCGGCAAAGACTCACTGCAAACAGCTCGCTGCTTCCATCCCGTAAATACAGTTCCCTGGTGGGCCCAGGTGTTCTGACTTGGGATTTGGAAAATCAGACCACCTGTATGTGGATTTGCGTCTATAGGAAGCCAGCGGCTTTGCAGCCCAGGTGTCATAAAGTATTCTTAGCAGGCTGCGGGGAACTGCTTGCAGCCATTCTAAAGCTGAGGCAGGGTTTAGAATGACACAGTCTGCCATGTGTCATGGGTCACAGGACACAGAGATATGGGGACAGGAAACAGCCCAGAGGCCCAACTCGAAGCCAGAAATGCACCAGTAACCACCATCATGTATTACGTGCCTCTGTGTGCTTGTCACCCTACTCAAGGCTTTCCGTCCCTCGTCTCATTTACTTCTCACAACAGCCTAGGAGATAGGTACTCTTACTCTCCCCATTCAGCAGATGAGGAAACTGAGGCTGAAGTTAAATCCTTTGTCTAGAATCACACAGCTAGACAAAGCCTGAACTTGAACTCAAACATGTCTGCCTCCCAGCTCTTTGCTCTTTTATTTTCTTTTTGAGATGGAGTCTCGCTTTGTTGCCGAGGCTGGACTGCAGTGGTGTGATCGCGGCTCACTGCAAGCTCCGCCTCCCGAGTTCACACCATTCTCCTGCCTCAGCCTCCTGAGTAGCTGGGACTACAGGCGCCCGCCACCACCCCTGGCTGATTTTTTTATTTTTAGTAGTGGGGAGTGGTTCACCATATTGGCCAGGCTGGTCTCGAACTCCTGACCTCAAATGATCACCCAGCGTCAGCTTCCCAAGTAGCTGGGACTGCAGGTGCCCGCCACCACCCCTGGCTGATTTTTGTATTTTTAGTAGTGGGGAGTGGTTCACCATATTGGCCAGGCTGGTCTCGAACTCCTGACCTCAAATGATCACCCACCTCGGACTCCCAAAGTGCTGGGATTACAGGTGTGAGCCACCATGCCCGGCCGAAGCTCTCTTAAAACCTGTGGTAGATGTAGGTGCTTGCATTACAGAATATATGGGCTTCCTGAGTAAAAGCTAACTTTTAAATTTTTTAAATGGGAAAAAATTATTTTTAGTAGTAGGTAATATTGGAGAGTTGTGTGGGTGAAGTTCACCAGTAGTATGAGAATGGATAACTTTAGTAAAGTGAAGTGTTAGTGGGAGGAGGATAAACAGAATAATTTGTGGACATCATTCTGTGTTTGCAACACTTATTTGTGGACATTTGTAAAACTGTGACATGAGTTCATAAATGCTTCCGGTGAGAAGTGTGCTTCTAAGAAAGGAGTCAGCTTTTATATGTGAAAAAGACAAGCTGTAGTCTGTGGGAAATACATGTGTGTTAGATGCAACCTTGCCTAGAAACTTGCAGGTTTATTCCAGTCTAGGAATTTTTCTTCTTTTTTCCTCCCTTTTCTTCATACTAAAGAACCCATGAAAGTAGTGTTCTAAATAATACTTGGCCAATTTCTTTGAAGACTTTTTCTTTATTTTACATTTTTATTTTAAAAATGAGACAGAGGCTGGGCATGGTGGCTCACACCTGTAATCCCAGCACTTTGGGAAGCTGAGGCAGGCGGATCACTTGAGGTCAGGGGTTTGAGACCAGCCTGGCCAACATGATGAAACCCCGTCTGTACTAAAGATACAAAAAAAAAAAAAAAAGTTAGCTGGGCATGGTGGCACATGCCTGTAACCCCAGCTACTCAGGAGGCTGAGGCAGGAGAATCGCTTGAATCCGGGAGGTGGAGGTTGCAGTGGGCTGATATC
>NW_012116599.1:11346149-11350354 GCF_000951035.1 Colobus angolensis palliatus
CCCGCCTCGGCCTCCCAAAGTGCTGGGATTACAGGCGTGAGCCACTGCACCCCGCCTTTAGCTCTTTGCTCTTATGCAGGCCTGCCTGTGCACGGGAAGATGACCTGGCCAAGTAACTAGAGAGCCATGAGTATACTCGTGAGATGTTCATGAACGAGGATGTGCAACTCCTTACCCCAGAAGCGTGCGCAGCGGGTGCTCCACAAATGCAGCTGGAACACAGGGAACGTGTACACACGAGAAACAGGAAGGGAGGACCCAGCTTTCCCCCAAGCAGCACACACAGGCACCCAGGGGCCCTGACACCTGCCAACAGCAAGATGTGTACAAGACTCAGGGTTTGGGTACTGGTCCTTCTAGACCACGGACACCTAGACACCATTGAGTGAACCAAGATCCAGAAAGTTCCAGTGACAGGTTGTGACCCACTCTCGGCTTACTGGCAGGCTGAGCTCCAGCATTCTCAGACCCAGACAGGTTCCTGGTGACAGCCATGCACAAGCAGGGGACACATCCGCGAATGTGGGCTCAATCACGCAGGGCTCCACCCACACATACATTTTCCAAAGACAAAACCTGCTGCCGCCATCTGTGCAGACACAGTTGAACACTTGGCCTCTTGGGCACACAGTTCAGCTCACAATGACAAGCACACACACACACACAGACACAGACACACACACATAATACACACAGACACACAAACACACACACATGAAAGGGGATCTCAGAGAGAAGGGGAAGAAAGGAGGAGCTGGCTCAGGAGCTGAAAATCCCTGCAGGCCCTCAGACATGCAGGGCCTAAGCCCTGGGCTCGGGCTCCTGGGCTGCAGACTGTCCTCAGGTGGCTGCCACCCACCTTCCGGGGCCCTGCCTGTCTTCTGCCTTCTGTCCTCCTATTTTATTTATTTATTTTTATGTATTTATTATTTTTGAGACAGAGTCTTGCTCCATCACCCAGGCTGGAGTGCAATGGTGAGATCTCGGCTCACTGCAACCTCCACCTCCCGGGTTCAATCAATCCTCCTGCCTCAGCTTCCCAAGTAGCTGGGACTACAGGCACACGCCACCACGCCCAGCTACTTTTTTTGTATTTTGAGTAGAAACAGGGTTTCACCATGTTGGCCAGGCTGGTCTCGAACTCCAGACCTCAGATGATCTGCCCCCGCTTGGCTTCCCAAAGTGCTGGGATTACAGGTGTGAGCCACTGTGCCCAGCCTGCCCTCCCATTTTAGTTAGTTACTATTATTATTATTTTTGAGACAAGCTCTCACTCTGTCACCCAGGCTGGAGTGCAGTGGCGCCATCACAGTTCATGACTCGCTACAGCCTGCTAGGCTCCAGTGATTCTCTCACCTCAGCCTCCCAACTAGCTGGGACTACAGGAGTCAGCTACCACACCCAGCCACGTGGCTAATTAAAAAATTTTTTTTGTAGAAATTGCAGGGAGGGGTCTCACTATGTTCCCTACGCTGCTCTTGAACTCCTGGGCTCAAGCGATCCCCCTGCCTCAGCCTCCCAAAGCAAAGCACTGGGATGACAGGCATGAGCTACCTTGTCTGGCCACCTTCCTGTTTTAAACGCTGAGCCAAGGCCTGAAATGCCCATGATGACCACCAGAGGGCGGATGAGCATCAAATAATCCCTTCAGCCAGCCTCCTTCCAAAACCCTCCTCATTCATTCCCAAACATGTATTAAGCACCCGTTTGTGCCAGGTCCTGGGACACAGAGAAGAAAGGTGGGGGAAAGTAGGGGAAAGGCGATTAGGGCAAGGGAGGAGATGTGTGCCTAAAGTTTGGTGGGACTGGAGGTTAGATTTGGGGGAAAGGTGTTGGCAGGGGGGCTGGGTCAAAAAAAAACCCAGCTAGAATGTACTGAGTATCAGCAGTGTTCCAAGCTGTTCCAGAGTTTGTTTTGTTTTGTTTTTTCTTTTTTGAGATGGAGTTTCGCTCTTTTTGCCCAGGGTGGAGTGCAATGGGGCAATCTTGGCTTACCGCAACCTCCGCCTCCTGGGTTTAAGCAATTCTCCTCCCTCAGCCTCCCGAGTAGCTGGGATTACAGGCACTCATCACCACACCTGGCTAATTTTTGTATTTTTAGCAGAGACGGGGTTTCACCATCTTAGCCAGGCTGGTCTTGAACTCCTGACCTTGTGACCTATCTCGGCCTCCCATAGTGCTGGTATTGCAGGTGTGATCCACTGTGCCTGGCCCAGAGTTTTTTTGTTTTTTGTTTTGTAACATGCATTAACTCATTTACTCCATGACTGTATGAACTAGGTATCTAGTATAACTTCCATGATTCTACTTATTATTGGTAGTCAGGGAGACTAACGAGAGTTACTACCCCACCAGGTTGTTGTAGGGATTAAACAACTCAGCATGAGTATGTGTAAAGCACTCAGAAAATTGCTCTGTTGTTATTGTCATCCTCATTTTATAGATGGGGAAACTGAGGCACAGTTAGCAAGGAGAAGAGATCATGAGCAGGCTGGTTCCAGTGCATGAGTGGAGGAGCCCAGGGCAGTGGCTGGGGAGCAGAACAGGAGAGGTAGGGGCATGTGGGGCATCTGAGTGGAGGAGAAGCATGGGGGCGCAGCCCTACCCTCTGGCCTTGACCTGGGAGAGGGCCTCCATATCCCCAGGGTTGAAGATAAAGGAAAAACAGCCTCCAGATCCCTCTGCCTCATCTTTCTTAGAGAGCCTGGGGAGGGTGTGGGGACCACGTCCCTAAACTCTGGCTCCTTTCTGTTTGGGGCTCATGGGGCTCAGGGCTCCACAGGGATGGGCCTCTGGACCAGTCTGTCATCTGGCCTGGCACCCTAGCCCTGGCCCATGCATTGGGGACAAGGGGCCCACCCACTCTTTGTGGCTGTGTGGCTGCCAGTCCCGCAGCATCTGGGCAGAGTGAGAACATCCCTCCATCCCCCTACACACGTTGAGGCTTTACTCCCACAAAACCCTCTTTTTTTTTTTTTTTTTTTTTTTTTTTTTTAGACAGAGTCTCGCTCTGTCGCCCAGGCTGGAGTGCAGTGGCACGACCTCGGTTCACTGCAACCTCCATCTCCCGGATTTAAGCAATTCTCCTGCCTCAGCCTCCCAAGTAGCTGGGGCCACAGGCGCATGCCACCATGCCTGGCCATTTGTTGTATTTTTACTAGAGATGTGATTTCACCGTGTTAGCCAGGATGGTCTTGATCTACTGACCTCATGATCCGCCCGCCTTGGCCTCTCAAAGTGCTGGGATTACAGGCGTGAGCTACCGCGCCCAGTCTAAAGCCCTCTTTTCTATAGGATCCTATCTAATCTTAACAGCAATTTGGGAGATAGGCCCTTATTATCTTAGTCTCACAACTGCAGGAGCCACGTGGGAAGGAAGGGGCTTGCCCCGGGTCACACAACTCCTGCCTGGACCAGCTCTCTGCCAGAATTTTTGCCACAAATCATGAGCTCTTACTCCCACCCCCGCCCAGTTCCCTGCACTATGAGACTCTTGGTGGCCATCTAGGGGATGGAAGTAGCTGTCCCTTGCGGATGATGGCCCCTGCGCCGGACTGGGGATGGGGCTACATGAGGCATGGTTCAGAGTCACCAACATTCAAAGGGGCAAAATCTGCATCCAACTTCAGTCCAGGCTGGGGACACCCGGGGAGGCGGGAACCAGCTGTGTGAGGAGCAGAGCCTCCAGAAAGGTGGGGTTGGAGTGGGACGTGCCTGGGCAGGCAAGTGGGGACAAAGAGGGCGCAGGCACACCTGGCGGCCAGGCAGCCCGCGCCCGCCAGCCCAGATTCAAAGTGGAGTCGAGGCTGTGATTGGCGGCCCGGCCCGAGCCCCACCCCTTCTCTCACCTCCCAGGCCGCTGGGAAAGACGCAGGGAGTGGAGTAGGCCCCTCATCCCGCCTTTAACCACCCAGCAGTGGCCTGGCTGGTAGTGAACTGCAAACAACTTTTCCTGCTCCAAACCCTGCCGGGACCCCGCTTGGCATTCTGGCGCCGCCTTCGGTCCCAGTGACTCCTGGAGCTGCCGGGTTCCGGCCATCGAATCACCCCTCCCTGAGCCGTCCTTCAGCCTGCGGCCTCCTCCACTAACTGGTCTTAATCCCAACCCGCCCTCTCCGATGTCCCCTGTTCTCTGAGCGCTCTCCCAGTCCAGCCACCAGCCACGGCCAGGCCCAGGACGGAGCAGCTTTCTGGGCCCTGTCCCC
>NW_012116599.1:11350954-11366026 GCF_000951035.1 Colobus angolensis palliatus
TGTGGCCGGGCAGGCTCGTGTGCCCTTGGCGGCCCCGGGCGCTCCGGAGGGCCGGACCAAAGCCCCCAGAAGAGCCCTTTGGAGGGACTGAACTTTAACCATGGGCAGAGGGCAACGGAGGAACCCAGGGCCTGGGCAGTGTCCAGCCCAGGCTCCACCTTCCCTTTCCGGGCTGCGGCTCTCTTCACTTTCAGCCTCCTTGCCTTGCCCACGCTGCTTCCATGGCCCCACTTCCTTTGACATCCCAGCCTTCCTTCCAGACCCGTTTTGGGGGTGCATCCTCTGTGACACCCTCCAACCCCGGTAGTGGTCCCCTTTTGGTCTGGGTCTGAGACCTCCCCAGCAGGGAGCCCCAGCGCCCGGCAGGGCTCACGTACAGTGGTGCAAGGGGCC
This sequence comes from Colobus angolensis palliatus, assembly GCF_000951035.1. Taxonomy (NCBI): domain Eukaryota; kingdom Metazoa; phylum Chordata; class Mammalia; order Primates; family Cercopithecidae; genus Colobus; species Colobus angolensis. The sequence goes on from NW_012116599.1 coordinate 11,351,348, forward strand.
TTCAACAAGCCTTGGTCCTCACGCTTCCGCGGGCACCCCAGGCCTGATCTTGGTTCCGTGTGAGGCTGCGTGGAGGCTCTAGCACTCACTGAATCGGAACCGCGGTGTTCTCAGCGGTGAAATGGGCACGATTATAGTAACAGGGTCAAATCTGTTTCCCACATCAAGACTGTCGTATGGATTAAAAGAGCTGGCCGGGCGCGGTGGCTCACGTCTGTAATCCCAGCACTTTGGGAGGCTGAGGCGCGGGTCACGAGGTCAGGAGATCGAGACCTTCCTGGCCAACATAGTGAAACACAGTCTCTACTAAAATTGCTAAATTAGCTGGGCGTGGTGGCGTGCGCCTGTAGTCCCAGCTACTCTGGAGGCTCAGGCAAGAGAATCGCTTGAACCAGGGAGTCAGAGGTTGCAGTGAGCGGAGATCGCGCCACTGCACTCCAGCTTGGTGACAGAGCAAGACCCCATCTCAAAAACAAAACAAAACTAAAATATGTGAAGAACAGAATACCCAGCTAGGAGCCATGGTGCCCACACAGGCCCCACCCCTGCCTTTTCCTAATCCCCAGGTCCAAGGGACGCTCCTGCTCTCCCTCTCCCTCCTGGAGTCCCCTCCCTGGACCTCTGCACATTCTGTTCAGGACCCCACCCTCAGCCTCTTCTCCCCATATTCGCTCCACCTTCTGCCAGGTCAGCCAATCTCAGACCTCCCTGCCCTGGCCCCACCTCTCTCCTGGGTCCCCTAGAGACCCCTCAAACACCTCCAACCAGTTTTTGTCAAATTCAAGGTCCTCACCAGCACCCCACTGGCCACATCTGTTCCTATTTCTGTGAAGGACTCAGCATCCTCACCACTGCCCAGTCCAGAGACCCAGGTGTCCTCCTCACCCTAGTGCCACCCCACCATATGCTGGGGCCAAGCCTGTGCTCTCAGGCCTAGCCTGCCCTGTTCTCCCAGGGCCAGCGCCTTGGCCCACGCTCTTCTCCTTTTGGCCTGGTCTCCTAATCCATCCCCTAACCCTCTGCCTCCACAGTCTGTAGGACCCACTGCTGGGAGGGCTCCCCCACGCTGCCCTCAGTGTCCAGTCCCAGCTCCTGGGTGTAACTGACAGAGCCCTGCCATCTGGCCCTGCCTGCCTTCCTGTTTCAACTACAGGCACAGAGAATTACTCCAGCTGAAGCCCATAATTCTGGGGAGGAGGCTGGGAATGGGTCCACCTTCCCAGGGCCCCTAATAGAAGAAGGGCCAGGCCCTGTGGACTCAGAGGAGCAGCCGAGGCCAGGAACAGGCTGGCTCTGCAGACAGGCTCTGCAACAGGCACACAGGGTGTGAATCCTGGCTCTGCCCTTGTCCTGCTTAGTGACTCTGGCTTGGCTCCTTACCCACTCTGGCTCTCATGGTATTCCAGATGGGTTTAATATCACCTTCTGGAGAAGAACTTGGGACCCAGGGCCAAAAATGGTCAGGGGCTGCCTTCCCTTTGGGGATCCCCCAGGGCCCTAGCTTCTAAACCCCTTGGTGGCGGGGAGGAGGAGGGCCTGATATGGAGGAGCCAGTTGGGAGGCACTGGGGAGGAGGGGAGGAGTAGGGGGGGCTGAGGGGGTAGGGGAGGCTGACAAAAGAGACCAGCTGCTGTTTGCACACAAACCCCAAGTTGATAATGAGTGGAGGGGTGGGGTGGGGCGGGGAAATGGCTTGGCAGGAGCCTCTGCCAGCTGAAGAGGCTGCCCAGAATGCCCTCCCCCACCCTGCAGACCCCAGATCTGGGCTCTCACTACCCACGCCCAGGGAATAAATCTCCCAAGACTGCAGCAGGAAGGGCAGGAGGGCCCAGTCGGGGCAATCTAGTCCCCACTAAGCCCAAGGCTTAAATCCTCCTCAGGCCACACTCATCGTGAGCCCTGCCCTGGGGAAGCCCTTGTCATGGAGCCCATGACCCCCCAAGGAGCTGGGAGCAGGCCCAGGCTCCTTCTCTGAGCTCCTGGCCGGAATGAAGGCCCTTGGAGACGCTCTGAAAAGAGGGGAGGCTACCAGATGTGAGGCCTTGAGGAGTCCTCTGCACTGCAGCCTCCCCAACAGAAACACAAAGGCAGACCCAGGGATGAGGGGAAGTCAGGAAGCCCCTGTCAGCCCCTTAGCCCCCAGTAATGCCAGGAGGGCTCTGGGTGTTCCACCAGGGAGGATGCAGACAAAGCCAAAGAACAAACTGTTGCGGTGGCTCATGTCTGTAGTCCCAGCTGCTCAGGAGGCCAAGGCAGGAGGATTGCTTGACCCTGGGGTGTTGGAGGCTACAGTGAGTCATGATTGCACCACTACACTCTAGCCTGGGTGACAGAGCAAGACTCCATCTCCAAAAAGAAAGAAAAAAAAAAAAGCTAAGGAAGAGCAGCTGGGCTCCCTAGGATGTCAGGAGTGGGAACCCCCACCCCGGTTTACTCACCCCCATCTGCCTGGAGAGTCACGGAAGGGTTTCCCTTTCTGTGGCCCCAGGGCCCTGCTCTGTTCATTTGTGCATGCACCCGCTGCCCCCAGAGTCTGACTGGCCTGTTGGCATCCCCCTCTGGGCAAAGAGTTGCCCCGTGCCTGCGGCCGCCTCCTGCCATGTGGGCTGTGGGCGCAGCTGACAGGCTGTGCGTGCAGCAGAGCGAGAGCACGTGCTCCTGCTGCTGCCGGGTGCCAGCCTAGCAACGGCTCCCAGGGGCCCAGAGAGGTGGCACTGGGAGGGGATGGCAGCTCTGGTACCCTCCCCACCGCGCTGCCTCCTAGTTCCCTTGCTGCTTGAGCTCCCTGCCAACACCTGCTCCAGAAGAGGGTCAGCCTGGCATTGGGCCCCAAGGACAGCGGCAGACCACAGCAGCCTGCACAACTCGGAGGCCTCAGTCTTCTGCTGGGGCCAATCCCTAAGAAGCCAGGGGCTGAGCTTCATGGAGAACAGGAGGGAGGAAACCCCGCTGTATGAACCAGGAGCCCCGCCTCAGGCAGAGCACGGTTGGGGAGCAGGATGCTTTTCTTGGGTGCCCTTCCTAGCAGCTCACCCCCTTCTCAATTGCAGAGGGAGACTGGGTGCAGCAGGAGGGGAGGGAAGTGACAGAGCTGGGCAAAGGCTTGGAGGGGCCATGAGAGAGGTTGGGGAGAGGCACACAGCGAGGAGGAGGAGGGGGAAGGGGAGGAGGAAGAGTGAGGGGGGAGGGGGAAGGGGGAGGAGAGGCGGGCAGCCAGATGTTGGAGGGGCCTTGATTGCCGAGCAAGTAGTCCTGGTGTCAGTGGGAGCCACAAAAGATGCTGAGCAAGGAGCCACCGGAGGCACAGAGCAGAAGAGAGATCATGGCTATGGGGCAGTGAGAAGAAGCCAGAGGGGTCTGCATTCAGGGAGTGGTGCCCTCCTGTAGGGGCAGCTGGAGCCCAGGCCTGGTTCCAACCTCTGTTTGAGCTGCTGTGGGCAGCTAGGCAGCTGTTGATTTGGGGCAACATGATGGCCTGTCCCTGTTTGTTGGGAGGGTCAGATAGTATAATGAAGGCAGAGCTGTCCTGGAAGGGAATTGCTGTCACTAGCAGGGAGGAAGCGTGGCTTGGATGGGGGCTCAGGCTGCTGAGTCACAAGGCATAGCCTCAACATGTCAGAAATGGGCACCTTTGCTCACTTCCTCTCCTGGGCATTGGGGGCAGTGGTGTCCACAGTGAGCGGCGAGTGCTGGTGGGCTTCTGAGGGGCCCTGCTTGGCACTGGTCATGCAGCTGGGGCCACAAGCAGTATGTGTCCTTGAGCCCAAGTGTGGCATGAAGTGGTGAGGGGAGGAGCTTGGCGTGAGTGGGCACGTGAATAGGCAGGAATGAGGGGGGTTTGAGCAACGGCACACGGAGGCAGACCAGTAACCAGTGTGAGGGACTCCAGAGCCCTAAGAGAGGCCTGGGTACCACCAGGGAAGAGGCGACGGGGGGCAAGGAGCCAGCAGCACACCAGGTTCTAGAGGGTGAATGGGACTTGATACCAAAGGGATGCTGGAGTGCAGACATTTCCTCCCATACCTGGGCGTGTGCCCACGTGCCCGCCCTGGTGCACCTGGGCGAGTGTGTGTTCGTGTTTGAGATGCTTTCCCTGGGCTGGATTTCACAAGTCACCACAGGGCCCACCTCACTGGGGGGCTTCCGGGGCACCGGGCCCTAAGGATGGAGCATGCCTACTTAAGACGCCAAGGCCAGTGCCAAAGAGGCCAGCCCAGTGCCACCCGGAGAGGGGACCGAGCTGGCTGGAGCCCCAGGCCTTACTCGGCCCACCCTCCCAGGCCACAGAGGAGGCATTGATGGCACAAGAGCGCCCAGAGGCCACCGCAGCTGGCGCAGCATGGGCACCACTGGGTCTTGGAAGGGGGAGTCGGGACGCGCCTGCAGTCCGAGCTGCTGCCAAACAGACCCCTGAACCCGGAGGTGAGAGTGCCTGTGGTCAGCCTGTGCCCTGGGCATCCTGGCCTCTGGTGTTCCCGGTCAGGCAGGGGTACTGGAGTCAGTGCCCACATACCCATCTGTGGGTGTTGGCAGGAGGACAAGGACCCCCAGTCCACCCTAACCCCCACTCAGACTTCTTCTGTGACCCTTCCCCACTGGGCGGCACCTGGGCCCCTGTGCTTGGCCCACAGTGAGGCTCTGGCCCTGCTCCTCACCACTGGACGCCCAGTGGGCCCCTGTCCTCTCACCTCTCCCCCGATCCTCTGCTTTTCTGTGCCCTGAGCCCTTTGGGCGACCCCCTTTATTCTCAGCCAATTTGTCTGACTGTCCAAGGCTTTACCTCCCCCTCAAGCCTCCAGGCGTGGCTGTCTCCTCCATGGAGCCTCCTAGGATTGCACGAGGTATGCCCTGTGTTTTCTAGGCACCTCCAGGGGAACTAATTATCATGCTAGATTCGGACTCCTCACATGCAAAACTCCTTACATCTTACATCTTACAATGTAGCTGAGACCTACATTGTCCTTTTCTCCTTGTAGGCAGTGAATAAATGTCACAGTGGCCGGTGGGCCACTCTGCCCCCTTCCCAATTTTCCTCCAATTTTCAGGCAGGTCGTCCCCAAAGTCAGGCTCATGTAAGTGAGGCCCTGCAACCTCCCCTGGCCTCAGCCTGGCCCCATCACATCCGTCAGGACCAAGCCCAGGCGGACACCCACACTCATACAGACGTGCACCCGCATAAACGCACAGTGAAAAATGCACTCAGGCACGGGCACACTCCCACAAGCATAGACGCAGACATGCATTCGTAACACACCCGCACTTGCTGACACGGGCATGTATACACGCACAAAAACACAGATGTGCAGACAGACACACTCAGACACATGCTCACAGATTCACACACACGGGCACACCATGTGCACATCAGACACGGGCATTCCTGGACACGTCGGTAGACACAGCCACACAGAGACCTGCTCACATACAGACACATACTCACACAGAACCCACAGGCACCCACCAGCACACACCCGGCCAGGTCTTAGGTGCTGGAAGAGGAACCTAAGATCAGGGACCTGGAGCTGCTACCTCCTCCCTTGAGGAGCCCCCAGGCCGGCAGAGGGCACTCTAGGCCACTGGAGGCTGGGGGGCTGGGAGGGAGCACGTGGTCGCCTCCTGCCCTCCCAAGCCAGGTCCCCTTTGTTTCACCGCCCCCCAACTCCCAGGAGGCGGCTGTGCCTGGGGACCGCCTGTGACTATGCCTGGGGACCGAGAGTCCTTCAGGACCTGCCCAGTTGAGGTTGTGCTCATCTCAGCCCCAGAGATGAGCCTGGGGGACTGTGGAGCAGTGAGAGGATCCAGGCACGAGGCAGATGCCCAGCACTAGGACAGCAACCACCACAAGGATGGAGAGCCCGCCCATCACCTGTGCCTGTTCCCAGGACCGCGCAGCCCCCAGAGACGTGCGATCCCCTACCCCTCACAGTGCAGCCCAAGGGGCCAAGGGTGCTTACCCTGTGGTCTCCCCATTGTCCCTCTGAGAGCTTATTAAAGTGCTGTCCCCTGGGCGGGAGGTGGGGAGGGGCTTCCAGAATGCTGACATGGGAGCTGAGAACTCCAGCGGCAAGCCCATCAGTCTTCCCCTTCTCTCAATGCCCAACTCTTCTGGCCTCACCTTTCAGTACCCCTTCACCCCAATTTGGAGTCTTGGAGGTTATGTGTGGGAATCATTCAAGACACCACCTCTGCTACTTGCAAGTTAAGAGCCTTGGGCTGGTGATTTAACCTCAACAACCTCAGTTTTCTCATCTGTAAAATGGGCATCTTTAGCAGTCTCTGCCTTGCAGGTGGCGCTGGGGGCAAACAAGGCAGTGCATGCAGAGCCCTGGTTTGAGGCCAGGCCACGATGGGTGCGTATTGGCTGCTTTTGCTGTGGTGGTCACCGTGTGCTGAGTGCTTTCCTGGCTGAGACTTTGGGACAGTGTGTGGACCCCAGCAGGGAGTCACATAGTATATGCCCACTAAACCCTGGTACATGAACCAGAGGGGGCGGGGCCAGCCCAGGAATGCCACACTTGTGCCATCAGCCAACAGCCAGCATCAGGGAGAGTCGGCAAGATGCCAGCCCTTGTTTTCTCAGTGGTTTGTTTCTTGGGACTTGAGTTTCTATTCCTGGTAGGGCCACGCTCTGGACGTGGTGATGGGCCTTGGCTGAATGAGGTTCCTCCTCCTCCCCCTTCCGCCAAGGAAGGACGAGACTGACCCTCCCCACCCACTAGCACCCCCGATCTCCTTCCCAGTTGCTCCCATAATTAGGCCCTGTGCAGTTCAAGAGGGGGTGTCTGCACTGCCTCTCCTTCCCCAGCTTCATCAGGCCAAGGGTGGGGGATCTCCCCTCCCTCAGGGGTGTTTCTGGCCCTCTCGAGGGCAGGCAGGGAGCTGGCCAAGCCTGTGGCAGGGGTGGCCGTTCTGTGCACTGTCGTAGGGCCCCTTGCTAGGAGGTTAGCAGTACATGGCGCTCGGCAGGGCTGGGGCATGCTTAGGTACATGGGCTGTCATTAGTGCCGGCCTCACTCCAAGTGAATTAGCTGGTCCTCAGGGAGCAAGTGCTGAGGTCTGCAGGCTCCTGGCCCTGGCCAGTGATTTATTATCACAACCTCACCCACAGCAGAGGCCGGTGGCATCCCTGCCCCCAGCCCACTGGCCTGGCTGGCGGCCGGGAGCAGGAGACTGGTGCCCAGAGCTGCCCTGGCTGCCCGTCCACCTGCTATTCATCAGTCTATTCATCAGGCCATCCCTGCTCCCTCCCACTGGTCCGCTGCCTCCGTCCGCCAGGCCCCCCCCCACACAGGCCTAGCCCACCCTGCCAGGCTCCGTCTCCTATTCCCTGAGTCCCCTGGCACCTTGGGTGACCCAAGGGAGGCCCCCTTGTCCTCCTTCTCCCACCTCTGTGTCTTTCTGCCCCGTCAACTGGAGCCCCAGGATCCACTAACTGGCATTGATGAAAAGCAGAGTTCTGCTCGTGCAAAAAAGCAGGCCCTTGGCAGCCTCTAACAAGGCTGAGGGAGGCAGCCCCTTGGTCCCAGCCACAAAAGCCCCGAGGAACCCATCCCACTCCCTTCCATGGTCCCCAGAATGTTCACTTCCTCCAGTGGAAGCAGGCGCTCAATGCTCATGTGCTGGTGGGTGCATGGATGCATAGCTGCTCCTCCCCACGGCAGGTGGCTCGTGCTCCATCCACTCACGTGACTCACATCTGCTCCCATGTCTCCATGTCTCCAGCTTGAAAACTGGCCTACTGTGGCCACAGAGTGAAAAGTGCCCACGTTTTGAGGCCAAAAGACCTGAATTCCACACTTGGCCTTGTCTGTGAGCTGTGTGATCCTGTCTCTGAGCCAAAACGTCCTCAAGGTCATGTGAGGCCAACCCCCTGCCCCCGTGCTGGCTCTGAGGCATTGATCTTGTGCAGGGAATGCAGGGCATAGAGATGCCACCCAAATGCACTGCCACCACAGCAGGACTTGGCTCAAAGTGCTCTTCCTGGGGGCCTCCTTAGCACATATGTGTGCAATTTTCCTGGTATTGTTCTATAATCCTTGATGTGTTGCTCTGTAATTGGTCTCAAATGGTTTCATCATAATAAATAGCATCTACAGAGCAGTTCACAGTCTGCAAAGTACCTTTTTTCTCATTCCATTCCCACTATTACAAAAAGAAATAGAGTGGCCAGGAGTGGTGGCTCACGTCTGTAATCCCAGCACTTTGGGAGGTCAAGGCGGGTGGGTCACCTGAGGTCAGGAGTTCAAGACCAGTCTGACCAACATAGTGAAATCCTGTCTCTACTAAAAATACAAAAATTAGCTAGGCGTGATGGCGCATGCCTATAATCCCAGCTACTCAGGAAGCTGAGGCGGGAGAATCTCTTGAACCCAGTCAGTAGAGGTTGCAGTGAGCCGAAATCATGCCATTGCACTCCAACTTGGGCAACAGAAGGAGACTTTGTCTCAAAAAAAAAAAAAAAAAAAAAAAAAGAAGAAGAAAAGAAACAGAGGCTCAGATAAGTTAAGCTGGGGCCTCCCCTGACCCCTGGGATCTGATGGTTAATGGGAGAGGCCAGCGTTGCACCCATTAGGAGGCAGGGTTTTCTCATGAGCAGCCTGTGCTTTGACATCCCAAGTGTGGGTGCATGACTGTGTGCTCACCTGGGTGTGCAGGTGTCCAGGCTGAGAGCAGGTGAGTCCCGAAGGGGGCTTATGGAGGAGTCATGCCTGCCATGGTGGGCTGTGGGACTAGGTTAGCTCTACAGTCCCTTTCTATTGTGGGGAAAGGGATTGGACCACATGAAATGCCTCCAGTGGAACTGAGTTTCTTTTCCCTTTTTTTTTTTTTTTGAGAGGGAGTCTTGTACTGTCGCCCAGTCTGGAGTGTAATGGTGCTATCTCGGCTCACTGCAAGTGAACCTCCACCTCCCGGGTTCACGCAATTCTCCTGCCTCAGCCTCCCGAGTACCTGGGACTACAGGCACCCGCCACCATACCCGGCTAATTTTTTGTATTTTTAGTAGAGATGGGGTTTCACTGTATTAGCCAGGATGGTCTCGATCTCCTGACCTTGTGATCCATCCGCCTCGGCCTCCCAAAGTGCTGGGATTACAGATGTGAGCCACCGCACCTGGCCTTTTTTCTTTTTGAGAGGGAGTTTCGCACTGTTGCCCTGGCTGGAGTACAACAGCACGATCTCGACTCACTGAAACCTCTGCCTCCTGGGTTCACGTGATTCTCCTGCCTCAGCCTCCTGAGTGGGTGGGATTACAGGCGCACACCACCACACCCAGCTAATTTTTTGTATTTTGAGTAGAGACAGGGTTTCACTACGTTGGCCAGACTGGTCTCAAACTCCTGACCTTGTGATCCACCCGCCTTAGTCTCCCAAAGTGCTGAGATTACAGGCGTGAGCCACTGCGCCCGGCCGCTAATTTTGCTTTCTTTTTATCTTTCTTTTTGTTTTGTTTTTTTTTTTGAGACGGAGGCTCACTCTGTTGCCCAGGCTGGAGTGCAGTGGCACAATCTCAGCTCACTGCAACCTCCACCTCCCGAGTTCAAGCAATTCTCGTGCCTCAAGCCTCCCAAGTAGCTGGGACTACAGGCGCGCGCCACCACGCCCGGCTAATTTTTGTATTTTTAGTGGAGACGGGGTTTCACCATGTTGGCCAGGATGGTCTTGATCTCTTAAACTTGTGATCCGCCCGCCTCAGCCTCCCGGATTACAGGCGTGCGCCACCGTGCCTGGCTAATTTTTTGTATTTTTGGTAGAGATGGGTTTTCGCCATGTTGGCCAGGCTGGTCTTGAACTCCTGGCCTCAAGGGATCTGCCCACTTGGGCCTCCCAAAGTGCTGGGATTATAGGTGTGAGCCACCATGCCCGGCTTAGTTTTTTAATTTGTTGTTGAGACAGAGTCACCCTATGTTGCCCAGGCTGATCTCAAATTCCTGGGCTCAAGTGATCCTCCTGCTTCGGCCTCCCAAGGTACTGGAATTACAGGCGTGAGCCACCATGCCCTGCCAAAAGGTTTTTGTTTTGTTTTTTTAAATACAGAAATATACAAGGGAGAATAAAGCCAACACCCACAGATCTGCAGGGACCTGCTTGGTGCCCCGGCCCCTAGGAGGGGAAAGGGTGGTTCGATGGTTGGTGGTATCGCGGGCACATGCTCACCTCTGCACACTCATGCACACATCCGTGGCCACATTCGGGACATGGGATCCGTGTTCATGGTTGTACAGACATGTACATGCACACCCAGAGACCGGGCGTGGGAGTGTGGAACGGGCCTGCTACAGGGAAGAGAGGACAGGCTGGGTCAAGGCCTGGGTGTGGCCACGTGCCTGCAGGTGCCTCTTGCCCGGCGTTCTATGTGCACACCAGGCCTGCCCCCAGTGGCTGCTCCATGCTGTGCTTCTGTCCAGGTAGGCAAGGCAGGCTCCCTCAAATACCCACCAGGGAGCAGCTGGGGCTCGGGCCCCACAGCACTGTTTCCCGGGTTTTCAGGCTTGGCTCTTTGCTGGCCATTCCCACTGGCCCCTCTGGCCAGACTGGTCCCCTGAGCTCCAGCAGCATGAGGCAGTACCTGAGCATGGCTGCCTGTGGACAGATGAGGACGGACGCGCTTCTGTGGAGAGGGAAGTTGGTGGACACCCGTGTGGACACACAGGAAACACTCAAATTCACTCACGTTCCCGGGCTGTGGGGCCCAAGGAAGGGTGTTTCTGGTGGGACTTTGGGGTGACAGCACAGAGCTCAGTGCGCCTATGCAGCAGGGGCCAGCGAGGCCCTGGCCTGAGGCCTTGGGATGACTGCGGGCCCCCTGGGAAGGGGACCTCAGGGCAGGGATTGGAGACTTCGGAGCAGATCTGACTTCAGAGGTAATGCCACCAACGACACTGCCACACATTTTTGAAAAGCAACAACCATAAGCTTTGAATACCAAGAAGGAACCTCACGAACACGTTATAAACTGCAGGTTGCTTTGTTATTGAGATGTCATGTCAGTGGAAAGGCATCGGTGTTCCTCTTTTATCCTGAAGGGCAGGTCAGCTCTCTCCCACCTGGGCCCCAACTCAGCTCTGGGCCTGCCTGGCACATCTGTATCTTCTGGTGCTCAGCTGGATACCAACGCTGTAAACCCCCAAGGGAGGCGGGGTCTTAAAGGGAGTCTCCCTTCTGCATCTCACTGGCGATCTGTGACCCCCCAGGGTCAGGGCCTTCCCCAAAGAACTCACTCTGGGAGGAAGGGGTTGCTGGACGAGGTGGCGCGCTCCTGCCAGCCTGCCTGTGGGTTCTCCGAGGCACTGATCCGGGCCCGGTGTTCCGAGCTCCTGCGGCCTGTTCCTGGGAGTGTGGGACCACATTTCCTTAAGGCTGAACAGCACGATGCCACTCCCAAGGACATTCCTGCCTATCCCATGAGGGAAAGCCAAATCGGAACCATTTGGTGTAAATGCCGTGGGGGGGCCATGCAGAGGGGTGGCTGGTTTCTCGCTCATCCTTCAGTAACGGAGGGAATGCCATAATCTCGTGGAAAGTTCCCTCAAAAGGCCAGACAATGATACTGGGGAAATGGAAGGCGAGATGGATGTGACCACATAGTCACAAAGCTATGGCCAGGCGGGGGACAGTGGGAAGGGCTTCATGAGTGGGGGCAGCCACCCACGGAGCCGGGACAGGGTCAAAGCCAGGGCACAAAGCTGGGACGGGGGCAAAGTCAGTTTGGTCCCCACCTCCATCAGTTCCTTCTGGCAGCCTTGATTTCCTCTTGTGTGAAATGGGGACACCTGCCTTGATTGGCATGAGGCTCAAATGACATAACCTGTGAGAAACTGCCCTGGGTATAAAAGGCTCTAGTTTATTTAATTAATTACCATTTTAATCAATTTAGGCCTCAGTTCTAAAGTTTGTAGAAATACCTAAAGGACAACAGGAAAACAATAACTGAAGTTGTTGGGTCAAGGAAAATGGGTAAGAAAGAAGAAGTCAGAGACAGGGTCAGTCCTGTGGGCCTCCAGGGGCCACGGAACCATGAGCTACAACTCACAGCTGGCACCGAGCTTCCAAGCCAAGACAGAAGGAAAGGGGACCAGTTAGAAGACCTGGAAGCTCTATAAAGAAAAAAAGGAAACAAGTTATTCAAAAGCCCAGCTTTTCCTGGCAATAAGAAGTGGTTGGTGATTATCAAGATTTTTTTTTTTTTTTTTTTCAGATGGAGTTTCGCTCTTGTTGCCCAGGCTGGAGTGCAATGGCACGATCTCAGCTCACTGCAACCTCCTCCTCCTGGGTTCAAGCGATTCTCCTGACTTAGCCTCCCAAGGCTTAGCCTCCCAAATAGCTGGGATTGCAGGCGCCCACCACCATGCCAGCTAATTTTTGTATTTTTAGTAGAGATGGGGTTTGACTATGTTGGCCGGGTTGGTCTCCAACTTCTGACCTCAGGTGATACTCCCTCCTTGGCCTCCTGAAGTGCTAGGATTACTGGTGTGAGCCACCGAGCTTGGCAACGATTTTTTTTTTGAGACAGAGTCTTGCTTTGTTACCCAGGCTGGACTGCAGTGGTGCAATCTTGGCTGACTCACTGCTACTTTGATCTATTGGGCTTAAGCGATTCTCCCATCTTGGTCTCCTGAGTAGCTGGGATTACAGGCATGCACCACCACGTCTGGCTAATTTTTAATTTTTTTGTAGAGACAGTGGAGGACGGGCGGGGTCCCACTGTGTTGCCCAGGCTGGTCTTGCACTCCTAGGCTCAAGTGATCCTCCCATCTTGGCCTCCCAAAGTGCTGGGGTTATAGGCATGCGCCACCAGCCGGCCAAGAGGTTGTTATTATTCGTGTGTTTTACATATGAGAAGCAGCTCACAGGTGTCACACTCTTGTCCAAGGACTCAGCTTCATGACACAAGCAGGTGAGGAGCCCAGTTCTGGGGGGCTCTTGCCTCACTCACAGAAGGGGCCACCTGGAGCCTGTGCTCCTAAACACTGAGCCACACTGTCCTGCTGGTGCTGAGGCCCGAAATAAGTTTGTCCTGCGGGTCCTCTTAAAAGGAACATTGTGCAATGCGGCACTTCCAGGCCCAGCTCTGGAGCAAGGCCATGGGATAGGTTAGCCTGGAAACATGTTCCAGGCAGATGTTACCAATTATCTACTGATGCCATGAAAAATCTCAAGAGAACACCCCGGGAGCACATTTTTAGTGGGCCTTCTAGTGAGCCTCTGGCAACAGACAGTTGCAAAATGTCCTGCCCCCAGGTCACCAGGTCCTACCAGAAAAATCTTGCCTCACAACTAGAAATCACTCATCTGGGACACCCTCCCTACCCTCACACCACCTTTGAGGCATCTGCTGGAGAATGAGGGCCTCAGTTTGTGAAAATAAAACTCCTGGCCGGGTGCGGTGGCTCAAGCCTGTAATCCCAGCACTTTGGGAGGCCGAGACGGGCGGATCACGAGGTCAGGAGATCGAGACCATCCTAGCTAACACTGTGAAACCCCGTCTCTACTAAAAATACAAAAACTAGCCGGGCGAGGTGGCGGGCGTCTGTAGTCCCAGCTACTCGGGAGGCTGAGGCAGGAGAATGGCGTAAACCCGGGAGGCGGAGCTTGCAGTGAGCTGAGATCCGGCCACTGCACTCCAGTCCGGGCGACAGAGCGAGACTCCGCCTCAAAAAAAAAAAAAAAAAAAAAACTCCTAGCCAGGCACGGTGGCTTACACCTGTAATCCCAGCACTTTGGGAGGCCCAGGTGAGAAGACTGCTTGAGCCCAGGAGTTCAAGACCATCCTGGGCAACGAAGTGAGACCCCCTCTCAAATACATAAAATGAAATAAAGTAAAACTGCTTACCAATCAACAGAGGACACCCCAAGATCCCCTCTGTGGTGCGTGAGGGGACGGGGTGGTCAAGGGGACTGGCCTGTGGATGGTGGCAGTACTGCTCGTGACTTTTCCCCTTGAAGCTGAGGCTGCAACTGCAGGTAGCATGGGGCTCTGGAGCCAGGTGGGGTTCAGATCCCAGCTCTGCTGCTGAATAACTGTGGGGCTCTGGACAATGCTTCCTCACTCAAGCTGAGTGGAGGACACAGCCATGCCTGCCCCTGCCCACACCCAGCTCACAGGGCCCTCAGGGAGGCAGGTGCTGACACGGCCGTCCGTGCTTAGAAATCTGTGCTCAAGTCAGCCCTGCATGAGGGGAATGAGGTGGGGGAAGTAAAGGGACCTGTTTAGGACCAGTGTCAATCAAGCTTAGGCATGAATCCTGCAGGCAGTGAGCTCCCTGTCCCACTATGGCTGGGGCAGAGGGACCTGAGAGGGGAGCAGCTGCAATGGTGACAAAGCATGGCGAAACTCTACTACTGCCAGGCGACAGTTCTCCATGAAGCTGAAGGCTTTGAAGGCCAGGGTTCTCAGCTAAGGATCTTTTTTTCATTAATTTTCTTTTCTTTTCTTTTTTTTTTGCACACCCAGCCCAGTGTGCAATGGCACGATCTCGGCTCACTGACACCTCCGCCTCTCAGGTTCAAGCAATTCTCTGCCTCAGTCTCACGAGTAGCTGGGATTACAGATGCACACCACTACGCCTGGCTAATTTTTTGATCTTTAGTAGAGACAGGGTTTCACTCGAACTCCTGACCTCATGATCTGCCTGCCTCTGCCTCCCAAAGTGCTGTGATTACAGGTGTGACCACTGCACC
>NW_012116599.1:11366393-11367864 GCF_000951035.1 Colobus angolensis palliatus
ATCTTGGCTCACTGCAGTCTCCACTGCCCCGGTTCAAGCAATTCTCCTGCCTCAGTCTCCCAGGTAGGTGGGATTCAGGTGCCAGCCACGACACCCTGCTAATTTTTTTGTATTTTTAGTAGAGATAGGGTTTCACCATGTTGACCAGGCTGATCTTGAACTCTTGACCTCAGATGATCCACCCACCTCAGTCTCCCAAATTGTTGCAATTACAGGCGTCAGCCACGGCGCCCAGCTGAGAACTAGACACTTCTGAAGAGCATTACAGAACCTATCATACCATCCTTACCATCCTAAAAGTTTTCTTTTTTTTTTTTAAGGCAGTCTTGTTCTCACCCAGGTTGCAGTGTGCAGTGGCTCAATCACAGCTCATTGTAACCTTGACCTCCTGGGCTCAAGCAATCCTCCCATCTCAGCCTCCTGAGTAGGTGGGGGTACAGGCATGTGCCACCATATACGGCTATTTAAAAATTTTTTCAGCCAGGCGCGGTGGCTCACGCCTGTAATCCCAGCACTTTGGGAAGCCAAGGTGGGTTGATCACCTGAGATCGGGAGTTCAAGACCAGCCTGGCCAACATAGTGAAACCCCGTCTCTACTAAAAATATAAAAATTAGCCAGGCATGGTGGCAAGTGCCTGTAGTCCCAGCTACTTGGAAGGCTGAGGCAGAAGAAATGCTTGAACCCGTGAGTCGGAGGTTGCAGTGAGTTGAGATCTCACCACTGTACTCCAGCCTGGGCAACACTGCGAGACGCTGTCTCAAAATAAAAAAAAAATTTTTTTCATAGAGATGGGGTCTTCTTATATTACCTAGGCTGGTCTCAAACTCCTGGGCTTAAGTGATCCTCCTGCCTCAGCCTCCCAAATTGCAGGTATTACAGGTGTGAGCCACTGTGCCCAGCCCTTGAAAAATTTTTATTTATTTATTTATTTATTTATTTATTGAGATGAAGTCTCCCTCTTGTCCCCCAGGCTGGAGTGCAATAGTATGATCTCAGCTCACTGCAACCTCCGCCTTCTGGGTTCAAGCAATTCTCCTGCCTCAACCTCCTGAGTAGTTGGGATTACAGGCACACGCCACCACGCCTGGCTCATTTTTGTATTTTTAGTAGAGACAGGGTTTCACCATGTTGGCCAGGCTGGTCTCGAACTCCTGACCTCAGGTGATCTACCTGTCTTGGCGTCCCAAAGTGCTGGGATTACAGGCGTGAGCCCCTGTGCCCGGCCAAGCCGCTGAAAATCTTAATTAAGGAAACTTCCAATGTATCACATAAGGCCCCAGAGGAAACTGATTCATACTAAGGTGATTCATACTTCAGGGTCTCAAAAATATGTCTTAACCAGGGACTTTGTTCCTCACACCACGGCCCTGTGAACCGTCAGGTCAGAGTGCGGACAAACAGCCACACTGCTCTCTCTCCGGGAGCTGGGCCATATTCTTCTCTCCATTTAGCAAGTGGGAATGCTGAGAT
>NW_012116599.1:11367984-11371211 GCF_000951035.1 Colobus angolensis palliatus
GGTTCAGGTGATTCTCCTGCCTCAGCCTCCCAAGTAGTTGGGATTACAGGTGCCTGCCACCGTGCCCGGCTAATTTTTGTATTTTTAGTAGAGAGGGGGTTTCACCATGTTGGCCAAGCTGGCCTTGAACTCCTTACCTCAGGTGATCCACCCTCCTCAGGCTCCCAAAGTGCTGGGATTACAGGCGTGAGCCACAGGGCCCGGTGAGATAACACTCTTACAGCATCTAACAGCAAGAGGATGGCATAACCAGGAGAAAGATGCTGGCAGGGGCCATAAATGACCACAGTTTAAGGTAGGACTATACTTGTCAGGCCCAGGAGAACTCGTTGAGGCTGAGGACAGCTCAGGAAGCTCAGTCCAGGTGCTGATTGGCAGCTTTCCCCTCGGACTTCACATGTGGGAAGGGCGCCCACCTTGCCTTCCCCTCCCTGATGAGGCTTCAGTTCTGGGTGATGCTGCATCCTATTTTGAGGTTTTCCTATAGAATTGTTCAAGTGAGATTCCTCCTGTGAGATTCTCAAAAAACGTTTTGGAGGAGAGAATGTTTCTCAAAGGACCCTGAGAAATCTCTTCCCCTTCTAGAGACGCTTGCTCTCCCGGGAGCTAGAAAGGAACAGATCTCCATGCTCTGGACCTGATTAGCGACCCTTACCTCAGGGGCAGCTGAGAGCCCTCCCGGGGGGGTCCTGATCCTGGGCACCAGCTCGGTCTGTGATCTACCTAAGCCCTTCAATTCCCCGGCTCTGCAATGTGCAATCCAAATGCTCCCAGTATCTTCGTAGCTCTGTCACCCTGGGTTCTTGTGGCAAAGAGAGATGGATCTCAGTGGGAGGCTGGTTTTGGATGGAGGGCCACAGGGACTCGTGGTCTTAGTGGTGGTTACAGATTTCTTCAGAAATGTCGTTCTTTGGCCGGGCACAGTGGCTCACGCCTGTAATCCAGCACTTTGGGAGGCTGAGGCAGGAAGATCACTTCAGGCCAGGAGTGCGAGACCAGCCTGCATAACATACGGAAACTCCATTTCTACGAAAAATTTAAAAATTAGCTGGGTGTGGTGGTGCGTGCATGTAGTTCCAGCTACTTGGAGGCTGATGTGGGAAGATCACGTGAGCCCAGGAGGTCGAGGCTGCAGTGAGCAGAGATTGCGCCACTACACTCCAGCCTGGGTGGCAGAGCGAGACCCTGTCTCAAAAAAAAAAAAAAAGGAAAAAAGAAAAGAAATGTTCCCAGTGTGTGATAAGGAGTGAACTAGTGAACTAGTATGAGCAACATGTCCCAGTTTGCCCAGGAGTTTTTCTGGTTGTGGCACTGAGAGTCCTGCATCCTGGGAATCCCTCAGTCAAACAGGGACTGTGGGTCACCCGTCTGTAGCCCCCTGCGGCAGGAGGAGGGTGAGCCAGTCCGAGTTGGTGGGGTGTCCTCCCCTCGCCTCTGCCCTCTGCTCCTTTCACCTTTCTCCCCGAACAAGGTGGGGAGATTCTCTGCCAGGGGAGAAAGGAAGGTAGAAAAGACCCATTTAAGATGAACAGAGAAGATGTAGTGAGCTGAGATCGTGCTGCTGCACTCCAGCCTGGGTGACATAGTGGGATGCTGTCTCAAAGCAAAAAACAAACCAAAAAAAACCGAGCTGGGCACGGCAGCTCACGCCTGTAATCCCAGGGAGATCAAGGCAGGCAGATCACATGAGGTCGGGAGTTCAAGACCAGCCTGACCAACATGGAGAAACCCCATCTCTACTAAAAATACAAAATTATCCAGGCACGGTGGCGCATGCCTGTAATCCCAGATACTCAGGAGGCTGAGGCAGAAGAATTGCTTGAACCCAGGAGGTGGAGGTTGCGGTAAGTCAAGATTGCCCCATTGCACTCCAGCCTGGGCAACAAGAGTGCAACTCCATCTCAAAACAAACAAACAAACAAAAAAGGAACAGACAAGGGGAAAGAGTTAAGTGTCAGAATGTCACAGAGCCTGCCCTCCTCACCCTCACGATTATCAGAACTCAGCCTCCTGGCTTGGCACGGGCACACAGATCCTCCTCAGGGCCTACTTGGGCCTCCTGGTCTTCTGGGCTCCCACGTGGGCCGTGTGGCAGGAAGTCACATTGTGGTGTCCAACCTTTCCTCTGGTGCAGCGCTCTTGTGGGCATTCACGGCAGGGTGCCCAGGTGTGTGCCTGCTCACGTGCTCCCCCAACTAGCACCTTTCCCTGCCGTCATGCTGCTGGGCCCACCTATTCACAAAGTGGAACCGGAACTTAAGCAAAACACCCACGGAACTCGAGCTATGCAAATTGGTGCACATACACGGAGGGATCCAGGGAAGACAGCCAGGAAGTGACACAGGCAGGCAGAGGCTTCCTGGAGGGATCTGAAGGAGCACGTGTACAGGGAGTCAAGGACTGGCACGATGGCCTTTCACTGTCCAGGGGCAGTGGACCACCTCTCCCAGCCTCCTTACCTAGGCTCATGCCTAGGCTCCACAGGACTTGGCATCAGTTTGGGGGCAGGCCTGGGACATTAAGAGACATTTCCCACCCTCTCCCTACCAGGTAGGAACCTCCCAGGGTGGCCAGACCTGTGTGGGTACCAGAAGCCAGGTCTCTGGCACAGCTCCCCAGGAGAATGGGCAGGTCTGGGCGTGCCGAGGGAGCAGGCGTTGGGGGCTCTTACGCAATCCCAGCCAGGCTCACAAGGCGGGAGGGTTGAAAGGCTCCTGGCAGCTCCCCAGGCCCTTATGCCTGGATAAGGAAACCACAGCCTGAAACTCCTCGGTTTCTGAAGGGCGGGAAGGCGGGAGTTTTTGAGACCTGCTCCACTCTGCTTGCCTCCCAGACTCTGTCATGCCTTTGAGGCCAGAGGGGCTGCCAAGCATGTCGGGCACCAAATCACAGGCTTCCAGAAACTAGAGAGGCCAGTGCCCTCACTTCCCACTGAAGACAGAAAGAACTTGCTGAAAACATTGTTCCTTTGTCCAGAGTCCTACAAGCTCTGTAAAGCCAACCCACTTAGGTACAGATGGCAGCTGGAAAATGGGGTGCAATGGTTTCCCAGATGTGTTGGATGCTATTTTAAGCACTTTCTGAATATTAACTTATTCAGTTCTCACAATAATCCTGCAAAGTAGTAACTATTATTGTCTTCTCTTATTTATTTATTTGCTTTTATTTTTATGTTTTTTAAAAATATGAAGTCTTACTCTATTGCCCAGGCTGGAGTGCAGTGGCAC
>NW_012116599.1:11372151-11376684 GCF_000951035.1 Colobus angolensis palliatus
CATGTTGGCCAGGCTGGTCTCGAACTCCTGATCTCGTGATCTGCCCGCCTCAGCCTCCCAAACTGCCGGCCTTACAGATGCCCAGCCTATTTTTTATTTTTTAAGACAGAGTCTTGCTCTGTTGCCCAGGCTGGAGTACAGTGGCACCATCATGGCTCACTGCACCCTCAACCTGCTGGACTCAAAACAATCCACTCACCTCAGCCTTCTGAGTAGCTGGAACTACAGGCACATGCCACCATGCCCGGCTAATTTTTAAAAAATTTTTTGTAGAGATGATGTTTCGTCATGTTGCTGAGACTAGTCTCCAATTCCTGAGCTCACACAATCCTCCTGCTTAGGCCTTCCAAAGTGCTAGGAATAGAGGTGTGAGCCACTATACCCGGCCATCCTCTCTATTTCTTAGAGGAGAGAAAGTAACTCTCCCAATTCACAAAGCTAGTGTATGTCAGGGCTGGCATTTGAACCCAGGCAGTTTAAAAATACATTCTGTCTGATCTTTTAGGGATCAAGCAGATTTGTGAGATAACCAATTAGAAATATGGTGTAAATGGCTTTAGGGGAAGGCTTAGTTGCAAACTGAAGTGCCCACAGGGCCAGGCAGATGAAATCAATGTGTTATTCAGGCTGGCCAGGGAGAGGCCTGTGGGCCATGTGGACAGTGTGACGCCCAGAGGTGTCCCTGTGAAAATTCCCCCAAAACAAGCCAGGCACAGTAGTAAGCATCTGTTGTCCCAGCTACTCAGGAGGCTGAGGTGGGAGGATAGCTTGAGCTCAGGAGTTGTAGTCTAGCCTGGGCAACATAGCAAGACCCCGTCTCAAAACAAAACAAAACATGCCTGGAGGCCACATGGGGCCCCTTGCTCACAGCAGCTCTAGCCCAAGCGCACTGTATCTCAGCCTGGGGTCAGGAAAGCAGGCCTACCAGGGCACACCAGCATGTCCGGGGGTTTGAAGGGTAATGCCACAGAAATGCCTGACCTCCTATGCAATAACATAAGGCATGAGATGTATCAATGAGTGGAAGTGACAGTGGACAGGAAGAACAGTCCGTTCAGAAACAGCAAGAGTGGGCCGGGTATGGTGGCTTACGCCTGTAATCCCAGCACTTTGGGAGACTGAGGCGGGTGGATCACTTGAGGTCAGGAGTTTGAGACCAGCCTGTCCAACATGGTGAAACCCCATTTCTACTAAAAACACAAAAATTAGCTGGGCGTGGTAGCAGTTACCTGTAATCCTGGCTTCTCGGGAGGCTGAGGGATGCAGGAGAATCACTTGAACCCATGAGGCAGAGGTTGCCATGAGCCAAGATCATGCCAATGCATCCCAGCCTGGGAAACAGAGCGAAACTTAGCCTCATAAAAAAAAAAAAAAAAGCTTGGCACCTGGCACAGTGGCTCACACCTGTCATCCCAGCATTTTGGGAGGCGGAGGTGAGCGGATCATGAGGTCAGGGTTCAAGACCAGCCTGGCCAATATGGTGAAACCCTGTCTCTACTAAAAATACAAAAATTAGCCAGGCATGGTGGTGCACGCCTGTAGTCCCGGCTACTTGTAAGGCTGAGGCAGAAGAATCGCTTGAACCCAGGAGGTGGAGGTTGCAGTGAGCTGAGATCGCGCCACTGCACTCCAGCCTGGGCAACAGAGAGACTCAGTCTCAAAACAAACAAACAAACAAACAAACAAACAAAAAACAGTAAAAGAGGTGGGGATCTATCTGTTGCTGAAGGAACACAGTTCTTCATAGCCTAAATACTCCACCACTATGAGCTGTCAGATACCACACTTCTGGGATGAGAGGGAAGTCCACGGGGGCAACTTCCGCCCCAGGGCTCATCTAAAGATGCAGATTCCTGTTTTAGCACTTAGCCTCGGCCTCATCATTGATCCAAGTCCCTTGCTGTAATCCCTAGGTCTGCTTTTTTTGATTTGTTAAAAGGAGGGTTATATCAGAAGTTGAACCTGTAAATGTGTTGATTTTCAGTTGGTTTTCACCTACATAAACATCAGTTTCATGTGGTTCAACTCCATAACTGTCCTACCCACGTTGTACATGAAAATGAAGCATGAGCCAAAGGCTCACTGCATGTACACAGCGGGCACTCAGTGAGTGGGAAATTTAAGTGGTGGTTCTGGAACCAGATGGGCATGAGCCTTCCTCACCCACTTCTAGCAAAGCCACCTGCATGAGAACAACGTCAGGCAAAGCAGTTCTTTTTCTTTTTCTTTTTTTGAGAGAGAGTCTCATTCTGTTGCCCAGGCTGGAGTGCAATGGTGTGATCTCGGCTCCTGAAACCTCTGCCTCCCGGGTTCAAGTGATTCTCCTGTCTCAGGCTTCCAAGTAGCTGCGATTACAGGTGCGCGCCACCAGGCCGGCTTTTTGAATTTTTAGTAGAGGCGGGATTTCACCATGTTGGTCAGGCTGGTCTCGAACTCCTGACCTCGTGATCCATCCACCTTGGCCTCCCAAAATGCTGGGATTACGGACGTGAGCCACCGCGCCTGGCCAGGCAAAGCAGTTCTTAGAGGGAAATTCACATTCATCAGTTCCTCCTGGGTGTTTGACCTTCCCGCTCCCACAGCGGCCTGAATCTGTAACTGTCAAGTCTGGTTTTCAGCTGTGGACACACAGGCCACTGCCCGAAGGCCACCATCCAGACTCGGGGGAAGCCTCGATTCTTAGAGGTGGCACAAACCAGGCTCTCACCGCATCTGGGTTTTGTGGAAAAAACAATCCCCTCGAGGGTAACTGGAACTTAATGGATGCGCCGCAGGTGCAAGGCGCTCTGTCTCCCTGTTTACGATGACGCATAATCCCTCCAACTCTCTGCGAATGTGACACAAAGGAGCCGGTCACGGTGGCTGAGGCCAAGGAGCCCTTCCTCTCTGTGACGGGCGGCCCCAGGTCTGCGCGGCAGTGAAGACAGACTGGCAGTGGGAGTCAGGGGACTGGACAAAGAGTTGAGATGCGTGGTCCTCGAGAACAGCACTGTGGGAGTCCCCTGAATTGGGGCGCGCCCGTCCAGAGGAGAATGCCACCTCTAGCCATTGGAGCGCCTGGGGGCAGGGCGGAGACCCAGGGGGCGTCCCTTCGCCGCTGCATAGGAGGGCGACCGCTGGGCAGCTGGGGTTGGCGCGGTATCCCCGCCCTGCCCAGCGTCTGTCCCACGTTTCCTCAGGCTAAAGTACCTGGAGCCCGGGCTTCTTCCTAAAGTAAAACTCGCCCCGGAAAGGCCAACAGTCCAGCGGCCAGACAGGCACCTGGGAACAGGGATGCGGACCTAACCCGTGCGGGAGACGGGGTGGCGCCTGGCACTGCGCGCCTCTTCCCCGCAGGGAGAGTGCGTGCTAAACTCAGCAAAGCCCCGTTGTGGAGATGGAACCATGTCGCCCATTACCTAATGAAATCGAGAAGGGAGACTCAGTCTCTCTTCTAACCCCGAGCGCAAGCTCTGCTGGACTTGGCATCGTCCACCATCCACGATCCCACACTCCGGGTTTTCCTCATTCCCAGCTCGGCTGCACCGGAGAGACAGACGGAAGAAACTGCCAATGGAAGGACGCAAAGCGTCAACTTTGTGTTCGCCCGCCACTCTCGGCCAATGTGCGCTCGTCTCTCCGGAGTCCCGCCTTCCGTGTCGGGCGCCCCCTTTTGGCAGCACAGGGACGAACCCTACCTCTCGCCATCTTGTGTGTGGCACAGGTAAATTTCTGGACTATCTTTCCACCTAATCTGGTCTTTTTCCCACACAACCGACTTCTTAGTTCGACAGCCAAGTGCGCTGGCGGTAAGGCTGGCGTAGCCAGCTGTTGTCGGATCGCCCACGTGAGCTAGATCGCTACGTCACGCCACGCTTGCCGAGCCCGGCGCCATCTTGAGTGTGGCGTCTTGATGCTCCCCTTTCTTGGGGCTCCGCATGGTTCTCTAATGGCCCCCCAAATTTCAGGCAGTCCCCAAAGATTAGCCCAATTGGCTCAAAAGATGATTATTTTCCCCGAGTAACTCTGTAATGTTCATGTGCCCATCGCAGTCCAG
Organism: Colobus angolensis palliatus; assembly: GCF_000951035.1. NCBI lineage: Eukaryota > Metazoa > Chordata > Mammalia > Primates > Cercopithecidae > Colobus > Colobus angolensis. Next base: position 11,376,188 of record NW_012116599.1, read on the forward strand.
CAATGGGGTGGGAGAAGGGTAGACTCGATGACCCGGCGGGCCCCTGGAGGAGGCTGCCCTGAAGCTGTCGCGACGGCGGTGACCGCTCGGACAGACCCTAACCAGAGCCCTAGAGTGAGGGGACCGCTATGCCGTGCGGGACCCGCGGGCTATCCCACTCGAGGGACATCGCGCATCGCGGCATCGCGCATCGAGTCCCCTTGATACATGAATCCCTCTGTGTGCTTGACCCGGTGCCTGCTTGTCGACTGGCTTGGCCGACGGACGCCGGACCTGATGGTGGGCAAACTGGGTCGCCTGCCCACAAGACTGGGGTGCCCTGCCCCTGGGCGGGCGCGAGGATATGGCAGAGGGACGGGGCGGCCCAGGTGCCCGGGTCTCGGCCTCGGGACCTCGTTGCTCGTCGTGGGGCTGCCGTCCACTTGCACTGGGACAATCCTTGGTCGAAGGCGCCCAGGCGCGGGGGGCGGGCACCTCCGCGGGCACTGCGCTGGGCA
>NW_012116599.1:11377344-11377644 GCF_000951035.1 Colobus angolensis palliatus
GCAGCGCGGGACGCGCCGGGGCACTGCCGCTTTAAGCACGCTTGTCCATTGTTCGGAATCGATCCAATGAGCGAGCGCCCGCTCCCTGCGCTCAGCCAATAGCGGCCGGGCATGGGAAGCCGAGCGCCGCCCACTAATCTATATTAAAGCGTCTGGCGCCGCGTGAGTCCCCCACTGGCTGCTCTGAAAAGCCATCTTTGCATTGTTCCTCGTCCGCTTCCTTGCTCGCCGCAGCCGCCTCCGCCGCGCGCCTCCTCCGCCGCCGCGGACTCCGGCAGCTTTATCGCCAGAGTCCCTGAA
>NW_012116599.1:11377694-11378377 GCF_000951035.1 Colobus angolensis palliatus
CCCTCTCTCGGGGAAATGGCCCGCCCCCGGCGCGGTGCCCTCAGGCAGCCCACTCTTTGTGTGGTGCGGGGGAGGGGGCGGGAACCGCCGCGGGCAGATGTGATGCCCGTCGGGGAGTGGGCCGGGCGCCCTCAGCGGCCGAGGGCTAGGCGCGGAGGTCCGCTCACAGCTCTCGAAACTCGTCTGTGACCCGTGTGAGTGGCGGCGGGAGGGGAAGGGCCTGTCTGGGGGTCGCCGGCCCGCCGGGCGCACGGAAATAACTTTGAAACTCGAGCGCTTTGGGAATCGGAAGTGCTGGGGGGCGCGTGTTGGGGCGCGGGCCGGCCGCGGGAAGTGGCGGCGAGCGCCCGCCGGCCGCGCTGCTCTTTGTTCGGCGCCAGGCTGCCGGTTTCGCGCTCTGCAGCGGACCAGAGGTGGTTTATCTGGACTAAGCCCCGATAAGGCGGATGGGGCGACGGGCCGGCTGGCCGCGACGTCGGCAGTCCCCGCGGAGGTGTGACGGGCTTATCCGCTTTGGGCGCTCTGGGAGGCGGGGGTGGGCGCCCTTCGAGGTGAGTGCGCCGGGAGCGGCCGCCCAGCTTCAGTCATGCACCCGCGGTGCCGGGCTTGGCTGAGGAGGCGAGAGCCCACGCGCCGCAGGGAGGAAAGAGAAAGTGAAGCACGGCGCTGGGGCGACGGATGGG
>NW_012116599.1:11379377-11384788 GCF_000951035.1 Colobus angolensis palliatus
GGTGGGCCGGACGGAGAGGGCCGACAGGTGGCCCGGGGCTGCTCGCCGGACACCGGCCGAGGGGCTCCCGCAGGCCCCGACGCCTGTTGGTATTGGCGACTGTGTCCTGTGGAAAAAATTACCGGGCGCCTCGGGGCGGCTCTGCCTTCTGGATCCTGGGCGGAGTCCCACCCGCTAGGTGCGGTCGGGACCCCTAGCCGTCGCGGGGAGGCCGGGACTTGGTTACTCCGGCGGCAGGCCGCGGCCTGGGGCAGCGGTTTGCAGCCTCTAGGAATAGCGGTCGGATTTGGGGGTCGGTATGCTTTGGTTTTTTCAGAGACCTGACCTGGCCGGGGCGGTGCGGCCTCGCGGGCCTTCTAGGCTGGCGCGCCCGTGGGGCCCTCCCCGAGCGCAGGCCCCTCCCTCCTTGCCTTATTTATTTCTGGGACATAGCCTGTCACCTTCCTAGACGGCTCGAGGGGCGGGTTCCTTGCTCTTGGAAGCAGGCTGATGGGCGTGAGTGTCCGGGGCTCATCCACCCGGCCCGACGGGTTGGGGCTGTGGCGCCACATGGCTCCTTTCCTAGGAAGCGCCAGGGGGCAGTGGGAACCGCCACTGGGGCCGCTGTAGCGGGCCTTAAAGGATGGGAAACCCGATCACAGATGCCCCCACCGGTCTTCCTTTTACCGGACCAGTGGGAGAGGGACCGCAAGGACATTAGGCCCTTCTCCACGTGTCGCGTGAGACTCTTAATTTGGGATGGACAGAACAGACCAGTAGTTCTCAGCGCCTTTGCTTACCCTGGGGTTGCTCGGAAGACTTACTGGTTACTGGTTCCTTCTTCCCTTTTGAAGGACTTAAAGGAGAAGAAGGAAGTTGTGGAAGAGGCAGAAAATGGAAGAGACGCCCCTGCTAACGGGAATGCTGTGAGTGTCCGCCTTGCTCCTGAGCCCTGGCACCTACCGCCCTGCAAAGTTTTTCCTGCTCTACTTTAAACATATATATATATAGCTTTGCACAGTGGCAGTATCGTAGCCAGTGAGCTTTACCCGAGGCGCGAATATTACTAATTAAATATTTATAAAAACCTTTCAAGCAGCACCTGAACAAGAATAGGTTTAGAGGAGCTCTGGTAGTCTGAGTTTGGGCTTGTCCCAGGGTGGGGAAGCCCTTGCCCTTGCCTTGGGGCAGTTAATGTGCAGGGTTCATGATGGAGCCTGGAGGGTGTTGACTGGAGAAAGGCCTCTGGGGTGGGCTTGGCTGGGCTGTAGATGTAGCTGCCAGCCTCTGGTGGGAGACTGGGCATCAGGAGCAATGCTCTGTCCATCCCTGGGCCAGCTGGTAAAGAACGTGGTCTGTTTTCTGTCGAGGAGAATGAGGAAAACGGGGAGCAGGAGGCTGACAATGAGGTAGACGAAGAAGAGGAAGAAGGTGGGGAGGAAGAGGAGGAGGAAGAAGAAGGTGATGGTGAGTAGCCTTGTCTGTCTTCCCCTTTTCAGGTACTTCCTGGCCTTGTCTGGCAGAAGGGGAAGGAGTTGGGGCTCCTGGGAGTGGGCCCATGGTACTTGGGGCCAGTGGACCACATGACCGTGGGCACCCACCTGTAGAGTCAACTGTGCCCATGCCCACTCACACTCACTCGCACACCTGAAAGTTTGTTTCTTGCAGCTCTGAAAGCCACATATCTGTTGGGTTGGCTTCTTGGGGTGCAGCTGCTTGGGCCTCTGTCCTCTGGAGATTCCCACCTGTGCAGTGGGCATGGGTGTCCTGATTGGGCCCAGTTGCAGGCAGCAGAGGCAGGGCAGGGACCTTGCAGGCCGCCACATCTTCCTGGGGATTTCCCCAGGAGCCACAGTAGGAGGGAAGTGTGGTTTACCTGGCCTTTGATTCTCTAGGTGAGGAAGAGGATGGAGATGAAGATGAGGAAGCTGAGTCAGCTACGGGCAAGCGGGCAGCTGAAGATGATGAGGTGGGTTCTGGCTTGAGAAGAAGCGGGGTTTGCCATCTGGGTCTTCCCACCTACCTCTAGCGGAGGGACTGTTTGTGACTTGGTAGGTGGCCACTGTGTGGTCCTGAATCTTAAGAACAGGAAGGAACAGGGCTGGGCTCAACTTCCCAGAGCAAAGGCCTTGGGCTGTGGAGCTGGGGGTCCCTGGTTCTTGCTCTGCCTGTGGGAGCTGAGGCAGTGGGCTGGATAGGGCCCCTGGGGTTGGAGGGGCCTTTGACAGTCTTTCTCTGCCCAGGATGACGATGTTGATACCAAGAAGCAGAAGACTGACGAGGATGACTAGACAGCAAAAAAGGAAAAGTTAAACTAAAAAAAAAAGGCCGCCGTGACCTATTCACCCTCCACTTCCCGTCTCAGAATCTAAACGTGGTCACCTTCGAGTAGAGAGGCCCGCCCGCCCGCCCACCGTGGGCAGTGCCACCCGCAGATGACACGCGCTCTCCACCACCCAACCCAAACCATGAGAATTTGCAACAGGGGAGGAAAAAAGAACCAAAACTTCCAAGGCCCTGCTTTTTTTCTTAAAAGTACTTTAAAAAGGAAATTTGTTTGTATTTTTTATTTACATTTTATATTTTTGTACATATTGTTAGGGTCAGCCATTTTTAATGATCTCGGATGACCAAACCAGCCTTCGGAGCGTTCTCTGTCCTACTTCTGACTTTACTTGTGGTGTGACCATGTTCATTATAATCTCAAAGGAGAAAAAAAACCTTGTAAAAAAAGCAAAAACGACAACAGAAAAACAATCTTATTCCGAGCATTCCAGTAACTTTTTTGTGTATGTACTTAGCTGTACTATAAGTAGTTGGTTTGTATGAGATGGTTAAAAAGGCCAAAGATAAAAGGTTTCTTTTTTTTCCTTTTTTGTCTATGAAGTTGCTGTTTATTTTTTTTGGCCTGTTTGATGTATGTGTGAAACAATGTTGTCCAACAATAAACAGGAATTTTATTTTGCTGAGTTGTTCTAACAAAGCTGTCTCAAGCCTAGTTTTTCTGTTTCAGTTTCTTCAGACCTTCCAGGGCACTAGGATAGGAGGGGGAGGATCCCGGGGACAGTGGGTTGAAGACCTTTTTTGGGAGGCAGTTGGATGTGACCTGTGATGGGCAGCAGTCTGGTGGGTGGGCAGGGACTGAGCTGCAGTTGGGTGGGGGGCTGCCTACTGGGGCAGTCAGTGATTGTCCCAAGAAGCCTAAACTGGGGAGGAGGACTTCATCACTGGGTGCCACATGGGGACTGTGGTTCCCTGGAGGTGTGGGGGCATGCAGTCCTACACACTGGAAACAGGCCACACGGGACTGCCATTCTGTGGAGCGCAGGGGGGTGGTGGTACAGGCCAAAAGGGAACTTGCCAAGACTCCTCCAAGTGGCGGCTGCCTCTGCAGGCCTCACCGGTTTAGCTCCATGACGCTCCCCCTGCCGGCGGCGTGTGGTACCTGCCGGCCTCTTAGGATGCCTAGGGTTTTTTGGTTTGGCACTGGTGCAGCCTGGCCGTTAGCCAACCTTTGGTCTCCAGGTCCCTTAGCTTAGTTGGGCAGGCCACCCTGTGCTTGAACACAGTTGGAGAAGTTCTTGTGCTGTTTGAATTTTCACACACGAGCTGTGAGCAGTGGGTCAGGATAACCAACTGGAGGAAGTGCTACCAGCTCATGCCCTCAGAGGTGGAGGTGAGGATAAGAGCTCACCAAGAACCTTCTGGGATCCTCCAATGAGAGCTGCAGGGGCCGGGGCCTGTATAGGCACTGCCAGTGGGCCTGTTGTCCAGGTAGGACCTGAGGAAGCCATCAAGGAGTTTCTGCAGGAAAACTCCCAGGAGCAGACTAAAGTGTCTGCAGAGGCCTGGCCTGGGTTAAGGGAGACGCTGGGAAGGAGGGAAATGGGTGCATTTAAGACAGCGAGAGAGACCAGTTACCTCTGCCTGCCCCTTGACACCATGTCCGCGCCATTCTATGCCCCTCCCCCACCTTTGTGGTTCACACCGCCAGAGTTCTGGGGGGACCTTGCCCTTCTCTGGCTGGAGCTTAGTCACCCTCATGGGGCTGCTCAGGCCGCTTGTTCAGCATGTCCCCAGGCAGCTGCCATCAGGATCAGGGGCAGGTTGAGGCCTTGGTAGGAAGGACCCTCTGACCTGTGTCTACCCCACACCCTCTGCACAGCTTGGGTATCTGCATCATGGCTCATCCAGGGAAGAAAGGGAGGGTCTGGAGCCAAAACGCTGCCTCCTCTCTGTTCTGCCACCCAAGGCAGCTCAGTACTGCAGTGTTCCCAAGCTCGTTGCCCAGGAGGATGTCTCTAAGGCAGGAGTGCAGGCGAAGGCTGTGAAGGAAGGCCACACAGGGCAGGCAGCGCTGGGAGTGGAGAGCAGGTCTAACCCAGCTCCTTCAGGCTGCAGTCCTGCTCAGAAGCACTACTACAAGGCCCCCTTGGGGAAAAGGGGAAAAGCTGTGCCCTGGTCTGCACACAGACATGGCAGCCATGTTAGCATGAGGCAAATAACTGAACCTTGTGGTCCTCAATCCCCTCCTCTGCAAAATGGCAACAATAGGATGAGGCATGAGCCAGGGCCCAGGGCTGCCTTGCCAGGGTCCCCCTGAGACACCCAGCATCAGCAGGGCTTACTGCCTCCGCTGTCTGAGCTGCCTCATCCAGCCAAAGGTTTGGCCAGGAACAGCATTTGCTGCTTCTAGCAGAACACACTTGCCCCTAGTCCTGAACCTAGCACACAATTAGCCACTGCCTGAGGATATGCCTCAGGGCCCGGAGTCACCTTGATACCATTCCCAAAGTCCCCGAATGGCCTCCCACTGGAGCCCGGGTTAAAAGATTAGCAAGGAACGGGTGCCCTCTGGTGGACACAGAGGAACTGCAACGCGTGCCCCTGAATTCTGTTCCATCCAGGGAAGACCCTTCAGTGGGCCCTGGTCCCAAGGTCGGCAATGTCAGTCACCCTCCACCACCCGGATCCCCCCACCCAAACAAGACCTTTCTCCCTCTGTGTTGCTGGAACCCCAGTCAGATGTGACAGTCAGTGGTCATTTCCCAGGCCTTCCTCTGGGCGACTGATGCCCCTTCCCAAGGACGAAGTCCTTTATGTGGAACTAAAGCTGGAAGCAGGGGTCCACTCTTCCACCGTCTTGGGCGTCCCTGTGGCCACAGGTGCTCCTGCCATGCCCTATTCACATGCTTGGTGTGTACACTGCCCTCTTGGGGTGGGCCTGTTCCTCAGTTATCTCCAGCGCCAAGTACAGCACACAGAAAATGCAGGCCCTCATGGAGGACTGTACACAGCCTCACTCGACTCCACACTCCCGCACTGCACACCACACACCCTCACTGGACTCCACCTCCCTCACTGGACTCCACCTCCCTCACTGGACTCCACACACCCTCACTGGAGTCCACCCTCCCTCACTGGACTCCACC
>NW_012116599.1:11385553-11387020 GCF_000951035.1 Colobus angolensis palliatus
TCCACCCTCCCTCACTGGACTCCACACACCCTCACTGGACTCCACCTCCCTCACTGACTGGACTGCACGCATCCTCGCTGACTGGACTCCACGCATCCTCGCTGACTGGACTCCACGCTCCCTCACTGGACTCCACACACCGTCACTGGACCCAACATATCCTCACTGGGACTGCTGCCCTGAGTGCACACTAGGGGAGTTTGAGAGTTTGAATGGGGGGCGTTCACTGGAATGACTAGAATGACTTAGTCACTAGATTGGGGGGCGGGGAGTCAGGGGCTCCCAGCTCTACTTCCTGGCTCTCTTGGCTGTGGGCTACACAGTCCCAGGATCCAGTACTGCTTTTCCTCTACTGCTATCACAAGCCCTGGGGTGAGTATCCTCAGCCTCTGGCCCTTCATAACTCCTCCCAGATCTCAGTCCCTCTAGGGCCCTAGCCTGCCTCTACCGAGCCACCTCTGCGGGTTGGATGCCTGTGTTCTAGATACAGGCCAGCCCTGCCTGCCTCAGGGCCCTGGTCGCTGCGTGGTCCCCTCCTGGTGGGAGCTGCTTCATGAGGATGGAATCCCTGGGCCCCATGTTATTTGGGGCCTGCTTCAGTATGGCCGGGCCTCACAGGCCTGTCCCCCTGCTATGCCCAACCTGTCTGCCCAGCAGCTTATCTCCTGGATGCAAGTGTGGTCAGTTTTGCAGTGTCGCTGCTTGTCCTCCCTGTACCCCAAGCCCGTGGAGGCATGGGCAGAGACAGCCAGGGAATGGGGCAGAGCTGTGCTCTGAGCTCTTCCTCTCGGGATACCTCAGCCTATGCTCATGGGTCTGCCCTGAGCTCAGAGAGGTGAAGGAAGCACAGATTAGGAAACATGGCTGAAACATTTTAAGGCCGCCTGGCACACTGACCCTATTTATATACTGGGTGAATGACACATGCATTGTTTGCAGAGAAGGCCTGGCAGCCAGTGACCGGTGTGGATTCCATGAAGTCCTGAGCACAGCCAAGGATCGATGGTGTGCCTCCATGGATTCTCTGTCAAGGCTGTCACCCACAGCAACAAGAAGTACCAGGTGGTCACTTGAAGCAACCTCATTTTACAAGCACCCATGTGGGGACCCTACTGTGAGGCTCTGGACAGGGAGCAGATCCCTTACTCAAAGGAGCTGCTGGTGGATTCCATAAGGTCCCAGGGGACATCTGTTATTTTTGTCACCAGCAGCCATTCCTTCACCCTTTTCTTGGCAGTAATGCCCTGAAGCAATGTCCAGCTTTTTTTTCCTTTAGACGGAGTCTAGCTCTGTCACCCAGGGCAGTGGCATGATCTCGGCTCACTGCAACCTCCACCTCCCGGGTTCAAGCGATTCGCCTGCTTCAGCCTCCCGAGTAGCTGGGATTGCAGGCGTAAGCCACCAGGCCATAGCTTTCTTTCTGAACTTCCCCTCTAGCACACTCAGCCAAGCCCCAGGGCAGAACAC
>NW_012116599.1:11387137-11395450 GCF_000951035.1 Colobus angolensis palliatus
TTTTTTTTTTTTTTTTTTTTTTTTTGGGTTGCCGGAAAGGGAAGAAACATATGGTTTTGTCCCTCAGGGATTTGAACTTAAGAGGCTGGGAAGATGAGGCTGCAGACTACTCAGTGAGGAGCAGAACTGAGCCAAGAGGCAGAGGAACCTCAATTCTGATGACAATGCTTGAGGGCTTCAGGCTAGCCATGCAGAATATTCAGTTACACAAGCCAGCAAATTTCCTCCAGGTTTAGGCTAGTTCAGGTTGGGTTTTCTGTCATCTGTACCTGAAAGACTCCCAACTAATAAACAGGGAGAATGCAGGGGGCTTCAGGCTCCAGTCTCCAAGGCCGACGAGGCCTCCATGAACAAAGACAGCTTGTTGGTGGGGGACAGAGGTGTGGGGATACCTTTTCTGGTGTGGTTTCCAGATTGGGAGGAATACAGAGAGGTGTGTCAGCCTCAGAAGAGGCTGTGATCTCATGGTCAGTCTGTCAGCAGCATCTGAGTCCTGCCTGAAACATTCCAGCCAGGTGGGGAGATGGCTGGAGTCATGTGAGCTGCCCACCTGGCGTCCTCTGTGTGATGCCTCTTATCCCCTCTTCTCCAGCCCACAGTGATCTCTGGCCCACTGACCTCCCAGTGCTCCCTTCGGGCCTCACAGCCAAACACACTCATTGAAGTGACTCGATGGCCCTGGGAGGCTCCTGGATAAGGTGTTAGATCCCATCTTCACGCAGCCCGGAACCTCCCAGTTGTCTCTCTGCCCCAAGGTGTACCTGAGAGAGGGGAGGTGACTCCATCCCATCTGGAGAAATGCTAGATTAAGCAATGCTAAAAGGGTTCTCTGGCAGGGCATGGTGGCTTGTGCCTGTAATCCCAGCACTTCAGGAGGCTGAGGTGGGAGGATCACTTGAGCTATAGAGTTTGAGACCAGTCCCAGCCTGGGCAACACAGTGAAACCCTGTCTCTACAAAAAAATTAAAAAATTAGTCAGGAGTGGTGGTGCATGCACCTATAGTCCCAGCGACATGGAAGGGTGAGGTGGGAGGATAGCTTGAGCTTGGCAGGTCGAGGCTGCCGTGAACCACTGCACCACTGCATTCTGGCCTGGGTGATAAAGCAAAACTCTGTCTTAAAGAAAACAAAAAAACAAACAAAAGTTCTCTTTCTGTAGAATTCCCTGGGCACTGGGCAGTGCCTGGGCAGTCAGTGCTCAGGGAATTCTAATATACAAAGGTTGCTGAGTTTCTGAGAGGAAAGTTTAGCATGCAGTTCACTCTCAATTTATTTGACCTGGATTTTTTCACAGAGAACTATTAACATATTGAAGGACATTAGTGTCCAACAAAAGCTGATCTTGCACAAGGACCCTCACCAGGGCTCAGGAAATGTTTGCTGAACCAAGCAGATAATGGAGAAGGATTCTTTTGAGAATTGGCTCCACAGTCTGGCTCTTGGAACCCTGCATGGGCCTTGTTCTCCTATGGCTACAGGTAGCTTGGGGCCCTGTGCTGACAGCACTACATGTCAGTGTCAGCCCAGCACGGGAGGGAGGCTTGCCCTTGGCTAAGGAGGTAACTGGCATTTCCAGGTGGGGGGACAGTAAAATGTGGAAACTGACATAAACCTTTCTGGAAAACATTTTGATCCTATATATCAAGATCCAAAAAACACGCACACATACTTTTGACCTAGAAGTTCCACGGCCAGGAAACCTGCTGAGGAAATGCTGGGCAAGGTGGCTCATGCCTGTAATCCCAGCACTTTGGGAGGCTGAGGCGGGCGGATCACTTGAGGTCAGGAGTTCAAGACCAGCCTGGCCAACATGATGAAACCCCATCTCCACTAAAAATAGAAACATTAGCTGGGCCTGGCGCGCGCCTGTAATCTCAGCTACTCTGGAGGTTGAGGCAGGAGAATTGCTTGAATCTGGGAGGTGGAGGTTGCAGTGAACCGAGATTGGGCCATTGCACTTCAGCCTGGGTGACAGAGTGGGACTCTGTCTCAAAAAAAAACAAAAACAAAAACAAAACAAAACAAAACTGCTGAGGGAGACAGAGGCACTAGACCTGAAGGTGTCCATAATAGCATTATTATTATTATTATTATTTTATTATTGAGATAGGATTTGGCTCTGTTGCCAGGCTGGAGTGCAGTGGCATGATCTGGGCCCACTGTAGCCTTGACCTCTTGGGCTCAAGCCATCCTCTCACCTCAGCCTCCAGAGTAGCTGGGATTACAGGTGTGAGCCACTGTGCCTGGCCTAACATTATTGATTGATAAGAGTAAAAAGTTAGAGACAAGCCAAATGCTCGATCATCAGGAAGCAGGCAAGTCACCTTACAGTATAACCACTTGGTGGATATGACAATGTTTACAAGGAATTTTGAAAATTGTTTTTAAATTTATAAAAGCATTCCAGGCCCCCTGTATGACCTTCACACTAGACAAAAGTACTATGTGAGGAATCCAGTGAGACCCCCCTCAACCCCTTGTCTGGTCCAGTAGCCCTCTGTTAACTGTTAATGTGAAGCATGTGCCCTTCCCTCCAGAACTACAAGTAGTTTTGAATAATGTAGAGAAGAGCTTGTTTTAAAATGTCAAGAGAAAAAAAGTTGATACAGAATTGTGTCTACAGTATAATCTAATGATCAAGAAAAAAAAAAAGTCAAGAATGAAGTTCACCAAAATGTCACCTCTCGGTGGTAGAATTATTTTTTTCTTTAAGGTTCTTTTGTAAATTTTCCACACACAGACTTCAGCAGGGAAATAAATTAACAATCAATAAAAAGAAAGAAAGAAAACAAAGAAAAAAAGGCAAAACAGCAATCTGCACATCCATTAGGTCTCTTTCAGTTGCAAGTCATGGAAACCTAACTCAAGCTGGGTTATGAAAAAAAGGAAGTTTGTTGTCACTAGGATGTCCCGAGATAGCGTGGCTTCAGGTACAGCAGGATTCAGGTGCTCAAACCATGTCATCAGGAACCCGTCTCCCTCCCGCCCTGTGTCAGTTCTGTTTTCTTTGGCATTGGTTTTGTTTTCTGGCCGTTTCACAGCTATAATACTATTGAACATGGTGACTGCTGTTCGCAGCTTCTTCACCTAGCTTGCTGGTGGGAGTGGGAGGGCTGAAAAGGTAATATGTTAACAGGACAGTTGGTCTTCTAATGAAACTCTTGAGAAAGCAGTGTGACAGACATCATGAGCCCTGTGGGAAGCCAGCAGCCCCTTGCCCCGACTCCTAGTTCAGCTGGGATTGGGCTGTGCTCTGCAGGCCCTCCTCATGGGGCCTGCTGGGACCCAGCATCTCCGAAGGGGAACCAGTCTTTTTCCCCATGGCTCCAGCCTAAGTCCTGCAGATGGCTCTCACTGGTCAGATCTGGTCACGTGGCCCCACCCCCAAGTCAGTCCCACAGAAGCACTTGGACAGAGAGTGAGAATGGGGTAGGAGACCTTCCATTAGGAGGTCTTCCATTATGAAAAATCAATGTTATGAATAGGAGGGAGGCTGGGCAGGAGAAAGCAACTGATGTCTTCCACATCCAGTCAGTGAGTATTTGAGGAATTTCAATACAATTCCAAATGGAATCAGGGTGACCTGGGCCTGCTCCTGGGCAGGTGGACCTGGAGTATGACTGCACCCAGTGGTAGTGGAACCACATGTCACTATTCCCCTTGTTATTGCCCCTGAGTACTTCTTTCACTTCCCCTCATAGTTCTTCCACCACCAGGGCAAGGCAGGGAGCTTCAGTCTCATTCTCTGAGGGAAGGATGCAGCCTGGGCCAAGAAGACACTGCTCAGCTTGAGTTTCAAAGTAGACTCTCTTTACTCATAGCGAGATGAGAAACCAAGCTCTCAAGAGTAGAAAAGGGCTAATGTGTTTTTATGTATCATGGACCATGTATATGGGTCATGTTCAGAGACATGACCACAGTGGGAGAGGACAGTGAGAAAGGGCCCTGCTGACTACACAGGGAGGGGATGGGCCCTTCAAGGCTGACAGGAGTAGGGCTTGGATCAGGAGAGAGAGACAATTTAGACATGAGTGACCTCGTGGGCTGGCAGCTAGTGCCACACGATGCCCCAAAGACCACGCGGGTCCTTCAGTGGATGCCAACATAGAATGCCTGTGTCTTTGGGTGCCGAGCCACCAGCCTCTGAGGAGCTACACTCTCATCCCTGCTCTCTGGGTCCTTTCCAAGCAGAGGAAAGATGCTGCTGTCCGAGGGATGTGGCTGCTTGAGACCTTGTCACATAGCTGGTCACCAGGCTTACCCACCACTCCTGCTTTCTGGTGCTCTCGAGGTCACTCCAGCCAAAAAATGCCCATCTGCTCTCCAGGTCAAAGTGGTGCATAGAAGGGACCAGATGACACCACAGCCAAAGACTTCTCAGGGAACAGGCAGCACCAGAGGATGGCGCATCCTTCACAGCTCTCATGCCCAGCCCTATCCTGAAGATGCTGGGAGCAGGACAGGCCCGGCTCTGATCCTACTTGAGGGAGGCTTTAGGCAAGAAACTTGCCCTATGAGACTTTGGGCTCCTCATGTCTGAAACGGAGCTCACCAGCTCGGCTCCTCTCCAGATGAGGACAAACACAGGCCCCCCGAGTGTCACTGTTCATTATGATTAGTGACTACAGGTTACAGGGATTTTGGCAACCCTTCTACAGGCAGAATGGGTCAGGGCTCTCAGGTGACACAATGTGACAGGGACCGGTGTAGCTCCAGCTGTTTATGGCGTAGGAGGCTCATACAGCAGAGGACTCAGCCACTGGAGGAGCTGAGGGGTCTGTGGGGGACTGAGGAGGTCTGAGGGGTGAATGTGAGGGGGACTGCACGGTGGGACTAAGGGGTGACTCAGTGAGCTCAGGCTGCTGTAACAAAATACCTTCAACTGGGTGGCTTATAAACAGCAAATATTGGCTGGGCATGGTGGCTCACGCCTGTAATTCCAGCACTTTGGGAGGCTGAGGTGGGCAGATCACCAGAGGTCAGGAGTTCAAGACCAGCCTGGCCAACATGGTGAAACCCCGTCTCTACTAAAAATACAAAAATTAGTTGGGCATGGTGGTGAGCGCCTGGAATCCCAGCTACTCGGAAGGCTGAGGCAGGAGAATCACTTGAACTCGGGAGGCTGAGGCTGCAGTGAGCCGAGATTGCACCATTGCACTCCAGCCTGGGCGACGAGCGAAACTCCATCTCAAAAACGAAACAAAACAAAACAAAAAACAAAACCCCAGCAAATATTTATTTCTCACGGTTCTGGAGGCTGGGAGATCCATGATCAAAGGTGCTGGCTGTGTACAAAAACAAAAAGCGTGCTTCATGGACGACGCCTCTTTGTGGCGTCCTCACGTGGTGGAAAGGGGGAGGGTGCTCTCTGGGGTCTCTTTTCATAAGGGCACTAATCCCATTCATGAAGTCTCCACCCCCGTGGCCTAGTCACCTCCCAAAGGCCCCACCTCCTAACACTGTCTTCTTGGGGAGACATAGGAATTTGTGGGGGGACACCAACATTCAGACAATAGCAGGGGGACACAGAGAAGGGACTGAGGGGACTGGAGGGGGACTGGGAGGAGAATGTGGGGGACTGAGGTAGGACTGCCCAGGGCCTACCAAAATAACAAACTGGTTGGGCATGGTGGGCTCATGCCTATCATCCCAGCACTTTGGGAGGCCAAGGTGGGGGCACTGCTTGAGTCCAGGAGTTTGAGACCAGCTGGGCAACACAGGGCAACCCGACTCTTTTTTTTTTTTTTTTGAGACGGAGTCTCGCTCTGTCGCCTGGGCTAGAGTGCAGTGGCCGGATCTCAGCTCACTACAAGCTCCGCCTCCCAGGTTTATGCCATTCTCCTGCCTCAGCCTCCCAAGTAGCTGGGACTACAGGCGTCCGCCACCTCGCCCGGCTAGTTTTTTGTATTTTTTAGTAGAGATGGGGTTTTACCGTGTTAGCCAGGATGGTCTCGATCTCCTGACCTCGTGATCCGCCTGTCTCGGCCTCCCAAAGTGCTGGGATTACAGGCTTGAGCCACCACGCCCGGCCAACCCCTGACTCTTAAAAACATTTAGAAAATTAAAGATAAATCAAAAACAGCGACTTAACTTTTACTGGTAGCCTCTTGTGCAATAACATGTTTTTGATGTGACCATCCCAGTGGCTTTTTGCCTCCTCAGGTAGGAGGCCAAGGAGATGCCTGTGTGCAGACGCATGGTTTTCCTTAGAATATCACTGTGTATCTCCTCCAGAAATACCATTAAATCCACAACTGAGGTTCTAGAATTTGGTGCTATAACATCATTTGTAGCCTACAAATGTTTGAGGATCACTCTGGTTGTAAAACTATTTTGATATCATAAAATGTCTATTTTTTTTTTTTTTTGAGATGGAGTATCGCTCTGTCACCCAGGCTGGAGTGCAATGGCACAGTCTCAGCTCACTTCAGCCTCCCCTTCTTGGGTTCAAGCGATTCTCCTGCCTCAGCCTCCTGAGTAACTGGGATTACAGGTGTGCGCAACCACGCCCTGCTAGATTTTGTATTTTTAGTAGAGATGGGGTTTGACCATGTTAGTGAGGCTGGTCTTACACTCCTGACCTTGAGATCCACCTGCCTCAGTCTCCCAAAGTGCTCGTATTATAGGTATGAGCCACTGTACCCGGCTGAAAATGTCTACTTTTAAGTAAGTCTGCTGTTACTTTCTTGGAATCTTCCAAGAAAAACTGGTTATAATCTTAGCCTAATTTTACCAAATGAATATTAGTTATTCAAAATTTTCAATATCTGTTAAAGAATATTGTTGCTGAATATAAGCCAATTAAAAGTTGGTATATACTTGCCAGTAGAGATTATTTGGATTCTAATCCTAAGAGCTAGACCTCAAGTAACAATATGCATGGCCAACAATGTATCATAAAGAAAAGAAATGATCATGATTGACCTCTTTAATAACATAAAACAATAAAGTGTAATTTTAAGTTCTGTAAACAAGTAGACCAATCATCTCCACTTGATTATGCCAGGGCAACTTGTGACCCATAAAATATTCAGATAGCATATTATATCTCAAATGCACATAATTTAGCTCCAAATGAAATAATTAATATATATAAAGCATTCAAGTGACAATAACTTTGCTTATCCTCTTATAACAGAAGAATTATTTGGGGGATGATTTGAGCAAGTCAGTTCACTTAAGAAGTCTTTCTAAGATATCTGAGTAGAAGCCTTTTCCATTGAATGCATTTCCTTTAATAAATGCAAGAATTCAAAAGCATTCCATTGAACCAAGAGCTGCTTCAGAGCTCAGAAGTGGGTGGTCAATACCCATTTGTTGCTACAGCTGCCAGTGATGGTGATGAGTGTGTTTCTTTCTTGAGACAGGGTTTCACTCTGTCACCCAGGCTGGAGTGCAGTGGCATGATCTCGGCTCACTACAACCTCTGCCTCCCAGGCTCAAGCGATGCTCCCACCTCAGACTCCTGAGTAGCTGGGACTACAGGTGCACACCACCACGCCCAGCTAAGTTTTGTATTTTTGGTAGAGATGGCGTTTCACCATGTCGGCCAGGCTCATCTTGAACTCCTGATCTCAAACAGTCCCCTGCCTCCGCCTCCCAAAGTGCTGGGATTACAGCAGGGAGCCACTGTGCCCAGCTGATTATATGTTTTTAACCCTCTGAAAGACATTTTATTTTTTGAGACAGGAACCTCACTCTGTTGCCTAGGCTGGTGTGCAGTGGCATGAACATGGCTCACTGCAGCTTCAACTTCCTGAGTTCAAGTCATCCTCCTGCCTCAGCTTCCCAAGTAGCTGGGCCCACAGGTGTGTGTCACCACACCCAGCTAATGAAAAAAAAAAAATTTGTTTTGCAGAGACGGGAATCTTGCTTTGTTCCCCAGGCTAGACTTGTATTCTTGGGCTCAAGCAATCCTCCTGCCTCGGCCTCTCAAAGTGCTGGGATTGCAGGTGTAAGCCATGGGGCCTGGTCCTTCAAGACAAATATGTCTTTAAACTAAGAGCTTAACAGAGGTCCCAAAACTTTCTCTGTTCACAGCAATCTTAGTGGTTCAGTAACTTTTATTAGTGCACCTAGGCCAAAATAAATGAACTCCTCTTTAGTTAGTTAGGTTCAGACAACTTATGAAGCATTTCTGCCTTAATTTGGTAGCTTGTCATTTTATTTATTTATTTATTGAGATGGAGTTTCGCTCTGTGGCCCAGGCTGGAGTGCAGTGGCCGGATCTCAGCCCACTGCAAGCTCCGCCTCCCGGGTTTATGCCATTCTCCTGCCTCAGCCTCCCAAGTAGCTGGGACTACAGGCGCCCGC
>NW_012116599.1:11395805-11397274 GCF_000951035.1 Colobus angolensis palliatus
ATTCTCCTGCCTCAGCCTCCCAAGTAGCTGGGACTAGAGGCACATGCTACCACACCCAGCTAATTTTTGTATTTTTTGGTAGAGACGGGGTTTCACTGTGCCAGGCTGGTCTTGAATTCCTGGCCTCAAGTGATCCACCCACCTCCCAAAGTGTGGGGATTACAGGTGTGAGCCACCATGTCTGGCCTAATTTCATTTTTAATTAAAATGAATGACTTACTAATGGAGTGTGTGTGCCTATTAGTCACTGCACAGCTTTTCGTACCTTGGAATCCGATTGGACGCCACCACCCTCATCTCCTGTTCACGTTGATTTTCTCTGGGTTCTTGCTTCTTATCACCCAAACCTCCGCAAGCTCAGCTTCCCACAGATATTTCATCAAAGAGAATGCAGCATGGCCTAATTTGAAACTTAACAATCTTGAGCTAATAGTTAAGAGTTAATAGGACAGATGTTCAGTGCCACTGGCTTTTCTTTGAAAATTAAAAAAATCCTGCGGCCTCCCTGTGAGTTTGCAGAAGTGCCCTGGGAACCAAACATCTTCGCCAAATCCCTGATTCTCACTCAACTCCACCCCTCAGTTTATTCAAAGCTACAGCTGAAGCTGCTCAGTTACAGATCAAATAAAATCACCAAATAGAATTGCTAAGCCCGATTATGTCTTCACTTTGAGGACCATTTTAATAGTGTGTTTTGAAAGCTGTGAAACAATTACCAGGTCATTAGTAAGAAGTTCTAAAAATGAACTTGACAATACAGGCTTAAAGTATTGTCCCACAGGCACAGGACAGTATTGTAACTAGCGGGGCTGGTGATCAGATTGCACCTTAGTATGTTCTTTCTGGCTGTGCCGTGGAGAGTAAGTCAGGAAGGGAGGCCAGTGCTGCAGTCCTGAGATGGTTACAGGAGCTGAGGTGGGGGCCGTGGGGATGGTGAGGACACGAACAAGATGTTGATGAAGTGAGGTCAATGAGCTAGGGTCTACTGGGCAGTGGGGCAAGTGGGGCAGGGAGAATGGAGACGGGGGATGCCCACACCCTGGGTGGATGTGTCCAGCCACTCTTCTCATGTGTGACTGGGAGTGAAGGAAAGCAAGGACACCTGACCTCTTTGCCCGACTTTTTCCTCATTTCTCTTCTCCATCATACACTAGGCTGCAAGGGGAGGGCTTTCACCTTCTCCTATAACCATTTCCCTCACGTTGTAGCCTGAGTTCTCTGTATTCAACAGGTAATCAAGTAGCATACACCTGGTTCTTGTCATGTTGATGTCAGTTTAAGGGATTTACACACTCTTTTCTTTTGGAGTAAAGCCTGGCTTTCCAGACTTTTGGTTTACTGGAGACTAAAAAATTCTGTTTTGAAAGTCAATTGCTGAATGTCGACTTCTTTTTTTTTTGAGGCGGAGTCTCGCTCTGTCGCCCGGACTGGAGTGCAGTGGCCGGATCTCAGCTCACTGCAAGCTCCGC
>NW_012116599.1:11399529-11401209 GCF_000951035.1 Colobus angolensis palliatus
ACAGCTGGGATGATAGGTGCCCACCACCACGCCCAGCTATTTTTTTTTTTTTTGTCCGTAGAGATGGGGTTTCACCATATTGGCCAGGCTGGTCTTGAACTCCTGACCTCATGTGATCCACCCGCCTCAGCCTCCCAAAGTGCTGGGATTGCAGGCATGAGCCACCACCCCAGGCCTCTTATGGCATTTCTGATAATTATTTATTGTATCCTCCTACTAGAGACAAACTCAGTAAAGGTAGGCTTGTGCCTAGCACAGCATCTTATTAGTGGGTATAACAGGCCTATAAGTGTGTCCTGAATGTGGCTATATCCCCTTTGGAAGACTTTCATGCCTAACTAGGGTCAGACTCAGTACTTCATTATATTCCCCATCACAAAAGCCCAATACTCAAAACACTGGCAAGAAACATAATGGGGGTACAGATGCGCGGGTGTATTGCACATTACACAGCAAAGTTTAACCAAAATTCTCTAAATAGAAATCTATATTCTTTCTCGCAAGTCTCCTTCTCCAAGGCTGTGTGGACTGGGATTCTTCCCCCATCTCCTCCTCAACACAGACTCTTAAGCCCCTCTTGATTGCCCTGAGCAGCTGAACTCTCCCTCTCAACTTCTACAGGTCAGAGATGAGACTCTGTTCCTTAAGCAAGCCACTTGAGACCTCAGTCTGTCCTGCAGCCATCCTCATATACACATCTATGTCTCTAACACATATTAAATGCTTCTACCAGTATTTCTCAAAGCATGGTCCATAGACCACCTGCATCGGAATCACCTGGCGGCTTTAAGGTGCAGGTTTCTGGGCCTCACACCTACTGATCAGACTCTCTGGGAGCCGGGTGGGGCGGGGAGATGCCCATTGCTGGTTTGAAAATCAGTGACCATAGACTGTGCTAGGCCTGGTCTATATGAGTCTCTTTCCAGGAACATTCTGCGGCCTTCAGTGTATCCAGAAAAAGCTGCTTCTCCAGGCATCTGGGCCTGCATCAAGGCCTGCCATACAAGAGCTGACTTTGACTTCACAAGGGTCCTAGTCCCTACAGTTCCCCTGTCCTCTCCTTTTGCTTGTGTTTACTTAGGCCTGCACCAATTCCTTCCTCCTCCTCCTAGCATTCAGCCTTCCTCCTCACCAGTTCAAATCCCACCCACACTACTTGGAGCCCCTAGTCAGTACTGTCCCTGAAGCACACACTTTCTATTTTTCTTAGAGCAGCTAGTAAGAAGCATGTCTGACTGTTCTGGACAGACGAATGAGTGGAGAAGCATTCTCTGGGAAGTCCTTTCTCCACTACAATGTGTTCAGTCCCATGAGAACATTCCTTGATGGAATTATGGGGAGCAGATACGGTTTAGCAAAGAGAAGGAGATGGGTTCACTCTTAGAAAAAGAGATGGCATTTTACGAAGGTAATTCAGGCTGGGTGCGGTGGCTGACACCTGTAATCCCAGTGCTTTGGGAGGCTGAGGCAGGAATTTCTTGAGACCAGGAGTTTGAGACCAGCCTGGATAACACAGTGAGACCCTCATCTCTACAAAAAAGTTTTTAAGGCAGGGCGCAGTGGCTCACACCTGTAATCCCAGCACTTTGGGAGGTTGAGGCGGGGTGGATCACGAGGTCAGGAGTTCGAGACAAGCCTGACCAACATGGTAAAATCCCGTCTCTACTAAAAATACAAAAA
>NW_012116599.1:11401809-11404614 GCF_000951035.1 Colobus angolensis palliatus
CTTCCTTCCTTCCTTCCTTCCTTCCTTCCTTCCTTCCTTCCTTCCTTCCCTTTCCTTCCTTCTGACAGGGTCTTGCTTTGTCACCCACGCCAGTGCTCAGTGGCACGATCTCAACCCACTGGAACCTCTGCCTCCTGGGCTCAAGCAATCCTCCTGCTTCATCCTCCCGAATAGTTGGGACTACAGGCACACACCTCCATGCCTGGATAATTTTTTTTTTTTTTTTTGTAGAGACTGGGTTTTACCATTGTTACCCCAGGTTGGTCTTGAACCCCCAGGCTCAAGCGATCCTTCCACCTTGGCCTCCTAAAGTGCTGGGGTTACACCAACTTGTTTTTCCATCCAAACTTTGGTATTTAAAAAATAGCTTTTGGGCTGGGCATGGTGGCTCACGTCTGCAATCCCAGCATTTTTAGAGGCTGAGGTGGGTGGATCACCTGAGGTCAGCAGTTCGAGACCAGCCTGACCAATATGGTGAAACCCTGTCTCTACCAAAAATACAAAAAAAAAAATTAACCGGCGTGGTGGTGCGTGCCTGTAATCCCAGCTACTTGGGAGGTTGAGACAGGAGAATTGCTTGAACCCGGGAGGTAGAGGTTGCAGTGAGCCGAGATCATGTTACTGTACTCCAGCCCGGGTGACAGAGCGAGACTCTGTCTCAAAAAAATAAAATAAAATAAAATAAAATAAAGTAAAAAAATAAAAAATAGCTTTTGAGGACAACAGATCTAATATGAGGAATTGAATCGTCATTGAAAAATGGTGCTAGTACACTAAAAATGTACTGTTTCTCCTCCCCACCCGCAGATGCAAACAGACTCAGGTAATAGAGAGAAAAGGAAAAGAGGAATCCGAGAGCAAGAGCCACACCAAAGGGAGCCATACCTTTGGTGTGTTCTGTCCTCTGGCCTCAGACCTTACTGCTTTGGTAACTTGAAAACATGTAATTGTTGGTATTTTATAAAAGACAGTGGCTTGCAGTGAGCCGAGATCACGCCACTGCACTCCAGCCTGGGCGATAAAGCGAGACTCCGTCTCAAAAAAAAAAGACAGTGAAGGCAGGCCAGGAGTGGTGGCTCACGCCTGTAATCCTAGCACTTTGGGAGGCCGAGCCGGGCAGATCACCTGAGGTCAGAAGTTCGATACCAGTCTGGCCAACATGGTGAAACACTGTCTCTACTAAAATTACAAAAAAATTAGCTAGGTGTGGTGGCAGGCTACTCAGGAGGCTGAGGCAGGATAATTGCCTGAACCCAGGAGGCAGAGGTTGCAGTGAGCTGAGATCACGCCATTGCACTCCAGCCTGGGCAACAAGAATGAGACTCTGTCACAGAACAAAACAACAACAAAAAAAGACACTGAAGGCTACTAGTAGCTCCGAGGTAAGAACACTTTTTGGTATTCTCTTTTATGTCAGACCTGAAAGCACTGCCAGTTGTAATCCCTTTTCTCCCATGCTGGCTTCCAATGACAGCAGTCTTAAAGGCCTCCCAGCCTCCTCCCAGCCCAGATGCCTTCCCATCGTTCTCCAGTTAGGTCCATGCGGATCTTTTTGTTTTGTAGCTTCTAGTCTCATTTAGGAATACAAGAGTCCCTACTCTACCAACTTAGAACCGCCCTTTCTGGAAACTTCTTGAACAAATGAATACTGTAAACAAATAGAAACAATTAACAATAATAAACAAACAAAGGGTGCATGTATGTTGTGGAAAAGGCCCATTAAAGATTGTGTCTAAAAGACAAATGTTAACGTCATGGGTTTGGTTCAAGTATGTTGCACAATTTTGGAAAGCAGTAACTGCGGCACTAGGGAACAAGATCTATCAGTTCCATTCCTGGAGTAAAATACAGTTGTGATCTTATATTTGGTTTCTTTCCATTATGCAGCCAGGTTCACTTTCCAGAAAAAGGAGATAAAAGCAGTGCCATGCTAAAGACTGTAGGAATATTTTAATTCATATTTTTAATTACATTATGTAATAATATCAGTCTATTTTACAAGTTAAATGTATGAGAATGTATGAAATAGAAATGGTAGGAAAAAACTAAACATGGGTCAGGAACATGGAATTTTTCCAAAACCAGAGGCCAAAGGTAGATGTGTAGCCTGTAGGGCCCAAGGAGGAGACAAGGAGGGTGACAGGTACAGTTATCGGTTTGTGGTATGTGTTTGTTCCCTGTGTGGGGAGGGAAGCATTTGAGACCTGTCCCCTGCCCTGGTCTGGGGTTGGGAGTTTAGTCTGGTCAGCTGGAAGATGGCAGCTTGGGAAAAAGAGCCATTTGGTTACCTACACAGAGCTGGTCCCCTGGTGGCTGCAGGTAGGTTCTGCTGTTGAGGGAATTAGGGGTGGAAGTGTCAAAAATCAAAAGTGTGGAGGAAAAAAGTAAACACAGTTTCCTCCTCCCTCCAAAAAACCCAAATTCTTGACATGCGCACACATTCTTCTTTCAAACATAGAAAAGTCTCACTCTGGATGTGCTTACAAGAAGATCGTCGTCAAAAAACTTTGTTTCTATGATAACATTCCCACTGTAAGTAAGAAGAGAAACAGAGGGCAAAAGAGTGAGCATGTTAGGCACAAGATTTCATTTCCACAAAGTGGTTTCCATCTGGATTCTTGGGCCAAAGGACATGTACCCACCCAGAGTATTAGCTTGGGGCCATTAAAATCCTTGTCTATATAGGGCTACAAGTTTAACACGACATTTAATTTATGTGGCTAGATTCATCCCTGTCAAGCTCCCAAATCAGAAGTGAGAGCATGTCTCCACTCC
Source organism: Colobus angolensis palliatus (assembly GCF_000951035.1). Lineage (NCBI taxonomy): Eukaryota > Metazoa > Chordata > Mammalia > Primates > Cercopithecidae > Colobus > Colobus angolensis. The sequence goes on from NW_012116599.1 coordinate 11,404,585, forward strand.
TTGGTACACTCTAAAGCCTTTTTTTTTTTT
>NW_012116599.1:11404984-11406571 GCF_000951035.1 Colobus angolensis palliatus
TTTCACTGTGTTAGCCAGGATGGTCTCGAACTCCTGACCTCGTGATCCACCCGTCTTGGCCTCCCAAAGTGCTGGGATTACAGGCTTGAGCCACCGTGCCCGGCCTCTAAAGCCTTTAGTAGAGTGCTCTGCACACAGGGTGCTTATAGATCCGACTGACTTTCTGATACCGCATTCATGGACACCTCTGGCTGGTTTATACATAGAAGCCTGCAGACCTCAGGGGCAGCATCCTTCCCTACAGTACTCACTATAGTGGAAAGGTGGGCTTTAGCCTGGCCCACATCTATTTTCCTGCCTTTGGGTATCAGCACCTTGCTCTTCATTTGGGAACCACCCTTCCTCCAGTCCATGTGCCAAGTGAGTGGCCCCTCACTCATCTGGCAAAAGGGTGAACAGAGGATGTAACTTAGGCCCATCAGACTCTTTCCTTTGAGCAAGATCCTTCCTGTAGCTTCTCCTTGAGGAAGCCATCCAGGGATTCCTGCCCACCTGCATCTTTCGAGCCACCCCAGGTCTCACCCTTAGTCTTTCAACTCTCGTATTAGCCAGAGCCTGTTTTTATGACTTACAACTAAAGAACACTAAATGATGCACCTGTATTGTGAGGGAAGAATTTTATTTTTCTTGGGGGGTATCTCAGTGCTCCCATTTGTAAAGTGGGAGAGACCATGACCTTACCAAATCACACTTGAGCTGAGTTTAGGGCAACTGTTTTTGGGGGTTCTAAAAAGTTAAGTATAGTTGGTCCCCTACTTACAATGAATCAACTTATGATCTTTCAACTTTCTAGTGGATTTATGGGGATATTAAATGCATTTTTGACTTATGATATTTTCATCTTATGGTAGGTTTGAGACAGATCGAGACTCTGTCTCAAAAAAAAGAAAGAAAAACAGCAACAAAAAATCCGGCCTGGTGAAGAAGAAGTCAAATGAAGTTTAATAAAATCTAAAAAAAAACCAAAAACCTGCTTTCCTAAACTACTCTGTACTTTCCCAGGGTAATTAATAACCAGCAGATAAATTTCTGCTTGTAATTAATTATAAAACAGGTAAATAAGGTACTCAAAACCTGACTGGCTGATAGGATATAAAAATAGCTACCATTGTAATTAAAAATCTATTTTTAAAACCATTAAAACTTTAAAAAATTCTATTACAAATTTGTATGTATGTATGTATTTATTTATTTATTTATTTTTGAGATGGAGTCTCACCCTGTTGCCCAGGCTGGAGTGTAGAGGCACAATCTCGGCTCACTGCAACCTCCAGCACTTGGATTCAAGTGATTCTCCTGCCTCAGCCTCCTGAGTAGCTGGGACTACAGGTGCGTGCCACCAGGCCTGGCTAATTTTTTGTTTTTTAGTTTTTGTTTTTTTTGAGATGCAGTCTCACTCTGTCGTCCAGGCTGGAGTGCAGTGGCGCGATCTCAGCTCACTGCAAGCTCCGCTTCCCGGGTTTACACCATTCTCCTGTCTCAGCCTCCTGAGTAGCTGGGACTATAGGTGCCCGCCACCACACCCGGCTAGTTTTTTGTATTTTTTTAGTAGAGACGGGGTTTCACCGTGTTAGCCGGGATGGTCTC
>NW_012116599.1:11407661-11410384 GCF_000951035.1 Colobus angolensis palliatus
TGGTGGCACATGCCTGTAGTCTCACCTACTTAGGAGGCTGAGGCAGGAAGACCATTTGAGCCCAGGAGCTGGAGTCCAGCCTGGGCAACATGGCAAGACCCTGTTATTATTATTATTTTTTTAATAAAATAAACAAAACCCAAAACCAAAACAAACAAAAAACCTAAAAGTAAATAACCTCAATTTTTAACAAATTCAATATGGCTTTCATAAAGGAACTGTTGAAAGAGATGATCCAGTATTACACAATTATCTGTGGGACTAACTTCTTTTTTTGAAACAGAGCTCTTGCTCTGTTACCCAGGCTGGAATGCAGTGGCGTGATCTTGGCTCATGCCCAGCTAATTTGGGACTAACTCTTTAGAAGGTACTATTACTATAACATCTGAGAGACTAACACCTTTCCCACAGACAATGGGAGGTGGGAAGTTATTGACAGTGTTTTTGGACAAAGCACAAACAAATTGTTCTTTGAACAGGAACCAAAGCTATTAATATGGTAAGCTATTCACCAAAAAATTGTAACCCAGTATTATCCTTGAAAACAGAATTATTAATAGGACTTTGCCAGATTCTGTTAAAGGTGATCTGACCAAAATACAGAGATACCGGAAGTATGGTAGTCAGGAATGGGAGCAAATTAACATAGATTCGGTATATATTAAATGCCAGTCTCCTTCCATGCCATCGCATTTTATCTTCATTACACCTCTGTAAGAGAGAATTAATTTCTGTGTTTAGAGATGAAAGACTAAGGCTCAGAGAGATAAAGTATATTAGTGCCCAAGATGACACAGGCAGTCAGGGTGAATCAGGAATTTAAATCTGGTCTAATCTAAAGTTTTTTTTTTTTTTTTTTTAATTATTCTTTCCACTCTATCATACTGTCTTTTTTATATGAAAAAGGTCAGGAACCTGGAAACCTAGACAACCTTGGATACTCTTTTACTCTATTTCTCAACTGAGCTCTCTGCCCACCGAATGGCACCAGGAGTCCCACCTGCCTGGAATGCCTATTTCTAGACACACTTCGCAATTTCCTGAGACCTGCTCACTCACGTTAAGACGCTTGCTGGCATCATCTGGGACTCGGGTGCTGCCTCTATCAAGGACTGCCAGGTATTTGTGGAGTTAGGGATCACAAAGCCAAACTCGAAGAACCATTCTGAAGGAAGAAGGAAAAGCCGGGGTGAGCAGGTGCCCCAGTATAAAGTTGAAGGGCTCTTTGTCTCCCTCCTCTAGAGTGAGCCTCTTCCTACCCTGAGAACCACCAAAGGAAGTTATCAGCAACCTCTCAGACCAGAGGCATAAAAAAGACAGGGAAGCCTCCTCAGGTTGTCCTCTGAACCACACCAAAGGCTTGCTTCTCATGCTTTGAGGTCTAAAGGACTAGGACCAGTGACCAGGACACAACATAAGCAGCATTTTCTTAGAGGTAGGCTAGATGTGAACTATACATAGATACATAGCTCAATTCACTTGGACTAGCTCGAAGGGGCTTATGTGCCCTCTTATGCTGCATGGTGAGAATTCAATGCAGAGTGGCCTTGCCAGTCAAATCTGTATGATACTGTATGTAGAGCACTGTACTAGGCCCTGCTCATAGCAGCTTCCTCCATGACCATATCACAATACAATGTCAGTGCCTAAACCAGGTACCACCATCCATGCTCCCAGTGTCAGAGACCTCAGAGCCCCTTGCAGTGGCCAGCTTTGTTTTGGTTTGCTTTCACTGGGGATTCACAGTCCTGCAGAGTGTAGGAATCCTACCACAAACTGAGTTGTAAAAGGAATGTTATCAAAGCACTGCTTTAGTTCACTGGGTATTGTTGCCTTTTGTCCTGGTCGCCCTAAGCCCTGATTTCAGGCATGCAGGCAGCAGAATACCTTCTAGGCATTGCCCTTTGAAGTAAACTTTTTGTTCCAGGCGGAATTTTTCCATTTGTTCTGTTGAAGAAAAATTGAGTTCTCGAGACACTGCCTTGCACTTGAGGATTTTCTTGGGAACACGGGCTGGTAAGAGAAAAACAAATGTTGAAGCCATTCTAAATGAAAACCACACGACTATGATGCTTCAAATTTCTGGGAGCTTCTTACAGCTGATTTAGAGAACACTTTATTACATTTTGGATAATGCCTTGGTAAGTGCACTACACTTCGTGTGGTTGAAAGCAGAGGACTCTAATTGGTCACTCATATCTGAAAGATATTAGATCTTCAAGGAATACCAGGTTTTGTGCATCTAAGGGCCTCATCTAGCTACTCTCATCAGGAAGCGGGCTGCATGGGTACCTTCTCTCTACTCTGTTCTGGTGATTTTAACCCCTTACTTCTTCTTTACTTCAGGGAGATAAAAATACAAATTTTCTTTTGGAGAAAAAAGTTGAGATCTCAGTTTCTATCTTTGGGTATGTTCTAATGGTAAAATTTCAGCACAAAATGGGTTTTGGGAAGTGGGAGAAAGAAACGTTAAGAAAGCAACTGGGTTGGGTGTGGTGGCTCACACCTGTAATCCCAGCACTTTGGGAGGCTGAGGCGGGCAGATCACTTGAGGTCAGGAGTTCAAGACCAGGGTGGCCAACGTGGTGAAACCCTGCCTCTACTCAAAATACAAAAATTAGATGGGTGTGGTGGCACATGCCTGTAGTCTCACCTACTTAGGAGGCTGAGGCAGGAAGACCATTTGAGCCCAGGAGCTGGAGTCCAGCCTGGGCAACATGGCA
>NW_012116599.1:11417984-11419170 GCF_000951035.1 Colobus angolensis palliatus
ATAGGAGTGTGTCACCACGCCCAGCTTATTTTTGTATTTTTAATAGAGATGGGGTTTCACCATGTTGGCCAGGCTGGTCTCGAACTCCTGACCTCAAGTGATCTGTCTGCCTCAGCCTCTGAGTGCCCTGTTTTTAAATATGAGAAGATAGCCAAGTATCACCAGAAATTCAAGAAAGCATTTATTATGAAAGACAGACCAAAACAAACTAAAAGAAAAAAGTAACTTAGAGGAATAAAGAGGCTTTCAGATAAAGACATAAAGTTTTTAAAAGGAGCATTAAAAAAAGAGAGATATGACATAAACTCTACAGACAATAAAAATTAATACAATAAAATACTATATATTTTAGGTGAATTTCTCTGGTTTGAGGTTACAACTTATGAAGATGGTCAACTGATGTTCTGTGTCAGAAAATGCCTTCTAACGTAAGTATATTTTCTAGTTTCTGTATTGTTTGATCCATTAAATGAGCCAATAATACCAATTTAAAAAAGAATATTCAGAGAACAAAAAAGAACTCAAGTAATACATATATTTTGATAGCAGAACCAAACAACTCAATGCAAAGAAAACATTGAAGAAAGCTTTCAGAATGAAAAAGGCAAGGATAGAAAACAGGAGAGCAGGCCAAGTGTGGTGGCTCAACGCCCGTAATTCCAGCACTTTGGGAGGCTGAGGCAGGTGGATTCCTTGAGCTCAGGAGTTTGAGATTAGCCTGGGAAACATGGTGAAACCTCATCTCTACAAAAATACAAAATTAACCAGTCATGGTGGCGCACGCCTGTGGTCCCAGCTACTCTGGAGGCTGAGGTGAGAGGATTGCCTGAGCCCACAAAGTCAATGCTGCAGTGAGCCGAGATCATGCCATTGCACTCCAGCCTGGGCGACAGAGGGAGACCATGTCTCAAAAAAAAAGAAAAAAAAAGGAGAGTAAGGGTACAAAAACTTATAGTCCAAGAATAGTCCAAGAGTTCCAATGTCTAACTAACAGAAGTTCTAGAAAGGTAGAACAGAGAAAACTGAGGGGAGGATGGCATCAATAAATTAATTCAAGAAAATTTCATAGATTGAAAGTGTCTAGGCTGGGCACAGTGACTCACGCCTGTAATCCCAGCACTTTGGGAGACTGAGGCGGGCAGATCACCTGAAGTTGGGAGTTCAAGACCAGCCAGACCAACACGGA
>NW_012116599.1:11420895-11424453 GCF_000951035.1 Colobus angolensis palliatus
CTCCACCTCCTGGGTTCAAGTGATTCTCCTGCCTCAGCCTCCTGAGTAGCTGGGATTACAGGCATGCACCACCACGCCTGGCTAATTTTTGTATTTTTAACTAGAGACAGGGTTTCTCCATGTTGTTCAGGCTGGTCTCAAACTCCTAACCTCAGGTGATCTGCTTGCCTTGGTCTCCCAAAGTGCTGGGATTACAGGTGTGAGCGATCTCGCCCGGCTGACTGTGATTCTTTAAATTATGAACACATACAACTTAATAAAAATAAAGTCTAAATTTAAGAAGAGGGTGCTAAGTTTTTTGTTTTGTTTTGTTTTAAAATACAATGGACAAACCATTAAAGGAAAAGAAAATTAATATTATGCAAGCACAGAGGATAAGTCTGCAAAAGATCATTAATATTTGCAAAGAGACTGAGCTTCAGAAAAATATATGTATAATATAGATATAGTTTACATGTGTTTCTTTTTTGGTTTTCTTCTTTTGCTGTCTTGTAATCAGACTCTCTTCCCAAAGCACTCCATAGTCTCTCTTCCTTGTAGAAGGCAGTGACTGCGCTGCACTACAGCAGCTAGAAAGGCCAGATCCTTTTCTCCCAGTCCTGGTATAATTAGGGGTGAGCACAAGAAGGCCTAGCTTTGGACACGTGCTGCCCAGTTCTGGGGTCCTGAAGCTATAGGACTTGCAAGGGAGTTGGAAGTTCTTCAGGGTCGGGGCAGCAGGGGCATGCCAACCTGCCCTTTCCTACTGTGTGATCTTTGCTATAGACCCTGTCCTTCAACTTCCAGGCAGTTCCAAAAGCCTCAGATCAGATACCCTTTCCCATTGTTTGAACAGCTTGCAGTGGAGAACCCTTAACAACACAGGTGACTGGAATCATCATGTGTGTAATAACACTATATTTTACCCTCTGGAGAGATTCTGTCTAGGTTTTGCTGCTATACAAGAAAAGTCTCAAAATATAACCAAGTGTTATTCAGCAGAGTGCCTGCAATGTGATGAGGAGTCTATCTTTCTGTGCACTCAACCTGCTTGTGGGCACCCCTGCATGAACGTACTGTCGCTTTCAGGTCACACTGGTTGTGTTACTCTCCTCTCAGGGTGTGCAATTCCTAACAAACTGTCCTTCTATGCTCAATACATTTCCAGACAGTGCTGTTCCTCTCCACCTATGTGATCTGCCTTCCTCTGGTTCATATTTTCAAACTCCACTTTTTTTTTTCTAAACAACTAAATTCAAAAGCAAGTTTACATACTTGCTTAGGTCATGTCTCACAATTATAATTGCTATAAATATGCTCACACCTCCCAGCGTCTCTATATATTAAGAGAAAGTTTCCCAACTGCAGAAGGAAAGCAACAGATACTACTGCTCTATCAATCCCCTCTGAGCTAAGATCTAAACTGTCCCAGGCAGCTAAGCCCAAGGTTTTCTGAAGACATAGTCCTCATTTGACCTGCTCTGAACAAGCTTTCCATTCTTTCACAGCAGACAGTGTCCTATGTACCCACTATGGCAACATGGACATCAGACTTTCTTAAATTAAACAATAAGACTAAACAAAACTAAAACGACTTCTACAGTTCCAGGCTCACAGGCAGGTGAGGCATTCTAGCAAAACTAGAAAAGCCCCGGAGGGTCCCTGTACAAAGCTGCGGCTAGAGCAGACTGAACTTCCAGAAAAAGTACTACAGTGACTGGCAGAGGTCAGAAAAGCAAAGCCTGGGCCAGGACTTACTCTTCAATCTATATATTAAATGATAAAAAAGAAAGACATTTTAAATTAGTCTTCTATCTGGTATTTAGTGAATAGTAAATTTAAGCTCCCCTTATTTCAAGGGAGAGAAGTAGCTAAAAATACATGGTTGATTTCCACAACATGGATGTCTTTTCTCTGTAAGTAATCAGGTTAAGGACTTAATTGCTTATTTTATTTTATTTTTTTTTGGAGGCGGAGTTTTGCTTTTGTTGCCCAAACTGGAGTGCAATGGCGCGATTTCTGCTCACCACAACCTCTGCCTCCTGGGTTCAAGTGATTCTCCTGCCTCAGCCTCCTGAATAGTTGAGATTATTATGGGCATGTGCCACCACGCCCGGCTAATTTTGGCTTTCTCCATGTTGGTCAGGCTGGTCTCGAACTCCCAACCTCAGGTGATCTGCCCGCCTCGGCCTTCCAAAATGCTGGGATTACAGGCGTGAGCCACCATGCCCAGCCCTAATTGCTTACCTTTTTGGGAATCACATAAAAATATATTCTATAAAATATATTTATATGTTTGGCCAGTTCAATAACTATGCACTTCCTGCATGTGCCCTAATCTGAAAAATTATCTACCAGTATCTATATCATGTACTTCATTTTATAATCCTTGAACATTTTAATCCTTAACAAATTTTGTAAGATTTTATCCTCAATACAGCATTAGAGAAATACAAAGACAGCTCCATCCAAGGATGTTGGGATTGAGGCTATTGAGGGCCCCTCTAAGTTCTGTAATTTTAGGGGTGAAAAGGAAGCCCTTAGTTTATGGTAGAAATGCAGCAATTTGGGAACAACTTTACAAAATGGAAATCCATAATAGTCTATTAGTAAGGAGAAATAAAAGTTATTAAGGTAGGTATCTTAAAATAATAACAATGAGAAAAGCTGGTCCTCAAAAGAGGAAACTTCAAGTTGACTTCTGAGGAGCCAAAAAAAAAAAAAAAAAGAGGAAACATTTGACTAAAAATGCTAGAAATGAAAGGCAAACTTTGATGATTCGTCATCATCTGGCTAAAAACGTATGTGTTTTAACAGCTTATTGCTAACCAGATTTTTTAGAGAAAAAGAGCCCAAGTTTTAAGACTCAAAGGTCAAGTCACTTCCAATCTTGAGAGGAGGATTAGGTGGACAGGCTTTAAAGGAGGGGCTGGAGTACTATTTATAAATTCTACCCTCTGGGTCAGCCAGGTCTTTGTTCATTTAAAAGCTCCCTGGTGATTTATATGAAGGATGAGCATAAAGGAACACTCCTTTCCTATGGGAAGCCTCCTGCTTAGAGGAGATCGGGCCCTGGTACCCTCTCATTTGGAACCAGGCAAACATAAAGAAGCACTCTCGTATGTAAAAGTAAGAATATCTTAAAAATAAGCTTCAGAACAAAACCAATAGTTTGCAAAGTATTAAGCATTAGGAAAGGTAAAAAAGGAAGTAAATATTCTATAAATATTATAGAGGAATGGGTGACACTTGGCTCAACACAGGGTTACACAAATCCTCTTGTCTTACAGAATAGTTGTGACCTGGTGTGATTTAGATGCAGTCTGGTGCAGGAGCTGGGGGCAGACTTGAGGTGTAGAAGGCAGTGAAGGAGGTGGGTGGTAGAATGGGAAGGGAAGGATTGGGGATCAGAAGAAATCAGTTAGATGAATGGGGTACTAGGTAAATTTCCCTGAGAGATGCAAAAGCAGAAAACAGGATAATAAAAGGATTTGAACCAAGCTTGTCCAACCCATGGCCTCTGGGCTACATGTGGCCCAACACAAATTTGTAAACTTTCTTAAAACTTTTTTTTTAGTT
>NW_012116599.1:11425823-11426719 GCF_000951035.1 Colobus angolensis palliatus
CTCCCGAGTAGCTGGGATTACAGGCATGCACCACCTCACCCGGCTAATTTTTGTTTTAGTAGAGACGGGGTTTCACCATGTTGGCCAGACTGGTCTTGAACTCCTGACCTCAGGTGATCCGCCTGACTCGGCCTCCCAGAGTGCTGGGATTACAGGCGTGAGTCACCACATCCGGCCTATGATACTAAGAATGAAAGAGTGCTAACCGGAGAGCACATTTAAATGACCTGGCTCATAAAATGTGCTTAGAACAGTCCTCAGCATTAGTAAGCCATGTGTTAGCTATTATTATTATTATCAATGACAATTAATTCTTTATCATCTCCCATCTAGCATTCTGACTGGGTTTCCTTGCTTCCATTCTTGTCTCCTTCTCCATTCTCTTCATAGAAGGAAGGGGTTTTTTAAAACTATAAGTTAGATGTCAATCCCTGGCTTTCCTCTGCACTTAAAAAAATTGAGTTCTTTCCATGGTCTACAAGGCCCCTCAATCACTATGCCCTAGGCACAAAAGCCTCTTACGTCTTTCTCTAACACACTAATACCTCTTCTCACCTGTGCCAAGAAGCCTGAATACTCTTGACCTTATTCTTCACAGCCTCAGGTCCTGGTGTCAGTGGCACCTCCCCTGAGAGGTTCTTGGGAACACTGAGTCCATAATGGTTTCTGAATGCACACATCTGCCTGACTTCTAAGTTGGGGCTCCTTCTGTGCCTCCATGCCAACACTTGGCTATCCTCCCCTGGGCAGAAAATTTGTGGTATCTGTATCTCTTCTGAGGAGAGGCTAAATTCCACTTCACTTTTGGTATATTACTTTCCTAGTCAAAGACGTTCTCTGATGTCAAGTGGGTATTTTGAAAAACACACTAGGAAATTTAAAAATATAGAAATAAG
>NW_012116599.1:11427219-11428233 GCF_000951035.1 Colobus angolensis palliatus
ACCACGCCCGGCCTAGTGAAAGAAATTTCTAAGCAGCAAAGCATTCAAGAGATAACTTGGGTGCTGTTAAAGGCATTCCGTTTTATAAGGAAAGCAGAGCGTAAAAGTTTGGAAAATTTGCAGTCTATGTGATAGAAAAGAAAAACCAATTTTCTGGGGAGAAATTCAAGCCAGCTGCAGAAATTTGCATAAGTAGCAAGGAGCCTAATGTTAATCCCCAAGACCATGGGGAAAGTGTCTCCAGGCCGTTATCAGAGAAATTCTCTGCAGCCCCTCCCATCAAAGACCCAGAGGCCCAGTAGGAAAAAGTGGTTTCATGGGCTGGACCCAGGCTTCCCATGCTGTGTGCAGCCACTTGGTGTTGTGTCCCAGCTGCTCCAGCCATGGCTAAAAGGGGCCAATGTACAGTTCAGGCTGTGGCTTCAAAGGGTGGAAGCCCTAAGCCTTGGCAGCTTCCATGTGGTGTTGAGTGTGCGGGTGCACAGAAGTCAAGAATTGAGGTTTGGGAACCTCTGCCTAGATTTTAGATGTATGGAAACGCCTGGATGCCCACACAAAAGTTTGCTGCAGGGGCAGAGCCCTCATAAAGAGCCTCTGCTAGGGCAGTGATTAGGGGAAATGTGGGGCCAGAGCCCTCACACAGAGTACCTACCGGGGCACTGCCTAGTGGAGCTACAAGAAGAGGTTCACTCTCCTCCGGACCCCAGAATGGCAGATCCACCGACAACTTGCACCATGTGCCTGGAAAAGCCACAGACACTCAACGCCAGCTGGTGAAAGCAGCCAGGAGGGAGGCTGTTCCCTGCAAAGCCACAGGGGCAGAGCTGCCCAAGACCATGGGAACCCGTCTCTTGCATCACCATGACCTGTTTGTGAGACTTGGAGTCAAAGGAGCTCATTTTGGAGCTTTAAAATTTGACTGCCCCGCTGGATTTCAGACTTGCATGGGCCCTGTAACCCCTTTGTTTTGGCCAATTTCTCCCATTTGGCTGTATTTACTCAATACCTGTACCC
>NW_012116599.1:11430128-11432329 GCF_000951035.1 Colobus angolensis palliatus
TCGATCTCCTGACCTTGTGATCCGCCCGTCTCGGCCTCCCAAAGTGCTGGGATTACAGGCTTAAGCCACCGCGCCCGGCCACCAGACTGGGTTTCACTGTGTTGGCCAGGCTGGTCTGGAACTCCTGAGCTCAAGTGATCTGCCCATCTTGGCCTTCCAAAGTGTTGGAATTACAGGAGTGAGCCACCATGCCTGGCCTCACATCACTTTTTAAAAATATTTTTTCACTGGAAAGATATGAGATTGCATTATATTCAGGGTTACCTTATATATGGACATTATTCTCATAATTTTATGGGTTCCTTCTAGTTAGAACCAAATAACTTATTTACTCATCTCCTTCAAAACAGTTCATATGCAAGTTGGACACTTATTAATGATACTGAGATAATCCTCTAATGATGTTACCTCAAATCCTCATTACCAATCTAGGGATGGAAAATCTAAAACATTTCAATTCATAACAATTCACCAAGAAATAAATTGTTTTATTGGGTGTTAATTCTATTCTATTTTTTTTTTAAATAAACCTTTTATTTTGGAATAGTTTTTTCTTTTTTTTGTTTTTGAGACAGGGTCTTGCTTCATTGCCCAGGCTGGAATGCAGTGTTGCAATCACTGCTCACTGCAGCCTTGACCTTCCAGGCTCAGTCGATCCTCCTACTTCAGCCTCCTGAGTAGCTGGACTATAGGCACTTACTACATTGTCTGGCTAATTTTTTAAAAACATTTTTTATAGAGATGGGGCCTCACTATGTTGTTCAGGCTGGTCTCAAGTGATCCACCCACCTTGGCTTCCCAAAATACTGGGATTACAGGCATGAGCACTGTGCCCAGCCAAGAACAGTTTCAGATTTATAGAAAAGTTGCAAAATAGTAGAGTTCTCATTTATCGCACACCCAGTTTACTCTATTATTAACATCTTACATTTGTCACAACTAATGAACCAATATTGATGTTATTGCTCCTCTTGGATGTAAGAGATTCTCAGACTTTCCTTGTTTTTGATGACCTTGACAGTTTTGAGAACTGGTCAGGTATCCTGTAGAAAATCCATAAACTGGTATTTGATGTTTTTCTTATGATTAGATTGGAGTTACGGGTTTTTTGGGAGGAAGACCACAGAGGTAGCATCATTTTTATCACATCAATATCAAGGATACATGCTATCAACATGACTGATAGATGCTGACGTTAACCTTCATCACCTGGGTGAGGGTAGTCTTTGTCAGTTTCTTCCATTGTGAAGTTACTCTTTTCCTCTCCTTTCCACACTGTCCCGTTTGGAAGGGAGTTACTATACCTGGCACATCTTAAGGAGTGGTGAATTATGCTCTACTTCCTTGAGGGATAAATAATTATATGAATTACTTGGAATTATACACTGGAGATTTATCTTCTCTCCCCATTTGTTTTATTCAATCATTTATTTACATCAGTCCAGCTGTTTTTTTAAAATCAAATGACTGCTCTGATACCTAAATTTTTATCGCCAAGATGAAAGTATTTCAACACTAAGAAATCTGCTTAAAAATATTTATTTGAGATACTCACATGTAAGTCTCAGGAATTCATTTGAGTTATGGGGGGAAGATAGAAACCATAGGGCATGTTAGTTTATAGTCAGAAGGAAAAGCTGCGAGAGGGGATAATACAGTTGGTTTAGAGCAGAACAGCTGCTTTGGAGTCCAAGTTCTATCACGTAGCAGCTGTGATCTTAGATCAGTCATTTAACCTGCCTGAGATTTAATGTGTAAACAACAGATAATATGAAGGCCTTATGGTTGTTCCAGGATTATATGAAATGCCTACAAAAATGGTTTAGAGATTATAAAACATGATATAAGCAAGTGTAGGACATTATACCATAATTCTTCAGGATTGAAAGAGGCAAATTATGGAAGTAACTTTTTATGAACAACTTCAAATTCTCTAATAAAAGCATATATCATTATCTTATTCTTTCTCTAAAATCTTCAAAAAGGAAAACACAACTGAAAGCTTGTTTGTATTAATTAATGTTTGACTTGAGTTTTATTCACTCAAAACCTTGTAATTCCTGGAAAACCTGCTGCAATCTTTTGTGCTGCTCACATATTAATCTTCATCTCTTTGCTCATCCTATTCTGTGTTAGAGATAAGGCTTGAGTCTACTTTTATACTTGTATTATATATATTAAATATTAGATATATACAGAGC
>NW_012116599.1:11434078-11435344 GCF_000951035.1 Colobus angolensis palliatus
TGGTATTTTTAGTAGAGACAGGGTTTCACCATGTTGGCCGGGCTGGTCTTGAACTCCTGACCTCAAATGATCCACCTGCCTTGGCCTCCCAAAGTGCTGGCATCACAGGCATGAGCCACCACGCCCAGCCTGCTTTTGTCTTTTTTTCATATGAGAACACCATTAATGCCATGCAGCAAAACTTATTCCAAAGAATGGCGGTTTCTCATTGTGTGATGAGACTAAGAGAAAGCTAATAAAGTAGACTAGTTAAGTGCCCTGGCCAAGGTTACAAAGCAACAATAAAAGGATAACCTTCTTGTTTTTGCTCTGCTATCACCTTTCTTATCCTCTCTTCCAAAGACTAAATTTTACCCTTATTTCTTACAATGAACTAAATGTTTATGTCCCCTCCAAATTCATACATGAAATCTTAACCCCCAATGTGATGGTATTAGGAGGTGGGGCTTTGGGAGGTGATGAGGCCATGAGGGTGGAACCTTCATGAATGGGATCACTGCCCTACAAAAGGGACCCTAGAGAGCTTTCTCCTCTCTTTGAACCACATGAGGATATGAGAAAACAATAGTCTGCAACCTGGAAGAAGGCTCTCACCAAAACCTGAACATGCTGGTACTCTGATCTCAGACTTCTAACCTCCAGAACTGTGAGAAATGTTTCTGTTGTATATAAGCCACTCAGTCTTTGGCACTTTGTTACAGCAGCCCGAAATGACAAAGATATCGCTATTATAAATTTTAAAAATTACAGTGCTTTTTTTTGTAATGAAATAAAGAACAACTTATTTGTAAAAAGACCCAGAAAAACTAAGTCTTAAGCACTTCTATAAGCACCAAAGTGCTCAAACCAATGACAATTCTGACTTCAGTCATAGGCTCCCAATTCTGGTGAAGCTGATTGCTTATGAAAGTGATTCACGCCCAGTCTGCAATCCCAGCACTTTGGGAGGCAGAGGTGGGCAGGGTCACTTGAGGTCAGGAGTTCAAGATCAGCTTGGTCAACATGGTGAAACCCCGTCTCTATGAAAACACAAAAATTAGCCAGGCATGATGATGGTGGGTGCCTGCAATCCCAGCTACTCGGGAGGCTGAGGTGGGAGAATCACCTGAACCAGGGAGGCAAAGGTTGCAGTGAGCTGAGATCATGCCACTGCACTCCAGCCTGGGTGACAGAGTAAGACTCTGTCCCAAAAAAAGAAGAAAAAAAAAAATCACCCCAGGCATGAGCCACTGCACCCAGCCATGGAATTCCTTTGATTTTTTTTTT
>NW_012116599.1:11439949-11440963 GCF_000951035.1 Colobus angolensis palliatus
AAAAAAAAAAAAAAAAAATTCTGACATCTTTATAAAGTTACATTTCTTTCAAGCCAAAGAATATGAAATGCATCACAGTTTTATCAACCACACCTGATAATAAGCATACACTTTCAATACTGCCTCAAGCAAGGGCCAAGACCAAACTATCTGTAGCTGAAACAATTTCCAGGGCAGCACTAATTCTGTGTGACCAAGAGAACCTGAAATTCTATGATATATTAGTAATGGTGGGCAGAGGTGGCTTCTGTTAATTTGTTTCTGTCGACATTATTTTCCTTTGTCTCAGTCTGAAGCCACAGGGGAGGGCTACGGGGTTTGCTTTTGACTTGTAACAACAGTAGAGGCTACAGATTCCCTCCCTTGCTTAACTTGATTTTGCTCCTCCCTTGGAAACGGTCAAACTGGACACAGAACATACCCAACAGGACAAGTAATCTGCTATCCGTGAAACTTCTGGTTGGCTACTTGGGGAATGCTGACGTATCTGTCTGAGGAAAGAACAAAAGGAAGAGCTAGCTGTGGCAGGGAAGTCCATTAAGTTCCTCTGACCCTTTTATTTGCTCAACTTCTCACATTTTTCTTTTAATGCACATAGCTAAGTCTGGCTATAAATAAAATACCTGAGAAGCAGCTGGTTCCATGACTGTTTTGCATGGTTATTTACAAGTAAACACTCAGGCTAATTACAAAGCATATGTTTATGTTATCCCAGTAAGACAGTAGTTAATGATACTGTACCAATGTCAATTACCTGGTTTTGATAATGTCATAATATCAGTAAGATGTTATCATTGAGGGACAGTGGATGAAAGGTACATGAACACTCATTGTACTTTTTTGCAATGTCTTGTGAGTCTAAAATTATTTCAAAACACAGTTGGCTGGGCACGGTTGCTCACATCTGTAATCCTAGCATTTTGAAAGGCAAAGGTGGGCAGATCACCTGAGGTCAGGAGTTCGAGACCAGCCTGGCTAACATGGTGAAACCCCATCTCTACTAAAACTACAAAA
>NW_012116599.1:11441138-11442964 GCF_000951035.1 Colobus angolensis palliatus
GGATCATGAGGTCAGGAGCTCGAGACTAACTTGGTCAGCACGGTGAAATCCCATCTCTACTAAAAATACAAAAATTAGTGGGGCATTGTGGTGGGCGCCTGTAATCCCAGCTGCTCAGGAGGCTGAGGCAGGAGAATCGCTTGAACCCGAGAGAGGTTGCAGTGAGCTGAGATCACGCCACTGCACTCCAGCCTGGGTGACAAAGCTAGACTCTGTCTCAAAAAACAAACAGTTAGAAATAAAAAAAAAATAAGCAAAGATACCCATATGTACATCCACACCAGAGCGCCTCTTGTTTCTAAGATATTTCAAAACTCTAAGGCTGTGCTTTCTTTTCTTTCTTTCTTTGTTTCTTTCTTTCGAGACAGAGTCTCACTCTGTCGTCCAGGCTGGAGTGCAGCAGCACGATGTCAGCTTACTGCAGTCTCTATCTCCAGAGCTCAAGTGATCCTTCTGCCTCAGTCTCCTGGGGAGATGGGATCAGGCGTGCGCCACCACCCTGAGCTAATTTTGTATTTTTTGTAGAGATGAGGTTTCACCATGTTGCCCAGACTGGTCTAAAGCTGTGCTTTTCTTAGTGGCCTTTGATATCCCATTGTTTTACTTCATTTATGTTTCAACCTTAGCTTTTTTTCCTTAGTAATATCAGAGTAAACAATATTCCAGTAACATCATTACAAAATTTCAATAGAGAAATGAGGCAAGTGAAATTAAAGAGGAATTGCTCAAAGGACTAAGAGGAGTTTCTTGTCCTCTGTTACCAGGGTGTTTATTTCTCACCCTGAGAATTACAGATTTTAAGGTAGTGGAAAGATGCAGATGAGTTAATAGTTGGGGAGAGAGCTGCTGATGGTAGTGGTTTTGAACCCAGGTAACCAGAAAACAATGGTACTTTCTAAAAATTAAGGCATTCAAGGGAGAAAAGCAATTATATTTTAGAGAGAAGAAAAGAGTTGGTAACAGGCTGGTGAAGGAGGTGGCTAAAAGGAGGCCCTTTAAGAACCTCAAGGATGAAATGGAAAAGTTAACGTCCAATATGTAGGTGGTAGTGGTTCACATTCATATACTAAAGTATACTTCAAGCTACAATAGTATGATACTATTAATACTAATAGCATAAAAATACATATTGATATACTAGAAAACCTAGGTATGACTTGAGTGATGTTAATAAGACTTTTATATATGCTAAATTTCAAATCAGTTAAGAAAAATGGTTATGTCACACTACACACTATAATATGTTCCAACTGGCCAATTTCTTTAGATGCAAAGAAAATACAGGTGAATACTTATGTGACCTAAGTGAGAATGAGGAAGGCCTCTCTAAGGAGAAAAGCAAAAGAAGAAATGATAAAGATTAAAGTATATAATTCCATAAAATAAGTTCCGGATCTGAGTTGGGGGAGTAGGGTTTGCGATGGAGGTCAAAAGATACTCAATTGATGCTGGGTATGGTGGTGAGCACCTATAATCCTAGCTATCTGAGAGACCAAGGTGAGAGGATCCCGTGAGCCCAGGAGTTTGAGGCCAGCTTGGGCAACATGGTAAAATCCCATCTCCCTCAAATATAAATACAATTGTAAAAAATTATTACAAAACAAAATTTAATAAAGAGTTTCAGGCTAGGTGTGGTGGCTCACACCTGCAATCCTAGAACCTTGGGAGATGGAAGTGGGAGGATCACTTGAGCCCAGGAGTTCAAGACCAGCCTAGGCAACATAGTGAAACTGTCTCTAGAGAGACTCAAATAAAATTGGTTGTAATTAGCTGGGCGTGGTGGCTCATGTCTGTAATCCTAGCACTTTGGGAGGCTGAGGTGGGTG
>NW_012116599.1:11443309-11445047 GCF_000951035.1 Colobus angolensis palliatus
AAGTGCTGGGATTACAGGTGTGAGCCACAGTGCCCAGCCCTATTGTAATTTTTTACAAGGATAATTACTACCTGAATAATTTAACTTAATTTAAAAAGCAGTTCAAAAGTAAAAACAGAAAATCTTTTGTGACTCAAAATCATGGTAAACAAAGGTAAGTCAAATGAAAACTAGAAAAATATTTATGACAAGCAAAGAGACAAAGTCTGTACTATATAATAAGCACTTATATATGATAAGAAAAAGACAAACATCTCAAAAGAGTACTAGGCAAAATATGAGGGAAATGCAAATTTTCACCTGTCAGACTGGCCCCCTGAGCCCATCCCTTAGAGAAAGTGAAGGAGAAGCAGCTGAGTTCCCAGAGGGTTCCTGAGGAGGCTGCCTCCATGGGGGAGGGTCAGGTTTCAGTGAGGGTAGGAAGATGGAAGGAGGGCTCCATGAAGAGCTCCATGAGGTAGGGGATTTTGTTTATAATGGAAAGGGCTTTCTGACAGGATAGCAGTGGTGTTGAGGAGAACTGGGTGGAATATAAAGAAAGGAGATGACACCACCAGAAGGGACTGGTGCCCGCAGGAGTCTGCATTTTGGGAAAACAGGAAGTTTACAGAAGAGTCAGGGAGCCACTTATAGCCTATTCTCAAAGTTTCTAATCTGGTGAAGGAGGTGACATTATTTTCATGCCAAAATTGCCGAAAGCTTTGTGCCTTTAGACATTGCCTTTCATGACCTCCCCGACCTTCCTTTCCAGATAGTCACCAGGACCTGGTATTTCTTCCACTGAAATGCACTGTCATGTTTCCACATTATTGTTGAATTTCTGCAAGAACTGCCTAACTGCTTTATCTCCCTCTCCATTCCAATCCAGTCTGCATACTGCTGCCAGACTAATTTTTCTCAAATATCACTTGTATTATGTCACCTTCCTGCTCAAAACCTTTCAATGCTTCTCCCCTCACTGGATCAAGTCTAGACACCCTAGATCAACATCCTTAATTGTGCAGGTTGTCTCCACCTGAAAAAACACCTGCTCCAGCCAAAGAAGATCAATCACTATAACCTGTCCCTATATGTGACATCTCTTCAAACCTTTTTTGTTTTTCCTACTCTTGATTTCCTCTCCTCTCTTTTCACTTATCCATATTCTGGCATTCTTTCACATTAGTTTCACTCCCTCTCCTCCCATCAGTATTCAATGTAGTTAAAGCACAGGTGTAGTCTCATAGCCCTGGGTATAATCATGGCTCTGCCATTTAACAGTTAAGTGGTCTTGGGCTTTCTTATGGCTTAGTTTGCCTCAACTCTGTAATGTAATAAAGACATGATTTTTGTGAAGATTCAATAAGATGCCATGTATAAAAATAACAACATCTGGAACACAGTAAGTACTCACTAGATTAGTATTAATATTGTCCAAATGTACTCTTTTCTCTGAGTATATAGGCTTTCTTACTAGCTTTTGTGCACTATTATTTTTCTCTTACATTTAAACTTTTAATATTCAGGTGTTATTTCCTCATACTTGACTTCATGTCATTACAGTCAGTGTGCCAAGCCCTGTATTATGGGCTTTACATATATAAAATCCTGTGAATTGGGTCTCATTACATCTATTACTTCATTTTCCGGATGAGAAAACTAAGTTTTACAAATATTAAAAACCTTAATATTAAAGAGCTGGGAAATAGTGGGATAAAGATCCAGGCAATACTTTTGGTTGATTTTTTTTTTTTTTTTT
>NW_012116599.1:11445363-11448038 GCF_000951035.1 Colobus angolensis palliatus
ATATAAAGCCTATTTCTCTGAAAATAAAAACTGTGCATTTCTGAAACTTTTATATACAGATTCTGGTAGAGCAATGTTTAAAAGAGGTAAAAATGTGACGACAGAGCTTTTGTCCTGCAGAATAAGCCACTGTGTATCTTTATAAAAGTTCCCTAATTAAAGAACATGTCTCTTTCCTTTTCATCATAAAGAGACCATTAGCAAAATGACTCTCTTCCCCTATAATGCAAGCAGACTGGGGCAAGAACAGAACAGTTTTGGGGGCAGATCATTTCTTTTGTTGAAGTTGTTGGAGTGGTATTTATTCCCAAAGGTTTGGGAAAGAAGATATACTTGACTTTATTTGATTACAACATAGCTTGGCCATCATACACCACTGAGGTTTACAAGATGTTGCTCTAAGGATTTTCCAGCTTTCCATATCATAATGTACATATTAATGCAGAGGAAACTCAAACTGTAAGAGATATTGGTTGTCTTGAAGCACAATTCCAACCAAATCAAAGGTTCATTTATTTATTAAAGACAGGGTCTCACTCTGCCGCCCAGGCTGGAGTGCAATGGCACAAATGAAGCTCACTGCAGCTTTGAACTCCTGGGTGCCAGCGATTCTTCCCACCTCAGCTTCTTGGGAAGCTAGGATCACGGGTACAAACTACTACACCCAGCTTTTTTTTTTTTTGAGAGACAGGGTCTCCCTCTGTTGTTCTAGGCTGATCTCTATCTCCTGGCCTCAAGTGATCCACCTACCTTGGCCTCCCAAAGTGTTGAGATTATAGGCATGAGCCACCACACCTGGCCCTAAACCAAAGATTTAAAGATAAAGTTTAGAAATGTAATTCCAGCCACAGGTTGCAATCCAAACATCATTAAGAATTCCCTGTGGTGAAGCATCTTCTGAGAAAGTGAAGTCAAGCTCTGTGTGTTAGGTTTAAGTGCTCAAAAAAAAAAAAGATAGTATTCAACTGACTACTGTTTTTTTTTTTTTTTTGAGACAGAGTCTCGCTCTGTCACCCAGGCTGGAGTGCAATGGTGTGATCTTGGCTCACTGCAACCTCTGCCTCCTGGGTTCAAGCGACTCTCCTGCCTCAGCCTCCTGAGTAGCTGGGATTACAGGCATGCACCACCATGCCCAGCTAATTTTTGTGTTTTTAGTAGAAATGGGGGTCTCACCATGTTGGCCCGGCTGGTCTCGAACTCTTGACATCGTGATCCACCTGGCTCAGCCTCCCAAAGTGCTGGGATTTCAGGTGTGAGCCATTGCGCCCGGCTCGAGAAATACTCTTTAATTTTGTGTTTTCATACCTTATTTAAGAGTCAAGGTACTATACTGACAGGCAGTATAGTTCACACACATCGTCAGATAAATCAAGTCTAAAAATCTAATCCTTGGGTAGGTACAGTGGTTTATGCCTGTAATTCCAGCACTTTGGAAGGCCGAAGTGGAAGGATTGCTTGAGTCTCAGAGTTCCACAGCTGCACTGCGCTATGATAGTGCCACTGCCCGCCAGTATGGGTGGCAGAGTGAGACCCTGTCTCTAAAAATAAAAAAAAATTTAAAAATCTAGCTGGGCATGGTGGTTGAGGCCTATCATTCCAGCACTTCGGGAGGCCAAGGAGGGTGAATTCCTTGGGCTCAGGAATTCAAGACTAGCCTGGACAACATGATGAAACTCCATCTCTACAAAAAAGACAAAAATTAGCCTGGCATAGTAGCATGTGCTTGTAGTCCCAGTTACTCGGGAGGCTGAGTTGGGAGGACTGCTTGAGCCCAGGAGGCAAAGACTGAAGCCGAGAATGCACCACTGCACTCTAGCATGGGCCACAGCATGAGACCCTGTCTCAAAAACAAAAACAAAAAGAAAAATCTAGTCCTCAAATTTTGATATAATTTTAGGTTTAAAGTTTCTTAATTATTTTTCTCCACCTTTCCTGCAGAATAGTTACCAACTTCACAGTTCTACATTTTTTAAAAAAGACTAGTTAGGTACAATAGTGTAAAGACTTATTGGTATTAAGTAATGATCATCACATAATTGGTATAAAAGAAAAAACAAAGGTCAAATTAATCTGGATTTGTATATGACCATTTTGATTATAAGCTGAATTGGACATTTCATTTGCCCAACATTTACTGAACACTTATGAGTGTTAGGCTCAGGGCCAGGACATACTATGATTAATAAGACATGGTTCCTGCACTGGTCCCTGGAGTTCTTCTCCAGGTAGGGAAACCACCAGGTAAAAGAATAATTGCAATGCAATATGAGAAGGACTATCTATAATGGAGGCTTGTACAAAGTACCATCTTCAGCTTGCCTGTGATCAGGCCCTGTGAGATAAGATAAATATCAGTGTCTAAAACATGCCTCTGAAGCTGAATATCCACTCACTAACTTGTATCATTTTTCAGCACTGTGCCATACCCAGGTGTCTCATCTCTTCCTGATTTGCATACCCAGACAAGATAGCCAAAGTCGATGGGGCCATAGTCTCAGGTTAAGGCACAAACTCAGATCAAACACTACTCAAAGGAACCTACATCCTTTAGGTACCAATAAGTACAACTTCTGAAGACTTTAGGTCATGACGTGCCTTGTAATCTTTCTTCTCAAGAATGCTAAGTTTAAAAGCTCTGTTAGAATTCAACTCTGTAAATAAAATATTAGGCCTAG
>NW_012116599.1:11449563-11455009 GCF_000951035.1 Colobus angolensis palliatus
AGGATGGTCTTGATCTCCTGACCTCGTGATCCGCCCGTCTCGGCCTCCCAAAGTGCTGGGATTACAGGCTTGAGCCACCGCGCCCGGCGTGACTACTGTTGTAAAAGCCTTAGAGAAGGGCTGATCTAACCTCACTTCCAGATATCTTTTCTTTTTTTGAGACAGGGTCTCACTCTCATTGCCCAGGCTGGCGTACAGTGGTACGATCACAGCTCACTGCAGCCTCAACTTCCTGGGCTCAGGTGATCCTCCCACCTCAGCCTCCTGAGTACGTGGGACTACAGATGTGTGCCACCACACCTGGCTAATTTTTTATATATTTAGTAGAGACAGGGTTTCGCCATGTTGCCCAGGCTGGTTTTGAACTCCTGGGCTCAAGCAACTCGGCTTCCCAACAGACATCTCCTTTTAAACATGTCCCCTCCTGTGGACCAGGGCAATTTCCAAACACTAAAAGGTTCAAGAATTAAACAATTTATTTTTTTTCTTTAGATAGAGTTTTGCTCTTGTTGCCCAGGCTGGAGTACAAATGGCATGATCTCAGCTCACTCTAACTTCCACCTCCCAGGTTCAAGCAATTCTCCTGCCTCAGCCTCCCTAGTAGGTGGGATTATGGGAGCGTGCGACCACGCCCAGCTAATTTTTGTATTTAGTAGAGACAGGGTTTCACCATCTTGGCTAGGCTAGTCTTGAACTCCTGACCTCAGGTGATCTGCCCGCCTCAGCCTCCCAAAGTACTGGGGTTACAGGCGTGAGCCACTGCGCCTGGCTAAACAGTCAATTTCTTAAAAACCCCATATCAGTATGTAAATAAAATTAAGGTAAAAATTCAGTTATCTTGGGTCAGGATTCACTTTAAACAATATAAAAGCCTAACTAATAATGTTTAATGGTATGTTCATAATGTACTGATATGTGAACAGGAAGACTATTTTTTAATTAAAAAGCAGTTTACAAAACATGTATAATGTGATCACAGTTATTAAAAAGTATATTTACACATATATTTCCTTTACCAAAGGAATGACTGTTATAGAAAGTTTGGAAAATAGAGGACAGTGCTTGCTTGTGCAGCACATATACTAAAATTGGAATGATACAGAGAAGATAAGCATGGCCCCTTAAAAAAAAGAAAACAAAGGACAAAACAGAAATAACTGTAATCTTA
Source organism: Colobus angolensis palliatus (assembly GCF_000951035.1). Lineage (NCBI taxonomy): Eukaryota > Metazoa > Chordata > Mammalia > Primates > Cercopithecidae > Colobus > Colobus angolensis. The sequence continues at coordinate 11,450,732 of NW_012116599.1, forward strand.
TAACCCAGAGATTACTGGGTTTAATATTTTGATGTATATATTTCTAATTTTTTTTTTTTTTTGAGATGGAGTCTCGCTCTGTGGCCCAGGCTGGAGTGCAGTGAGCCAGATCTCAGCTCACTGCAGGCTCCGCCTCCTGGGTTTACGCCATTCTCCTGCCTCGGCCTCACAAATAGCTGGGACTACAGGTGCCCACCACCTCGCCCGGCTAGTTTTTTGTATTTTTTAGTAGAGACGGGGTTTCACTGTGTTAGCCAGGATGGTCTCGATCTCCTGACCTCATGATCCGCCCATCTCGGTCTCCCAAAGTGCTGGGATTACAGGCTTGAGCCACTGCGCCCAGCCATATTTCTAATTTTTAATGTACATATGCTTCTCCCCAATAAATGTAACTGTAAAGGAGTTTTTTAGTTATTAGCTTTGCCTATCTACCTACCTACTTACCTGTCTGTCTAAAACGGCATCTTAGATAGACAGACAGACAGGTAGGTAGATAGTGCAGTAGTGCACATGGCTTACTGTAGCTTCAAACTGTTAGGTTCGAGGGATCCTCCTGGCTTGGCCTCCTGAGTAGCTAGGACTACAGGCACCCCCAGCTAATTTTTTTTTTTTTTTTGTAGAGACAAGGTCTCACTATGTTGCCTAGGCAGGTCTCAAACTCCTGGGCTCAAGTGATGCCCCTACCTTGGCCTCCCAAAGTGCTGGGATTATAGGCACGAGCCACTGCATCTGGCCACATCAACTTATATATACCTTGTATTCTAAGAAGCTAGGGCAAATTATAAGAATCATATACAACAGTGGTTCTCAGCCTTGGCTGACTATCAGAATCACTTGGGGGAACTTCTAAACCTCCTGATTCCCGGACCTGATCTTTCAGACCCATTAGAATCTCTGGAGGTGGAACCCAGGCTATTTTTCAGAGTTCCCCAAGTGATTCCACTGAAGCCAGGGTGGAGAATCACTACTTGACAAAGTGTCCCCTAATCCCTGACCCTTGAGCAAAAGGTGATTTACAACAGGGATTTCTTAAATTTTCATTTGCATACCAATCATCTGGAGATCTTGTTAAAATACAGATTCTGGTTCAGTAGGTTGGGGCGGGACCTGAGATTCTGCATTTCTAACCAGCTCCCAGATGATGCCAATGCTACTGCCCCAGGGACCATACTTTGAGTAGTTTTAGGGTACTAGGAAAGAAAACTCTCATAAAGAGTGAAAAGAAAAAAATTATAGCCACTAAAGCCCATACTCTACAAAGGGTTAAGGTTGGGAATTAAAAGATGTTTCTAGGCCAGGCATGGTGGCTCATGCTTGTAGTCCCAGCACTTTGGGAGGCTGAGGCAGGAAGAATGGTTGAGGCCAGAAGTTCGAGACCAGCCTGGGTAACATAGGGAGACCTCATCTCTATTAAAAAAAAAATAAAAATAAAAAAAATTAGCTGGGCATGATGGCGCATGCCTGTGGTCCCAGCTATTTGGGAAACCGAGGTGGGAGGATTGCTTGAGCCTAGATGTCAAGGCTGCAGTGAGCTGGGTTCATGCCACTGCACTCCAGCCTGGGCGACATAGTGAGACCCTGTCTCAAAATGAAAAAAAAAAAGCAATTTTAAAGAGAAAAAAAGGGAAAAAGATATTTCTAGGAAATAAGATTTTGGAGATGGGAAAGGTTTGGAATAACACATTTTTTAGGGGGAAAAACAGCCATTGGAGCTTATGTATTCGTGTGTACAAAGGAAAGCAAGCAAACATGGGGGAGAAGAGGAGTAGGCAGTGAGAGAAACAGATCAAATGTCTAAAAAATTGTTATGGAAAAAATAAACCCTTGGCTACAGTGCTGGAAAGGGATAGAGAAGCACTATAAAGGGATCTGTGGAATCTACTTCTCTGCCAAAAACATGTTTGGGAAGCAGGAAAGCTAATAAACTGAAGTTGGTGTAGATTAATAACCATCTTCCATCAACTCCCTCCTGGGGACATGAAGAGGCCCCAGGAGTATAAGTCTCCCCTGGCAGTGCTTTAGGAACTAACAACAAACAGTGAATTACTGCCCAAATGCTTCTCTTTGTAAGCAATAAGAATGGCAAGAAGCTCAAACATGGCATCCCTTTGCGGATTCTTGGCAATATCCTTCTGGGAATTTCTAAACTTCCAGGCAGGCTAGAGATATAGCCCCCAAAACAGGGGAAAAAAGTGTTTTTCTCCTGAGGGACTTCACACAGAAATGAGAAATGTTTAGTATTTCTTAGAACAATAAGGTAAACATTTAATGTAAGGATATTCATAAATCACTACCAGACTTTCATACCTTCAAAATAATTTCTAAGAACAGTAAAACAGTAAAACCTTATGTAAATTAGCTGGAGCAATTATTTGAATCAGCTGGTATACTTTATCAGCTGGTCCTTATCAAAGGGGTCACATCCAAGTAAATTTCTGTTTAAATCAATAGAAGAAAGTAAGGCAAAGACTTTACCAAGATATGGAAAGAATTCTGTTTGTAACATGATTTGTGTTACACATCACTTAGGTATACAAAACTCTGGCAGAAATGTATGCAGTCTTCACATTCAGTATCTATTTACTGTACAATGATGATGGCTAAGATGTACTGAGTACTAGATACTATCCTAATAATTTAGATATTATTCACGTATAAATTAATCCACATAACTCTATGAAATAGGCATTATTATTATAGCTCTTACATGGATGAGGAATCTGTGGTTTGAGGATGGTAAGTTTTTGCTTCATTTCATTGCTCAAAGGTCACAAAGCCAATAAGTGGTCAAGTTGGTTTTTGACTGCCTGATTCTAACATTCATGATTTTAAACTTTGTATGACACCTCCAACTATCCTGCATACCCAATTTGTACCAGGGAGAGACTGAGGGATATAAGATGAATAAGTCATGATCCCTACACTTACGGTACAAGACAAGTAGTTCCTTAGGACATGAGATGAGAAAGGCATTTCCAAATGCTACAGGATACAAGATGCCAGATCAGATTATGCTGCTAGTGTATTCCACAGGTCAAAACCCATATACTTTTGGGGCCCTTGATTTTTAATCTTTTTTATATACCCTTAATGGGTAAAAGGCATATTTATAAAAAGGACATGCTGCAAGCGTAGTGACACTATTTTCTAGCTCAGGCAAGTTTTCCAGAAATTACTGAACCACATCAATTTATATAATAAAGGGGATAAAGCTGTAACAATGTCCAGCTAACAGATCTAATATCAGTTGAGAGAATGATCTCTTCCATATTCAAGTGATAGAGTGTTGCCTGATAACTTGGTTCATGAATACATTAGAATGGAGACAGAAATGAGTCTAAGACTAAGGTTGTGGTCTCTCTTCTGAGACCATTTCTATAAAATCTCCAAAGGCTAAAGGGAAATCTCATTCATTGTATTAGCCCAACAATGGCTATAAATCAATAACTCTTAACCTATGGTTCATTATCAATGCAGACAGATAAAGTCTTAACTATTTTGCATTTCTCAGGGCTAGCTTTCTAACAGTCTTGTTTAACTTAACTGCAGACAGTATAAGGCCAGGGCAAAGGTGAACAATATTTCTAGCCTTATCTGGCATCTAGCTATATTCACAGTTTAAAGGTAGTCCTCAAAGAAACAAGAGGCAGGGTAAAAGAGCTAATATTTGAGTACCCATTTTCAATATATATGTCACGTGCTGTGTTAACAGCCCCTCTTTTTTATTTTTCAATCTTATTTAATACTCATACCCACATAAAATAGTGGTGCTCCCAGCAATCAAATACCTTTCTCAGGAACTCATAGCTGCTAAATAACATAGCTAACATTCAGCTAGAGGTCTGTTCACACTACATACCCTTGAGAACAGAAAGGCTCCAGGGAACCGCAGGGTCCTGGGTACCTTTGTGACGACATTCTTCCAGGGCTAGAAGAGCTGAGGGAACTGATGAGAGTGTGAGAAAGGCAAGCAGACTCCCTCAAATATACCATGGAAATGGCCGTTTTACCCTTCCTAACAATGTTCTCTTGGGGATATGCTTAGTAGAGAAGGAAGATGATGTATTGAGTTATTGACTTTGTACTGACCCACATTGAAAACAAAATTCCATTTACAACAAAACTTCCCTGTTGTAACTTGCACTTAAATATTGTGAGCTTAAATATTTCTTTTTTTTTTTTGGAGACGGAGTCTAGCTCTGTCGCCCAGGCTGGAGTGCAGTGGCGCGATCTCGGCTCACTGCAAGCTCCGCCTCCCGGGTTTACGCCATTCTCCTG
>NW_012116599.1:11456769-11458246 GCF_000951035.1 Colobus angolensis palliatus
TTTGTTGAGACAGAGTCTGTGTTGCTCAGGCTGGTCTTGAATTCCTGGGCTCAACTGATCCTCCCACTTTGGCATCCCAAAGTGCTGGGATTACAAGCTTGAGCCACCCAGGCCTGCCTTTATGTTATTTTTCTAATAATGAATCTCACTGTATTTTACAAAAATATTGGTCTATGAAGGATTAGAAGTAAAAACCCAATTCTTTGACAGCTATAGTTTAAGCAGCATTGTTCTAGGAAACAGGAAGAGTAAGATAAGACTTTTGCTCTTGACAAGGTCTTAGTCTTGTGTGAGTGTTCAATAAAGTCTTGCCAGGTGTGGTGGCTCAAGCTTGTAATCCCAGCACTTTAGGAGGCCAAGGTAGGAGGATCACTTGAACCCAGGAGTTTGATACCAGCCTGGGCAATATAGTGAGACTGTGTCTCAACAACAACAACAACAAAAAATTAGCTACATGTGGTGGTGTGCGCCTTTAATCCCAGCTACTTGAGAGGCTGAGGGCAAGACTGTGCCACTGCACTACAGCCTGGGCAGCAGAGTGAGACCCTGCCTCCAACAACAAAAACTCCTTCCATCTTCGTACACATTTTTGAGGAACACAGAAAGTTTAGGCTTTGTAAGTAGGTCTGGGGAATATTAATTTTTTTCTAATGAGCTATTAATAGGTTAAAAGGACAACAGAGAAGGGTGAGATAAGAAAGGCTGTCAACAGAAAGGATAGTTTGATAAAGAACAGGAAATCAACAGGCAACCAGGAGGCCAGCAGGTATAACAAATTGCTGTATGCCTCAGGTGAAGAAGTCAAGAGGGCAAATCAAGGTTCACTGGAGGAAGACACTGAGTCCAGTCTCTGCCATACATTCCATTCTCCAGAGTGTTGTTTGTTATAGCATCAGCTCCTATCCTGGCCACCTGTTTATACCTGTGTCATAGTACTTTTTGGAGAGTACCATGAATATATTAGTTTGCAAGTCAAATTCTACAAGTTGCAAGTCAAATAAATATATTATTTATCCTTCTCTTCTCAGTGCTCAGCATGTAACTGGCACTCAAATATGTGTTGAACTACACTAAGCAATAGAGGGCAAGTTCATAAGAATTCTCTTCAGGCTGAGCAACCAGAAGAGATGCTTTTAGGGTCTAGTAGACTGTAGAAAGGGCAATCTAGGCTGGGGTGCAGTGGCAAATGCCTGTAATACCAACACTTTGGGAGGCCAAAGCAGGAAGACTGCTTGAGCCCAGGAATCCAAGACCAGCCTGGACAACATAGTGAGATTCCATCTCTACCGAAGGGAAAAAAAAAAAAAAGACAAGACAAATTAGCCATACAGTGGTGCGTGTCTGTAGTTCCAGCTACTCAGAAAGCTGAGGCAGGAGGACTGCTTGAGCCCAGGATTTCAAGGGTGCAGTGAGCCATGATCTTACCACTGCACTTCAGCCTGGGTGGCAAAGCAAGATCCTATCTCCAAAAAAAAAA
>NW_012116599.1:11458691-11464204 GCF_000951035.1 Colobus angolensis palliatus
CTCGTGATCCGCCCGTCTCGGCCTCCCAAAGTGCTGGGATTACAGGCTTGAGCCACCGCGCCGGGCCTATATTAGAATTTAAAAGCTCATTCTGCATTAAGTCGGAATTCATGACTTGACAGAGTCCTCATAAATTATATATGGGCATGTGGCTCTGAGTAATTTCAAGGTAAGTATATTTTTCAGGCAAAATGGCTGACTAAGCATATAATGATATATGCTAATGTCTACTATGGCAGACCAGAGCAGTATGAGGCAAAGCTTCAAAATCAAGGTCACAGGCATAAAGAAAAACCTCTCCCTTCTCATTACTTTGGGGTGGAAGCAGCTGCAATGACTAGCAGTAAACAAAGGGAGTTTCTATTTGGTGGTATCCTGAGCATCTTCATTACAGGGCTGTCCTTCTTTACTCTGTTTTCATAGTTTTTGGTTGTGGCTTTTTTCTTCCTGTTCTCTATCTTTTCACACTCTGCCTTTATGATCTCTCCCTTCTCAAACTCTCTCCTCCTTGTTTCCTTTCTGAACTCATTTCCTTCTCTTACTCCCACTTTCTTCATTAATTCTTAAATACCACTCAGTCAGAGCCCTCTTATGCTTCTGCCTTAGCGTTGGTTACACAGAGCATTCTGCCTTTAGTACCTTCTTAACGACCAATTCTAATTCACGGCCATTTAAATGCATTTCTCCACCCAATAATTTCCCAGTGATTTTCCCATTTATGGGGGATAAGGTGAGAAAATATAAATGGATCTCTGAGAACCCAGGTTTCAGTATCCTTGAAACAAAATATGCAGCATTGTAATCAGTGGTGATATCCCTGTGAAATAATACTCTTGTGCTGGCAAAGTTACTGTGCTTGGAAAGTATACAATCAAAATTTAAACTGGCCTGGGAAACAGTGGAGGCAAGTAATTTAGTAATGAGAAAAAGATCAGTATTATGAAACACAACACAGTCTTCTCCCTAGCAAAGTCAAACAATAAAACAAACCTTTCTTTTTCTAGTCAGCCCATTATCCTACTGACATGTACAGTTATGTGCCTGGAACTGGTCAGAAACAAGCTAGAAGAGACATATCCAAAGAGATTCTTAGAGGTCCCTTTGCACTTTTATTTGCTTCCCAGCACCTCCTGATTGAAGAAGAGATAATACAAGGCCTTTTCCCAAGGGCATGTTCCCAAAAGGGCCACTGTTTCTTTCAGGTTATTTCGAGGCACAGGGATATTGCCTTGAATCCTATCAAAATCTACATCCAGAGATGCCTGAATTTCACCCAGTTTTTAAAAAATGCTATAGTATTGGGAAGAAACTCAACTCCTTCAAATTATAACCCTTAAAAAAAAAAAAAGCTGGCTGGGCAGGGTGGCTCATGCCTGTAATCCCAGCACTTTGGAAGGCCGAGAAGGGCGGATCACCTGAGGTCAGGAGTTTGAGACCAGTTTGGCCAACTGAAACACTGTCTCTACTAAAAATACAAAAATCAGTTGGGCATGGTAGCGCACGCCTGTGATCCTAGCTACTCGGGAGGCTGAGGCAGGAGATTGCTGGAATCCGGGAGGTGGAGGTTGCAGGGAGCCGAGATCACGCCACTGCACTACTCCAGCCTGGGCAACAGAGCAAGACCCCGTCTCAAAAAAAAAAGCAAAGTCAAAGATGATTTTGGTTTTCCAGCTAATAAGTGTCATCTGGGGGGTTTCTTCTGTTGTCACTCCAAGAGCCACAATTAATTCCCAGAATTATGAAAAAGGGCTTTCAGGTATCTAAACTGAAGTAAAAAACAATCAGTAAGGCTCTGACTTTTCTGATATCCTGAAACATGAAATCTATAAATTTACAAAACAGATCGCAATGCTAAACTTTAAAGCAAAGGTAAATAATGATTGTAATAATGTAATAGCAAGCATAGTGAATTTGAAGAGCTATGGTTTTTAAATTGAATTGGCATGTATTATTTCATTCAAATTTCATAACATCTCCATCAAACAGCATGCATTATCCTTGCTTTTTTTTTTTTTGGAGACAGAGTCTCACTCTGTCGCCTGGGCTGGAGTGCAGTGATGCGATCTCAGCTCACTGCAAGCTCCACCTCCCAGGTTCACGCCATTCTCTTGCCTCAGCCTCCTGAGTAGCTGGGACTACAGGCGCCCGCCACCATGCTCGGCTAATTTTTTGTATTTTTAGTAGAGATGGGGTTTCACCGTATTAGCCAGGATGGTTTCCATCTCCTGACCTCATGATCCATCCTACTCGGCCTCCCAAAGTGCTGGGATTATGGCATGAGCCACGGCGCCTGGCTGCATTATCCTTGTTTTACAGATATTAAGTGACTTGTACAAAGTCAGATGGCTTAAATAAGTGATTTCCATTATGTAATGAATTATATCTACCCACTCAAGCTGCTCCCCTAATATCTGCTTTCTTAGGTCACCAGATTTCTTGAAAGAGAAATCTATTCTTGCTGACTTTATTTCCTCATATATTTTATTCATTTTCTAATCTTGAAAGATTATACTTTGTTTCTTTATTGTTTTTTTTTTCCAGACAGGGTCTTGCTCTGTGGCCCAGGATGGAGTGCAGTAGCCAGTGGCACAATCTTGGCTCACTGCAACCTCTGCCTCCTGGGCTCAAACGATACTCCTACCCCAGCCTCCCGAGTAGGTGGGACTACAGGCACACGCTACTATGCCTAGCTAATTTTTGTATTTTTGGTAGAGACAGGGTTTCACTATATTGCCCAGGCTGGTCTCAAACTCCTGAGCTCAAGGGATCCATACACCTTAGCCTTCCAAAGTGTTGGGATTACAGGTGTGAGCCACTGTACCTGCCACTATCTATTGTTAAAAGATCACAATGACCTATAAGGTATCATGGGACTCTCAGCTGATTCTTAAATATCATTAATGAATAAAATTTTGATGAATTCCAAGGATTTGTTTGGTCCTTATCCTTCCTCATTCCTGACTCCAACTCACTCTTGAAATACTTTCCTTCCTCTCTGTTACTCCCTACTATCATGAAGATTAAACTAGGCACCACCTCATCTTTTAAGATCCTACTCAAGTGATAATCCTTTGTTGTTGTTGTTGTTGTTGTTGTTGAGATGGAGTCTCCCTCTGTCGTATAGGCTGCAGTGCTATAGGCTGCAGTGCGGTGGCATGATCTTGGCTCACTGCAACCTCCACCCGGGTTCAAGCGATTTTCCTGCCTCAGCATCTTGGGTAGCTGGGATTACAAGCGTGCAACACCACACCCAGATAATTTTTGTATTTTTAGTAGAGACATGGTTTTACCATTTTGGACAGGCTGGTCTCCAACTCCTGACTTCAAGTGATGCACCCGCCTCGGCCTCCCAAAGTTCTGGGATTACCGGCATGAGCCACCGCACCCGACCTCAAGTGATAGTTCTTGAAGTCTTCCACAACACCCCTAGTAGTAGTCATCCTTTCTCTGAGTTTCCACAGCACTTGATACTACTAGGTACTTCACACATTGTATTCTGATTGTTACGGTCTCTTTCTCTCTCCCTTATATAAGTTACTTGGTCATGGAAACTGGTTTATCATTTTCTTCTTTTGAGATGGAGTTTCGCTCTTGTTGCCCAGGCTGGAGGGCAATGGCATGATCTCAGCTCACTGCAACCTCTTCCTCCCGGGTTTAAGTGATTCTCCTGTCTCAGCCTCCCGAGTAGCTGGGATTACAGGTACATGCTACCATGCCCGGCTCATTTTTGTATTTTTAGTGGTGACAGGGTTTCATCATATTGGTCAGGCTGGTCTCCAACTCCTGACCTCAGGTGATCTGCCCGCCTTGGCCTCCCAAAATGTTGGGATTACAGGCGTGAGCCACTGCGCCTGGCCTGGTTTATCATTTTCTATCTCTTTGGTTTAGCAGATGATATACCACGTACAGATTCTATTAACAAATGTCTGAATGAATGGCCAGTAAGTGGCAGCACTATGACCAGAATACAGCTCTTCTGGTTCCTTTGTCTTTGCTCTTTAGGCAGAAGATGGCTCAAAAGAAATTAAGGCTTACAGTTACATTTCTCACTTCCTATTTCATGAAAATGCTGAATCTCAGATTTAGTCCTTTTTTCTTAATCTTTATCTGTGACCTGGTGAAGAACTATACTTTTCACACAGAGTAGTCACCTAGGTAGCAGTGCCACACATGGCATAGTTATGACTATCCTACAATTTGCTCTCTCTTTCTCACACACACACACATACATACACACAGATACATACATATATACACACACACAGATATGTATATATACACATACACACACATACATACACACACACACACACATATAGTTTGTAGAGATGGGGTCTTGCTCTGTTGCCCAGGCTGTAATGAAGAGACACAATCATAGCTCACTGTAGCCTCGAATTTCTGAGCTCAAGTGATCCTCCTGCCTGAGCCTCCTGAATAGCTGGGACCACAGATGGGACATTTTTTAACAGAGAATCACAGAAAAGGAAATAGTCTGTTAGATTCTTATCTCAATCCACAAATACTTAATGGACCTTTTAAACAAACCCTAAATGCATAATAACACTCTGTAACAGGAACCCTCCAGTTGGTTCTATAAGCTACACACAATATACTTTCACCTGATATTTTTCATAGATGTTTAAGGAAAAGGTTTCAGGATGAAACTGAAATAGGCTGGTCACAAGGTAGCCTTGTGTATTCTGAACAATGCCAGGAAATGTTTGTTTATCCATATTAGTATCCAAAACTTTTTCACTTTTTTTTTCTATTAACGAGATTATCTGAATTGCTCATTCTGAAAACAACTTCATCATGGGATAAATTTTGTGTTACTTTATTGGATAAAACTATATGGACACAATCTTGTGCTTATCAGACTTGAGTAACAACCTCCTATGTTTGATCATCACTGAAGTTGCTAATCAGACCCCTATGAGTAGCCATCTCTTGACTACAGAGGACGATGTTTAAGAGGACTGTGCTTAAGATGAAAAAAATATGAAAACAAGAATATATTCACCTGCTGCTTAAGTATTTTCTGGAAAATGTATTTTTTTCCTCCGGTAACTCTTAATTGTTAAAAAATTCATTATCTTGGGCTAAACCCTGGCCCCTGTGTCTGGTGAATTGAGGGGAAAAAAGAATATAGGGGACATGACCACATTAGAAGAGGGTAATTTTCAACGGAAAAATAAATGTGGCTGTGACTTAAACACTGAGAAAAGGGCTGGGCATGGTGGCTTATGTCTGTTAATTCCAGCACTTTGGGAGGCCAAGGCAGTCAGATCACTTGAGCCCAAGAGTTCAAGACCAGCCTGGGCAACATGGCAAAATCTGGTCTCTAAGAAAATAACAAAAATTGGCTGGGCGTGGTGGCTCACTCCTGTAATCCTAGCACTTTGAAAAGCCGAGGTGGGTGGATTGCCTGAGGTCAGGAGTTCGAGACCAGTCTGGCCAACATGGTGAAACCCCATCTCTACTAAAAATACAAAAATTAGCCGGGTGTGGTGGCA
>NW_012116599.1:11465088-11469587 GCF_000951035.1 Colobus angolensis palliatus
AAGGCTTAAATTAAGGTTCTGCCTTCATTTAAGTCACTGCCTCGTCGATCCTCAATTCCTTAATCTATAAAGTGAGGCTAACAATGAATAGGGTTGTTGTGATAATGCAGTAATATATCAAAGTTCTTTAAAAACCGAAAAGCAGTATAGAATTATGAGATATTACTAGACCACCCCCTTTCTTCTTGTGGCTATATTTACAGTGTTAATTTATATTAGAGCTATTCATGTTTCATTCTCTGAATGTTATCTAAATTCAAAGGCAATAATTGCTCTCCTTAACTCTGAATCAGTTGTATCCACAATGCACTAAACCAAACACTTCAATACTGAGTGTCTAAGAGTTGTGTCAAAAACAAAAAAGAAACAATCAGGTCACAAAAAAACGTTTTGCCTATTTTAGGTGTAGGACACATCTCAATATAAACATTTGCTGAAAAGAGTACTTGTTAAGTAAGAGGGGCTGTCACCAAATCAAAGAATTGTAGTGCTGGAAAAAGATTTGAGTATTTCTGGAGATCATCTACCATAATACACATTTGATACATACAAAATTTCCCTCTGCAACACTCTTGACAGACAGGCATCCATCTGCTGCTTAAAACACTTTCTGGAAAATGTCTTTTTTCAGGTAACTCTACTAATTGTTAAAAACTGGCCTAAACTCTGTCCCCTGTAATTTCTACCCTCCAAATCTTGTACTTCCTCTGAGAGCTACACAGCAACATTTAATTCTTCATCTTTAGAACAGTTTTTTTTTTTTTTTTTTAACTTTAGAAGAGAACACTTATGTCCCTTGTCCAACTCTTTTCATTTTTAGGTTAAACTTCCTTCAGTTCCCCCATTATTGAATGTATGCCATGTTTCAAGTGGCCCTCCTTTGCACCAGCTCCACTTTCCCCTGCCTCCCTTTGCTGTAGACTAAACAAGCTCCCATGTGTCCTATGGTGAGACCATCACCTTCTTTGCCATAAACAGTGTGCTTTAGTCCAATCCACTGAAATCTTTGTGGATACTGGACTGTAAGAAAATATATTTGCTTTTCTTCCCAGCTCCAAAATTATAAGCAGGTCAAAAGCAAAAAAGAATGCTGCTCTCAAAACTTTGACAATTTGAGTTTTATGCATTCAAGCAATTATTAGAATAGTCAGGCTGCTGGAGAAGATGGCCTTTAAAATTCCTTCCTATGATGCTAGGCTTTAGCTCAGGAATAGGGAGGGATAGGGCTATAAGTCAAATCCTCTCATAACATGAGGATTTGTGGATGCAGAATGCTGACAAGTGAGGCCTGGGAGGCAAAACTGAGGTCAACCCTAGTAAGAACCTAGAGCTTCCAAGCCTCAGAACCACTGCTAGTCCTTTATCAAATGTAGTGATGATTACAACTGGAATTCTTCATGAGAGTTTTACCGTGTTCTGTCCCATTTCTCCAGAAATTACCATAATGTTTCATTATAAACCATATACACAACCCTGGGAAGAAACTTAGCAGGTCAGTAGAAGACTACATAAATATCTAAGTATACTCTAACTTCCTTCCAAAAAGCAAAAGCAGGAATGCCTGTTTAAGAATCCTAAGGGCTGGGTGCAGTGGCTCACGCCTGTAATCCCAGCACTTTGGGAGGTCGAGGCGGGTGGATCACGAGGTCAGGAGATTGAGACCATCCTGGCTAACATGGTGAAACCCTGTCTCTACTAAAAATACACACACACACAAAAGTAGCCGGGTGTGGTGGTGGGTGCCTGTAGTCCCAGCTACTCGGGAGGCTGAGGCAGGAGAAGGGCGTGAACCCAGGAGGTGGAGCTTGCAGTGAGCCGAGATCGCGCCACTGCACTCCACGTTGGGCAACAGAGCGAGACTCCGTCTCAAAAAAAAAAAAAGAATCCTAAGACAGACCAGGTGTGGAGGCTCATGTCTGTAATCCTAGCATTTTGGGAACCCAAGGTGGGCAGATTACTTGATCCCAGAAGTTCGAGAGCAGCCTGGGTAACATAGTGAAACCCTTTCTCTACAAAGAAAAAATATGAAAATTAGCTGGGTATAGTGGTGCACACACCTGTGGTCCCAGATACTCAGGAGGGTGAGGCAGAGGATCACCTGGGCCTGGGAGGTCAAGGCTGCAGTGAGCTATGATAGCACCAGCCTGGGTGACAGTGAGACCCTGTCACACACACACAAAAAAGAATCCTAAGATAATCAATAGGACATTATATTCATTTAATCAATTCAAGATAACAATCAAACTCTCAAGAGTCCATGCATGAGGAAACAAGCTACCAATCACAATCTACATGAAATTGGGCTATATGAGTGGTATACCTGGTTGCTTTCCAAGACTTTGGGTTGACAGACAAAAACTATATTATGGGAAATAAGAAACCTCAAATTCATTTTTAATATTTGGCCAAGGCCATTGTACTAGGGAATACTGACATTCAAGAGAAGTTCTACAGTCGACTTTTCTTAATGAGTCTACTATTCTTATTCTTTATTTTAAGTGAGTAAATAGAAGATGTAAATAAAGCCAACTAGTTTTTGGTTGGAAGCAAAGTCAAGGATCAAGGTACTATGAGAAAGAAGATACAGGGATTCCAGGACCCAACTATGGGAGAAGAAATGTAAGAACACAAGTGAAAGGTGCTTTCAGAAACCTTCTGAGCCCAAACTCTTTTTGCTAACCTGACATAAATTAGAATGAGATTCATTTTCTAGACAAGATAAACATGAGGTATACATCAATGCTTATTGAATCATTTATTCAGAGGCAAAACGGGAATACCATAGTTTCAGTAAGAAAATATAACTCGAATGAAGGCATCAGTTATATCTCAGAGCAATAAGTGGCCTTACAATCATATTAACACTATTGTCATTATTATTATTATTATTATTGAGATGGAGTCTCTGTTGCCCAGGCTGGAGTGCAGTGGTGTGATCTCAGCTCACTGCAACTCCTGCCTTCTGGGTTCAAGCGATTGTCCTGCCTCTGCCTCTTGAGTAGCTGGGATTACAGGCGTGTGCCACTATGTTTGGCTAATTTTTTGTATTTTTTTTTTTTTTTTGAGACGGAGTCTCGCTCTGTCGCCCGGGCTGGAGTGCTGTGGCCGGATCTCAGCTCACTGCAAGCTCCACCTCCCGGGTTCACGCCATTCTCCTGCCTCAGCCTCCGGAGTAGCTGGGACTACAGGCGCCCGCCAGCTCGCCCGGCTAGTTTTTTTGTATTTTTAGTAGAGACGGGGTTTCACCGGGTTAGCCAGGATGGTCTTGATCTCCTGACCTCGTGATCCGCCCGTCTCGGCCTCCCAAAGTGCTGGGATTACAGGCTTGAGCCACCGCGCCCGGCCTTATTATTATTATTATTTTAGACAACGTCTCACTCTGTTACCCTGGTTGGAATGCAGTGGGGCACAATCTTGGCTCACTGTGACCTCCACTTCCTAGGCTCAGGTGATCCCCTCACCTCAGCCTCCCAGTAGCTGGGACCACAAGTATGCGCCACCACATCTGGCTAATTTTTGTGGTTTTTTTTTTTTTTTTGTAGAGGCAGGGTCTTGCCATGTTGCCCAGGCTGGTCGCAAACTTCTAGGCTCAAGCTATCCGCCCACCTCGGCCTCCCAAAGTGCTGGGATTACAGGCATGAGCCACTGCACCTGGCAGATAGTCTATTATTTTAACAAGGTTGAGCATTTCCTCATTTATTCATTGGTCATCTGCTTTTATCTTCTAGGAACTGCTTGTTCATATCCTTTGTCCATTTTGAGTTAAATGCTTATCATATTGATTTGTAGGCAGCCATTTATATTCTGGATATTATAATATCTGAAGTATAAATAAATGAATTAAATAAATAAATGGAGACAATAAGCCAATATTAAAAAAAGCTATATTACTACTCTATATCTTATACCAAAGAAAATTCCAGATGGATTAAAGATAATGAAATCATAAAAGCCTAATTCATTCTCACGGAAGTCTGTCAGTTTCTTGTTAATTTAATAAAGTAATATTTTTATGTTGGTGAAAAAGCTATTCAAATAGACAAAACAGTGGATACAGACCATACTAGAAAGCTAGTAGAAGAGTACTATGACAAATGCTGGGCGCGGTGGCTCACGCTTGTAATCCCAGCACTTTGGGAGGCCTGAGGTCAGGAGTTTGAGACTAGTCTGGCCAACATGGTGAAACCCCGTCTCTGCTAAAAATACAAAAATTAGCCGGGCATGGTGGTGGGTGCCTGTAATCCCTGCTACTTGGGAGGCTGAGGCGGGAGAATCACTTGAACCCGGGAGGCAGAAGTTACAGTGAGTTGAGATCGCATCATTGCACTCCAGCCTGGGCAACAAGAGTGAGACTCCATCTCAACAAAAAAGAAAAAAAAAAAAGAGTACTGTGACAAATCTGTCAGTGAAGCCGGGCGCGGTGGCTCAAGCCTGTAATCCCAGCACTTTGGGAGGCCGAGACAGGCGGATCATGAGGTCAGGAGATCGAGACCATCCTG
>NW_012116599.1:11470002-11471698 GCF_000951035.1 Colobus angolensis palliatus
AAAAAAAAAAAAAAAATCTGTCAGTGAAAACAACTGAAAGTAATTATCTTTGGAAATCATAAATATGGTAAATCTATTATTAAGTGATCAAAGTAAGTTACAAAGTGATATTTACTATTCCATTTTTATAAAAAACATTAAAAATTAGCTACATTAGAAGGCTATATTAAATAATATTTACAAAGGTCACTCTAGGTAGATGGAGTTTGTAATAGGAAAATTAAATATAATTTTAAAAAATTTATTGCTTTGGAAGATATTCCTTTTACACAGACATAAAGCTGGTTAAGCTTCTGGAAAGAAGGGACTGTAAGTCATTCATTTTTGTATCCTTCAAGTGTAGCGTGCCCTATACATAACAGTCACCCAACAGACCTTTGTTGAAGAAACGAAACAGGAAACGTGGGATTTACAAACATCAGTCTCCATGTCAGCTGCTTAAAATAATCAAATCCAAAATATTTGCAGGAGAATCATATTGTTCCCCAAGTAACATTTCATTCATAACATTAATTTACAATTAGGAAATGTTATGCTTTTAACAAACAAGAAAGAAATGCAAGGTTCTTTAATGTGTATGAGAGCCTTGCATTTCTTGAGAGGTAGTATAGCGCCACAGTCCAGCATAGCTCTTAAACCACTATGCTATATTACCTTTTATGGATCTAGGGATCCAGGAAAATACAAATTAAAACAAGGTATCATGTGTTGTCCGAATTGGCAAAAATAAAAAAGATTGACCTAGTCAACGTGGAAAACTGAGTACTATCAACACTGTTGGTGGGAGATCATAATGGTGCTCTTTTTGTAGTGATAAACTCTTCTCACAAAAACAGATACTCTGAAAGAGGTAGGGTGAGATGGGGTGAAGGTGATATGAGAATAAAATCTTGTAAGATTTTGTTTTTGAAACAACTGATGGCAAATACAAAGGCCTATAAATTCACTCAGACCATGCCTGATTTATGCATACAGTATTCACTCTTATGGAGTATCTTTAAATTTTTTTTTTTCAGAGTTGGGGGGGTCTCACTATGTTGGCCAGGTTAATCTTGAACTCCTAGCCTTGAGCCATCCTCCCACCTAGGCCTCCCAAAGTGCTGGGATTACAGGTGTGAGCCACCATGCCCAGCCAATGTTTCTATCTACTGTGGGCACATGGCAAGCTTCTATGTGAATAAAAGGGGCACAAATATTTATAGGGACCTTAAACACACATATTATGTTAGTCACAGTCCAATCCTATTGTAAACTATACTAAATCACATCATAAAGCTATAATAATTCAGCCAAATGCGTATAGGCACAAGAAGAGACAAATAGATCAACGAAACAGAAATAATCAAAAAACAAACCTACGTCTTATGAAAATTTAGTATATGACAAGGATGGCATTTCAAAACAGTGAGGAAAAGACGGACTAACTACTTAGTACTAGAACTACTGGCTATTCAAACAGCAGAAGTACTTAGATATCTACCACATACCAAATGTGTAAATACGTTCCAGGTGGATTAAAGAGATAAACATTAAAAAGAGAAGAAAAGATAGGATATTTAGTTAATCTTGGGATAAGAAAGATATTTTTAAACAAGATACAAAATGCAAAAGCCAGACGGCAAATAAACTTGAGGCCAGGCACGGTGGCTCACGCCTGTAGTCCCAGCACTTTGGGAGGTCGAGGCGGGTGGATCAC
>NW_012116599.1:11472791-11482084 GCF_000951035.1 Colobus angolensis palliatus
GGCCTCCCAAAGTGCTGGGATTACAGGCTTGAGCCACCACGCCCGGCCGATCAGGTGCTTTTCTAAATGCTTTAGATATCAAGTCATTTACTCTCAAAGCCCCATGCGATAGGTAGTATACTATTATTTTTCGCATAAGAAAATTGAGATGAGGTTAAAGCAGTTGCTCAGGGACACACAACTAGGAGTGCAGGGCTGGAATTCCAATGCAGGCAGTATAGTGACATAGTCCAGTATAGCTCTTAACCACTATGCTACATTACCTTTTCATGGATCTAGGGATCCCAGGAGAATACCAATTAAAACAACGTATCATTTGTTATCCAAACTGGCAAACAAAAAAGACTGACCTAGTCAACGTGGAAAACTGAGTACTATCAACACTGTTGGTGGGAGAACATAATGGTGCTCTTTTTGTAGTGATAAACTATTCTTACAGAAACATAATCTGAAAGTTCAGAAAATCTATTTACCCAATAAAAGGTGGACAATAGTCAGTTTCTTACTAAAACATTAATTTTACTTTTTCCTGAAGGTAGTAGCGTATCTTAACATTCCTGCTTTTCTTTTCTTACCCCACAAATGCCCAATAAAGGCTACCAGAGGATGAGCACGCCACTGCTCTCATGCTAACTTTTTGATGTGGCTGCTTCCCTTGTGCTTCAGGATTTAATCAGCTCAGGTCAAGCTTTCCCAGAAAGCCTGTTTCTGGATGCACTAACATCACTGAATTGGTTGATTCCTTTTTCCTTCTAGTGGGCTGACACAGATTCTGCCTTCTGAAACTCTTTTCTGTATTTGTCTCTTATCCTCTTTCTTAACAGGTTCAAGAGCCAAGACTGAAGGTGAGAAGCTCAAACTTTTCTGCTTTGTTCAAAAGCCATTAAAAGGGTATTTCTTCTTTTCAGCAATATGGTATTTCCAATCAGATGAAAACGTTGCTTCTGAAATCTCTCAATTCTCCATAGTTTCTGGTTTACTGCTTACACAGCAGGTTAAGTAACAATATTATTACATTGTTACATGTTAAGTAATAATACAAATTACTTGAGGGAAAAATAAAATTCACGTCATAGCTTTTCCAGCACTTCAGTCATCCCTATATACCTATATGATCCATTATGGAAACAAACACAGAAAGGCATATGGAGCTATAAAAGAAGCTGCCACTAAACCACTACATAAAAGTACTGAAAGTTTATCATGAATGGTAGTATGCAAAGGTGATACAGCCTTTAGGTTTTTTTAAAAGCATAGATCAATTTTCATTTGAAATATCTCACTTGTACCTCCAAAACTTCCTTTTTGCACTGTGGTCTAAAATGTATTACCAACTTGGTTTCTGATTATAGCAAAGCAATTAAAGTTTGCAAGGGTGACATGGACATTGTGAAAACACAACAGAATATCAAGAAAACAGTGCTTTACTAAACCTCCACGGGGGAGCCCTAAAGTGGTGACTACCTTTTCACTGAGGGAGCAATTTAAGAACGTTCCGTACTATAGATTACAGACAGGATGTATGAAGAGATTAAAGTCGGCAGGAGAATGGAAAATTTGAATATACAAGTTTGCATTTTTTCATCTGCATCATATGGTGACAGACTAACACACTCCACGAAAACACAACGCTTCCTTACCACATTGAGGAGAGGTTGCAAAGGCGGCATCACAACAGGCCCGAGGCAATGATTTCTCTACCCCACTCTATCCTACCGTGGCCCTAGCGACATTGCACTATTGCTGGACAGCTCCACCACAGCTAGGCATTAACCGCACCAACAGGAGCGAGCAAAGACACCTGGGCTAGGAGCCCCAGCGCGAGGCACCCCACACCTAAGCCTATGGTCCTCATCTTGCTGGAAAGGAAACTGAGGCGCTGAGGGGGAAGCAGTGACCAATGCCTCAGAACGCCAAGAGTGTTAAGACGAGGTTGATCTTGGACTTCTCTTTCCCCACCTCCCCCAACTACTCCAGCCCTGGAAGAAGCCACAAGTTTGGAAGAGAAGTTGTGGAAACCAGACGGGGGTGGGGTGCGGTGCGGTGGGGGCCCTGAGAGAGTTTTAAAAGCACTGGTATTTGTCCCGCACAAGGTCGCCCGCTCCAAGTCACTGTTCCCCGCTCCCCGGGTAGGCTTATAGCCAAAGAGGCTTCTAGGCTTCAAGATCAGCCCACCGCGCCCCCTCAGCCCTTCCCTGGGGGCCGCAGCCCCTCCCGGCCTCTGGGTCCCGGCCGGGGATTGGAACCCAGCCGGTCTCTCCGACAGCGTTTGCGACGCCCGGCACCTCTCGCAGCCCCGTACCCCAGGCTCTTCCGTCCTCACCCGCCACCCCCTGGGGCTCCCGTCAACGTCCCCTTCCTCCCTCAGGACGCCCCTGGGGGCGCTTCTCGCGCCTGGTCCCGCCGGGTGCTCGGCACGCTTTTCTTTTCCTCTCCCCTCCCGCAGCCCTTCTTCCGTGGGGCCCACCTGGCGCGGCCCCCGCCCCCGGCCAGTCTCCTCAGTGAGCGGCCGCCTCCCAAGTCCTCCCGGCCCCGCCCCGCTCCCGGGCGGATACAGTTTGAAGCCCCTCAGGATCTCCCTGGCCCGCTCGTCCTTGGCTGACATCATGCGGCGCTCGCCGCCCGCGGCTTTCTCACTCTGGTCGGCGGAGCCTCGCAGACGGTGCCCAGGAGCCGAGGATGGAGCCGCAGCCCGGCTTCGAGACCTCGGGCGAGCAGCCGCAGCGGCCAGACCAGGACCGGCCTCTCTCTCCCCTCAGCTCCCGCTCCTGATCCCTTCTCCTTCCCCCTAGCCTCGCAATGCCCTCCTGGAACCAATGGAAAGCCAGCTTTGGCGATTGGCATCCCAACCAGCCAGTAGGAGCGCGCTGCGGCTTCGCAGGAGGACTGTTAACGTCAATGGGAAGGGCCCTCCCCGGGAAGTCCCATAGGACACAATATTCATCTGGTGTTATTGCCTAGAGTTTGTCCCAGCGGAGTGTTGGCTTCGGATCTGCAGAGGCTTTAGGGACCTGCTCCCGCAGCTGAGCACACTAGCCAGCTGAGACGGCAGCTGGTTGCACTGTGCTACGCAACAGAGACTACATTTCCCAGCATTCCAGCGGCGCACTCGGGGGACCACAGATCCCAGCGCACCACAAAGAGGTCCGGAGACTACAAATCCCAGCATCCTCTGCACTCAGTTCCTCTGTAACTTAGACTCCAGTGTGCCGCGCAGTGTGCGCAAATTCACAAACCCGCCCGCTGAGGTGGTGGTTTCGGAATCCTGAGACTTGAAATCCAGCGGGAAGACCCTTCTCACCGTCAAAAGAAGATGACAGCCCGCAGAGAGTTAACTTCTGTTTACATGGAACTCAGACATCTTCTGCAAATCATGGTAAGGCTGCTAACAACAAACAAAAACACTGATTAAACCGTGAAAGATAACAAAATGACTTCTTCAAATCGTGCTTGTTTGTTGGTCTGAGGCGCCTTTTACGTGTTTTTCAGGGGTTTTTGCTGTATTCCTGCTTTAGACCGGGAGAGCTATGGATTGTATACTCAAAATATCAAAACATAAAGGGACTTTGCTAATCTACCCCCTGTTGTTACGTACGAGGAAATTGAGGCCCAGAGAGGCGAAGGGATTGGCCACAGATCACAGCAAGTTCGGGCAGAGTTAGAATTCAGCCCTAAGTCGGCTGACTGACTTGCAGTCTGGACTCTTTGCACCACACTAAGGAGGTGATATTTTTAGCAGTATGGCAATGTGAATTATTCTCCTTGAACAGTTTTCCTATCCAGTGTTGAAACACCCAGAATTAGGTAGCATTTATTTGGTGAATTTCTTTCAAGTGAGGGAGTGTGATATTTATTTTCAGCCTAGGTAGGACCTTGGTGTTTTGTTTTTTGCCACTCAAGGTGACATTTAATGTGATTTCAGGAAGTAGGTAGAATTGCAGTGTGAGCCACGGTTTCCTTGGAAACCTCCTCTGTCCTCTTGGCCTTCCTTCCTCTGCCTGTCCCCTCTTTCACCCATCTGGGAACTCACCCAATTTTTTCTTCCATGTAATTCAATAAATATCTTTTCAGCCTGTTATTTGTCAGGCACTGAGTGGGTAAAAGGTGAAGGACATGGTCACTGCCATCAGGAAGATAAACATCTATTTAGGGAAATAAGGAGACTCCACTGAGATTCAAGATGGAGTGTGATAAAATGGCATAAAGAAACGACATCAGAATGCTAAGGAGGCCCTGATGAAAAGGTTCATTGCAGCTGGCAAAACTTTAATGGAGAAGGTGGCATTTGGACTTGAAGTTTTTTTCCATGTTAAAAAAGTTTTTTTTTTTTTTTTAATGAGATGTGACATACAATATGGGAACAATTTTTGCATAGGTATACACCCTTGTCCTCACTACCCAAATCAAGATATAGAACATTTCTAGCACGCCTAGTGCTCCTTCCCAATCAGTATTACCTCCTTACATATTGAGATAATCACTCTTCTGACTGTATCACCAGAGATCAGTTTTGTCTGTTCTCGAATTCCAGTTAAATGTAATAATACAGTATGTACAGTATGTGTCTGGGTTTTTTACTTTATCAATATTTTTGTGAAATTCATCCATGTTGTGTGTAGCCTTTTAACTGCTGAATAGTATTCTGTTGTATGTATATACCACAATTTACCTTTCCACTGTTGGTGGGCATTTGCGTTGCTATTTTTTGGATTATTACTAGCAAAGCTGTAGTGAGCATTCTTACATGTTTCTTTTTGTAGACACTTGCACCCATTTCTAGGAGAGGAATTGCCGGTGTGTAGGGAGGGTATGCACATGATCAGTGATAGTAGACATTGCCAGTTTTTCAAAATGATTGTACCAATTTATGCCTTTGCCAGCAATATGAGAGAGTTCTAGGTGCCTCTTATCCTTGTCAACACAGGATTTTTGTTGTCATTCTTCTTAATTGTAGCCATTCTGGCTGAATGTGGTATCTCATTAAGGTATTTATTTATATTTTTCCTTATGTTGAGCACCTTTCAATATGCTTGTTGGCTAGTTGAACGTTGTCTTTCCTGAAGTGCCTATTCTTTTCCCAACTTTAAAAAATTGGGCTGTCTTCTTATTGATTTGTAGTTCTTTACAGTCTGGATATGGAGTTCTTTGATACATGCTTTGCAGATATCTTTTCCAAGGCGTGGCTTGTCTTTTCACTCTCTTACTGGTGACTTTTGAAACAAATTATATTTTTGAGGGATGGGGTCTCTGCTCTGTTGCCCAGGCTGGGATGCAGTGGCTATTCACAGGCACCAGCATTGCCCACTACAACCTCGAACTCCTGGGATCAAGTGATCCTCCTGTCCCCGCCTCCCAGGTAGCTATAGTAAGACTATAGGTGTACTCCACTGCATCTGCCAAGCAGAAATTCTTAATTTTAACATAGCGCAATAGTTCCATGTTTTCTATTATGGTTAGTGTTTTTTGCATTGGATTTCAGAAATCCTTGCTTTTCGAGTTGGTAGGTTTTTTATAGGCTAATATAAGAGCATTCCAAAAAAGAGTAAGCTTGAGCATAGGCCTGGTGTCTGAGAGGGATGGTATAAGTTGTGCGGGGCATGGGAGTTTGGACTGTGAAGGGGGTGGGGTGCGACAAAGCTAGAGGACTTAGGAGGGAGGCACACTTTGAAGGGCTTTCACTGCAGCCATGGGCTGGGTGTGGTGGCTCACACCTGTAATCCCAGCATTCTGGGAGCCAAGGTGGGAGGATCACTTGAGATCAGGGAAGAGCAGCTTGAGCAACATAGCGAGACCCCATCTCTAAAAAAAAAAAAACCAGAATAAATTTGCCAGGTGTGGTGGCCCGCACCTGTAGTCCTAGCTACTTGGGAGGTGGAGGTGGTAGGATCTCTTGAGCCCAGAAGTTCAAGGCTGAGGTGAGCTATGATAGTGCCACTGCACTCCAGCCTGGGTGACAGAGTAAGACTCCGTCTCTTAAGGGAAAAACCCCAAAATACTAAGTCCAAATTGCAGCCATGGAGTCTGGACATTATTCTGGAGGAAGTAGAGGCATTGCTGGAATTTCTATGAAGTCAAACTAAACTCTGTTGTCTTCCTCTCAATCCCATATTTGTCCCTCCTCGTCCATAGCCCTGTTCCCTTAACACCAGCTCCAGACAGCTCTGGCCTCCCAGGACAGAATCCTGGGTGTTATGCTCCCTCCCTCTCCTTATATTCAGCTGGTCACCAAGTCTTATAGATTCTACATTCTACAGTCTAAATGTCTCCAACAGTGTCCCTTCTTTTTCGACCCCAATTGCTACTCCCTTTGTTTTTGTTTGTCTTTTTGAGATGGAGTCTCAATCTGTCACCCAGGCTGGAGTGCAGTGGCACAATTTCGGCTCCCTGCAACCTCTGCCTCCTGGGTTCAAGCCATTCTCATGCCTCAGCCTCCAGAGTAGCTGAGATTAGTAATGCATCACCATGCCCGGCTAATTTTTGTATTTTTAGTAGAGACGGAGTTTCGCCATGTTGGCCAGGCTGGTCTCGAACTCCTGACCTCAGGTGATCTGCCTGCTTTGGCCTCCCAAAGTGCTGGGATTACAGGCGTGAGCCACCGCGCCCAGCAGTTGCCACTACGTTTGTTCGAGATCTCACAATGTCTTATCTAGAATAAATCGGTCCCCTCACTGGAGGTTTTCCCTGCCTCCAATTCTCTCCACATCCAATCCATTCCTAAAGCACCTAGCATGATCACTCTAAAAAGGCAATTATTCATACCTCTTCTTAGCTTAAAAAGCCTAAGTAGTTCCCCAGTACCTGGCATGTGGATTCCAAGACCCTTGATGATCTGGCTCCAGCTCTGTACCCCTCATTTCTCACTCTTGAAAACCCTGGGGTCAAACCACTCTGGGTTTCTTTTTGACATCAGTATATGCTGCACAGTGCAAACCTCTGTGACAATGGGCACTACTCCCCTTTTTGCCTGTTTTTTCTTCCCCGACCTCTTGTCTTCTGTGCTTCCAAAGTGTTGTCATATGTTCCTCATAGCATTTAACACATTGGAGCTTTTGAGGGGAAGAACTTTGTTTTATCTTTGAGAGACAAAATGCAGCCTAAGGGGAGGATTTGGGGCCCGGGAGGGCGATGGCGACGGTTGCGCTGCAGTACCGTCTAGGCCGCATTCCTCTCCTCGGGCGCCTAGCCACCCCGTCCCCGCCTGGTTCCCGGGCTGCAGCCTCTTCTCCGCCCCCTCATCCCCACTTCCCCACCGGAGGTCTAAGGGAGTAGACGCGGCGGGTGGAACCTTGTGTGGGCGGAACGCGAGTGCAGCGGTGGGAGGCTTCCGGGGGAGCTGCACGGGCGACGGGTCGGCGGAGGCAGAAAAGCGCCGGACGCCGGGGTGATCATGGACGCTTGACAACCTGCGGGCAGGCGCCGGGAGGCCGAGCCAGCGACTAAGAGGACCGAGAGGTGGCTCGGACAGGTAAGAGCTAGCGAGAGGGTGGACCGAGCGGGGCCGGCGCTCCAGGCTCGGCCAGACGATCCGGCTTAGTACCCGCCGCCAAGGAAGCCCGCGGCCATGCCCGCCCCGCCCCCGCCTTGGGGAGCGCGCCCTGCGGCTCCTCACTCCACGCCTGCGGCCCTGCTTGGAGCATACTGCACGCCGTGAGGTCTGCTGCAGCTTGCGACCCTCAGCATCAGTGCTGTGGCTGCCTTCGCTTTCCCATCCCCAAACGCTGCCCGTTTGCCCCACTCCGGTCCATCCAAATAGCGCCCTCCCCTGACGGGAATTTATCTCCGCTCTGTGCCTAGCCTGTGGCCCTCCCACTCCAGAAGAAAGCGACTGTCTCCATCTCTTTACATTCTCTGCGCCCACAGGCTTTGCTCTTTAAGCCGAGATCTTTTGAAGGGACAAGTTTCTCTCCATTTCCCTACCCGCTCTCCACCCCCACCTCCTAACATTCAGTCTCTTGGCAGAGATCCCTATCTGTCTCTTCACACGGGTCCTCTTGGAAGGACCTTTTCGCTCCTCCTCTCTTGACCGTCACCGACCCTCCTTTCTTCCCTATTCCTTCCCTTCTTCCTCGTATCCTCTCCTCTTCTGTTTTCCCTTTCTCTTCCCTCCTCAAAACCCGTTGTTCCCCAGCACGTCACTTTTTTTTCTGTGTCTGGCCGGACCTTCTTAGGTAACCCTGAGTGAGGCGACATACTTGTTTTTCTAATACTGTGAAAGGGTAACTATTCTGTGTGCCTGCCAACACAAAACTTAGTTTCTCTTTCACCAAACTATTCTTCGAATTGTTCTTTGCTCCACTCTACTATACCGTCTTTCGTTCATTTTGTCACGCTGCTGTAATGGAGAAATCTTACCTGGAACTCCTGTACACTCAGCGTGTAATTAGATTACACAATTGAGGGACCCTCTTATACTT
The DNA here is from genome assembly GCF_000951035.1 of Colobus angolensis palliatus. Lineage (NCBI taxonomy): Eukaryota > Metazoa > Chordata > Mammalia > Primates > Cercopithecidae > Colobus > Colobus angolensis. Next base: position 11,481,206 of record NW_012116599.1, read on the forward strand.
AATGTCTTCGGAGCGCTGATAAAATATTTTCACTGTGTTCCCATATCTTTTTATTGTTTTCTTGAGGTTTTTTTTACACATTCTGAAGTCACGTTTGGTTAAAATGTCCTATCAGGAGGAGGCCGAATACAGGGATTTTCCCCCATGGTCTTACACAGCATGCATGTTCTTAGTTTGAGTATGTCGCTGTTTTTTTTTTCAAAATGATGTCTCCCTTTACCTGTGGTTACCTAACTTGATTAAGTGAGACATCTTTCTTGTTTGGTTTTTTGTTTTCCTTATCTGTCTGGCTGTAGATGGGATTCTGATAACACAGTGGGAGCTGTAACTGATTGCTGTTGCTTACATCTGGTGCCTCTGTGTATAGGTAGTATCCTCTATTTCTTAACCAGAATGTGTAACCGAGGTGGATATAAAACAGCTGCTGAGAAACTCCTGTGTTTTTCTTTAGGTCCTGGTCAGGTTTAAGGACTTAGAAAGGTGTTGCCTCTGGAGGAGGGGCAGGTGGAAGTGAAATGACTTTTACAGAGTGTGTTTCAAACACCAGAATTTAGTAAAAGATCCTTTTAACTCCAGGTTGAACTCCACCCATCTCCCAAGGTGGTAATTGCATCTGGACTCAGGAACTGTTTTTTTTTTTTTTTTTAAAGACAGTCTTGCTCTATTGCCCAGTCTGGAGATTAGTGGCGCGATCTTGGCTCACTGCAACCTCCACCTCCTGGGTTCAAGCAATTCTTGTGCTGCAGCCTCCCAGGTAACTGGGACTACAGGCATCCGCCACCAGCCTGGCTAATTTTTGTATTTTTAGTAGAGATGGGGTTTCACCATGTTGGCCATGCTGGTCTCGAACTCCTCACCTCAGGTGATCCACCCGCCTTG
>NW_012116599.1:11482134-11491555 GCF_000951035.1 Colobus angolensis palliatus
GCTGGGATTACAGGCGCCTGCCACCATGCCTGGCTCATTTTGTATTTTTAGTAGAGACGGGGTTTTGCCATATTGGCCAGGCTGGTCTCAAACTCCTGACCTCAGGTGATCTGTCTGCCTCAGCCTCCCAAAGTGTGGGGATTATAGGCATGAGCCACCTACCTGGCCTTTTTAACTTAAAAAAAAAAAATTTTAAATTGAGACACGGGTCTCACCATGTTGCCTAGGCTGGTCTCAAACCCCTGACTTCAAGTGATCCTCCCATCTCAGCCTCCAAAAGTGTTGGGATTACAGGTGTGAGCCACTGCACTTGGTCTGTCTTGTTCTTGGATTGCAATTTCAGTTGCTGAAATCATTTTATCTGATCTAATGACACATTTCTGATTCTCAGCCTAGCATTTCAGGTGGGAGGGCTATTTTGTTGGGAAATGAGGACCTGACCTTTTTTGTTGTCCTGATTGTGGACTTCTCAAGTGTAGTAAAGAAGTAACAGTGACCCTTTTCCTCATTTCTGCAACCTGTCATTGTAAGTCCACCGACTACCCATGGATATCTATGCCTTTAGCCATAGAAAACCCTTCTAGGTATATTTGCTCTCCTCTCTGTATGTATCTTCCTTGTGTTTGTTTCTACAGATTTGATCATTGTGTTAATGTTCAAACTAGTAGTGATGTGGCAAAGGATTTGCAGAAAACTGGAGTCTTGGAGTCATGCAGAATGTTGGTACAGCCCAATAAAGAACTATTGTTGGGGAATTCATATTGGTTGTAAGTGTCTGAGAAAACAGATACAAACTTCAGGATGACGTCTGAGCTGGCAGTACCCATTGGCCACCTATAGGTAGATGTGCTGGCCTGCAAGTTTTTTTTTTTGTTTTTGCACTCTGCTGGGCAAGTAGCCAGTTCTTTCCAGTAACTGGGATCTGCTGGAGATTTATGGTGATCTGACAAAGTCTGAAAGCTTCCAGAAGGTGGTAGAGTGGCATATACTCAGTAGTTGCCTGTCTCTCCACTGGTACAGGTTTTTAGGATCTCTGCAAGTATGCTGCAGCATGTGAAATCTGAAGGCTGGGTGAAGCCAAGGAGGCAGAGAACCAGGAGGTTGCTTTCTTAGATGTTTTTGGGTCTTCTAGGTCTCATGGTTCATTTATCCACCTCTTGTTGCCATAGCTATTAATAATTACCACTAGCCTGCATTTCCCGAGCCTAGAGGCAGCTGTTGGCTGTGTGAGTAATACCTGCATTTTCGCTAATGCTTGCCAGATGGTTTTTATAATGATCTTATGGCCTTATCTACAGTGTATCCCCTACTCCGTGTTGCTGAAAGACCTGGAAATGCGGAATCTTCGCGAACTAGAAGACCTCATCATTGAGGCTGTCTACACTGACATCATTCAGGGCAAGCTGGACCAGCGAAACCAGCTGCTGGAAGTGGATTTCTGCATTGGCCGTGACATCCGAAAGAAGGATATCAATAATATTGTCAAGACCCTGCATGAATGGTGAGGCTGAAAGGAGGAGGGAGATATCTAGCATGTCTTTTGTGCCTCTCCTTGCAAAAATGTGATTTCCTGGTGTCAGCTGAGGGTTTGGGGTGGGCCTGTGGCTACCTGGGAGCTGGGGCTTAGTGAGCCAGAGAGTGCGGCTACATTTGTGATCACAGCTGTGCAACAACAGGAGTCATTTCAGGCCTCCTGGTGCCTTGGTTGTGAAATAGTTCTTGCCTTAAATGCAACTGGGAGCTATTTAAAAGCGGGCTATAAAATGCCCAGGGTTAGCAGGTGGAGTCTGTGTGTCCTAGCTGTGTGAGGCTAGTCCTGCCCTTTCCAAACTCACACTCAGGTTTGACCACACTCAGGAAGGCTAGTGTTTGTAAAATTCTTTCTTTGTTTTTATTATTATTTTTTCTATCCCTGTTGAAGTTAACATGTTTATAAGATTCTTTGGATAAAAGAACTTATGTTCAAAATCAGTAACATATTGGGCTAATGTTTGTGAAACACCATGAGGGACATGGAAGACAAGGAGTGGGTCATTTTAACTTGGAATACAGACTCATACAAAGAATATTTGATAACTATATTCCAGTATATAAAAAGCATTGGGACATTTGCGTTTTCTCTGTTTTAATGGAATTTGATATTTGCAAGAGCTGTCACACATTCTACAAGGATTTACTATGCAGTGATTTAAATTATTTGGGGCTTATAAAGTCAGATAGACTGATTGGAGAAGTTTTAGCTCAGTTTTGAAGGAGGGCCAGGGTTAGAGTATACCTGGAGGTGAGGAGAGTGTGTTCCCAGGCATGCACATGGCATGTTGGGAGGCATGAAGCAGAGCCAGCGAGCTTCATGCACAGGTTTGGGAGAGAGAGAATCTCTGCTCATCCCCGAGGAAGCATATGCAGAGAGGAGCAGTGCCACTTTGACTCCTTGGGGCATGATGCCCCCTGAGTTTCCCTCACTTCAGCTACTCTTACACCCCAGGACATGTGTTGCTCACCCCTCACCCCAATTTCTGTCTCAAGTGTAGCCCCAAACACCTCTATACAACATCTGACACAAGCGGAAGTTTTCAATAGGTTACAAAACTTAGAATAAATAAGAAATAAACTTAGAAATACCCCAACACAAAAATGGTCTGGCACACAAAACCTAGTTTCTGAACCTGCCAAAGTTGGCTGCCCTATTCTGTTTTTGACATGGCTGACACAGCTTTTTATGTCCATAGTCTGGTTTCCTGTTTTTAAGCCCCCAAAATGTTTGACGTGGAGGTACCAGACTAACTGATTACCACGGGATGTTTACTAGTAGAGACTCCTACAACTCATTTTTAGGCACTGGAGGTAGATTGAAACAAAATTGATAGGCTGAAGGGTACCACATATATGGCAAAATGCTCACACTGTTGGATCTTAAGTGGAGGGTATGGGAATATTCATTGTAGTCTTTCAACTTTTTCGTTTTTTAAAAAATTAATAGTGGAGAAGATAAAATAGGAGGGGTATGGCAATTAGGAGGCAACTTAAACTTCTGAGAAAAGGAGGAATCTTCAAAACAGGATGCTTTTAGAAAATCTTTTTTTTCCGTTGAGAAAACTGTTGAGAAAAGGACTACTCAGTGCCATCTATAAAATCTATTCTACCTTTTTTTTGAGATGGCGTTTCACTCTGTCACCCAGGCCGGAGTGTAGTAGTGGTGTGGTCTTGGCTCACTGCAACCTCTGCCTCCCGGGTTCAAGCGATTTTCCCGCCTCAGCCTCCCAAGTAGCTGGGATTACAGGTGCCTGCCACCACACCTGGCTGATTTTTGTATTTTTAGTAGAGATGGGGTTTCACCATGTTGGCCATGCTGGTCTCGAACTCCTCACCTCAGGTGATCCACCCGCCTTGGCTTCCCAAAGTGCTGGAATTACAGGCATGAGCCATTGCACCTGGCCTGGTTTTTCTTTGTCAACACTGTAAAATTAAAGTATTCTGGTGTTTGATTCAGCACTAACTAGGCATAGACTTTGCAAAGGAGAAGGAAGAATGACACAATTTTCTTTTGGACAGATTTCAAGGCCAGAGAATGGCAGGGGAACAGAAACCCTCAAGTAACCTCCTGGAGCAGTTTATTTTACTAGCCAAAGGTACCAGTGGCTCAGCCCTCACTGCTCTCATAAGCCAGGTCTTAGAGGCTCCTGGAGTGTATGTCTTTGGAGAACTTCTGGAGCTGGCCAACGTGCAGGAGGTAAGAACGGTTTTCAAACAATTTCTCTGTCTTTGTTCTAAGGCTCTCTGTAATTCTCCAGGTTTCCAAAGAATTTCAATGCTGAAGTATTGTGAACCTGGGAGGTACCCTATTGAGAGAGGGATGGGAATTGGTGGGGCAGAGGAAGAGATTGAGAGGATGTCCTTGGCTCCTTTTATCCAGTATTTTTATCTTAACTTGGGTAAAATTAGATTGTTGCTAATAATAATCTAAAAGATAGTAAAAAAAGTCAAGTTGATACTGATAAATTACAAAAGTAATGCAATAAGCACTGATGTTTAATAGGGGTAGATTCAGGCATTCTTAGGGACGAGAAACCTCTAGTGCATTATCGATTAGGAGGATTGGTCAGGGACACACAGCAGAAACTTACTGCTATTGAACATAAAATGGACATGAATCGGAGTGTATTTTTCTTGTGGAAAAGGACAGTGCTATGCCAAATGGGTTAGATATGACATGAAAAGCTAGGACATAGTTCATTTTACTTGTTTGCTTGCTTGTTATTAAAACCTTGGGTATCCAGTTTTGGTAATTGTGCCTCAAAAATGAGAAGATCCATTGAACAGAAGGAACAAAGACATGTAAAGCAATCTATACTTCTCCACCTCTACTTCCCACTTTGAACATTTTTATTTATTTATATTTATTCACTTACTTGAGAAAAGTCTGTGAGCATCTTTATTGCTTTGTGGGGTGGAGGGTCATACTCAGGAGCTTTTGACGGATCGGTGGGGCAGGTCCCCTTCCTCTTCATCCTCACAGGCTTCTGGCTTTGCAGGCTGGTACTGGCTCTGTGGAAGGCTGCCATGCACCGATCTGGGTGGTGGTACCTCTTGTGGAGCATGTGCTGGATGCTGTTGAGAGTGGCCCTGCAGTTCTTGGTGGTGGCTATTTGCATATAGAAGGAGGTTTGCTTTTGTTAGACAGTTTATCACCTTCATGACCACCACAACACCTTTGCTGTTGGCTCCACACCCACAGTCAGTTTTAACAGGAGTTTCAGTAAATCTGTTAGTTGTAACCAAAGGAGTTGCTGGCCTTCAGGTTGTTGGATTTGGAGCTGTGTGTCCACCTGTTCCTCTTGATGGGGAAACTGCAGCAGTTCCCCACAGCGCAGCCATTTCAGGTGCCCACTTATGACTCCTCTACCTGTGATGGTCAGAGATGAGAAGAGCCACTTTTACTTTTTCATTGTAAATTTTTATTTAATGTCAGGCTTGCTTGCCAAACTAATCTCTGTGAGGAGGTCTGTAGTGCTCAACATTGTTTCTTTAGAGCTGAATACATAGCCTGACACACAGTAGGTTTTCAATAAAAATTTAATTTGCCAGAAGTGGAAAATGAGTTTTATGAAGAAAATTTGAGAGAACTGGGTTCGTTTTTCAACACAAGAGATGACCAAAGGGTAATATGTTCCTTCAGGTTCATGAAAAGCCTGCATGAATATGCCAAGTAGTTGTTTTGTAACTGTGGAAGATTGGCTAAGAGGAGATGGTTGGAAAGTAAAGCCAGAAAGACTTTATTATAAAGACTTAGGCCAGGGGGAGAAGTGTTGGAGTATCTGCTCTGGAGAAAATACTCTTTTCCGGCTAGTTTTGTTAATTATGTGTCTGAAAAGTGGGGGCTAGATTGGATGGTCTTTACCAGGTTTCTTCCCCTCCTTCTGATTCAGGGACTTCAGGAGGTTTGCGGTAACCTGAGAAAGTAGCCTGAGGTATTAGGATGCTGGAGTTCTCCATAGGGTGCTTAGCAGACCATCTTAATCTCTCCATACGTTGCGTTTTTCCTTATGTGAGCTGAGAATAAGCTGGTTGCCTTTCAGTGATCTGAAATTATAGATGCATTTCTTGGAAGCTTTATTTTTTTAAAGGCTAAAATTGAGTAGTATCGCTAGTCCTGTTTAGAGTTTACTGGGCTTGGTAAGTTGGAAGGGTAACAGGAGCACGTTTGTGATTTAAAAAAAAAACAAAAACTCACCAGTTAACGTAATTGACAGCAGAGAAGTTCCAGGCAGAACAGTGGCTCTTTCGTTTTTCTTCTACACATGGCTTTTTGCCAACAGCATCAGTGAAGAATAAGTAATTTTAATGAACATTTTGATTTGGGGCAGACTGATACACTGGTTTTCTGTCCCAGCCTGGCTTTCTGTCATGCCCTATGATGTGCTGGTCTCTCCCAGGGTTCATAGTCCACATGTAGTCCTGAAACTTGGAATGAACCCTGAGCTTTGTTCACTTTGGGTTGGTGGTGGCTCATGCCATACCTACCAAGCTAGTATGTAGATACGGCTGCTGCAGTCTTTGTTTTAATGCAAACAGAATCTTGAGATTTGAACTCCTTCCAATGCTTAATGCTTTGTATGTGTGTGAGAGAGAAAAGCAGTTCCTTGGGCATGCTGTGTAGAAAGTAAAACATTCCTGAGGGAGAGATATTAAGTTTGGGGCTTTAATAATCTTCTTTATTTTTTCCCAAAGAATCAGAGTTGAAAGAGACCCCAGGGGCCAAGTAATCAAATAGTACAGAATAAACAGCCGTGGCATCTTTGACACATGCTCACCCGTCCTCTGTTTGAACACTACAGTGATTGGTAGACAGTTTGGTCTGTGGTGAATTTTTTTTTTCCTCCTCAGCTTGCGGAAGGAGCTAATGCTGCTTATTTGCAGTTGTTGAACCTGTTTGCCTATGGGACATACCCAGATTACATAGGTGAGTTGATGAAGATCCTTCAAAAGACTTGTCTTAATTATGTTGCTCAGTTTGGAAGTCCATCAAGGTTTGAGATATAAAGCATGGCATAGTGGGGAGACTTCTTGACCTGGCTCCCCATTTTGCTGTGCGTGGTAGGTGACCTCACAAAGGGAATTTTCCTTCTCACCTTTTATATTCTAGTGGGTAAAATGGGGACTGTGTGTGCTCATCCACAAATGTAGCCCTTGTTTATTTTCCAGATGAGATTCTTGAGGACTGGTGTTTGTAGGGCTCTTGGAGTGCTGTGAAGTGTCAGAATACCCACCTGTAGAATATTTCAACATTTTAAATATAAAAATAATACCAGCATATTGAAGAAAATTTGGAAAATAGATTTTTAAAAAGTCACTCATAGGCTGGCCGCGGTGGCTCATGCCTGTAGTCCCAGTGCTTTGGGAGGCCGAGGCAGGCAGATCACTTGAGGTGAGGAGTTTGAAACCAGCCTGGCCAACATGGTGAAACCCTGTCTCTACTAAAAATACAAAAATTAGCTGGGTGTGGTGGTGGGCACCTGTAATCCCAGCCACTCCGGAGGCTGAGGCAGCAGAATTGCTTGAACCTGGGAGACAGAGATTGGGTAAGCTGAGATTGCACCGCTGTACTCCAGCCTGGGCAACAGAGCAAACTCTGTCAAACAAACAAATAAATAAATGTCTGTCATAGTTGTATTTCCATCAGACATTTGGATGCTGGACTTTTTTGTGCCCTTTAAGTTTGTGTTTTGTATTACATAGGTGTAACTATGTATATAGTTTTATGTCTTGCTTGTTTCCCACTTATAGACATTTATCCATATTTTAAGTCTTTGTAATATTTTTAATATTTCATAACCTAATATTTCATAATCTGCTTAGCCCATTTTCTGTTGTAGGGCATTTGAGTCATTTTAAATTAGAATCTTAAATATTAGGATGAGGTATTTGTGTGTCCAAACACTGACTTACCTTCTACCCAAACCATTTTTTTCTGGTTTTCCTACCCTTTTTTAATGGTATGACAGTAGCCTGATACTCAGGGTCTTCTCTACGATATCCCTGACTTCTTCTTTCTCCCTGGTCACTTCTACTTTGTACGGCTCTCAGACTGGACAGTTTGCCACTTCCTGGTACGCCACATTTTTTTCTGACCTTCCCTTTGTTCTAGGGAGTGTGTTCTGTTTTTCTGTCCTCGCTTACTAAAGAGGCAGCATTGCACAGACTCTGTTACCAGACTGCGTGTAGCCAGTCTGGCTCCACTTCTACTAGTTGTGTGTTCATTGACAAATTAAGTAACCTTGTGCAACTCAATTTCCTGGTCTGTAAAATGGGAGTAACAATACAAGTCCATTATTCCTTACCTACATTCCTCGAAGCTAGATGTTTCAGAATTTAGAATTTTTGGGACGTTAAAAGGGTAATATGTGCATGCCTTTTTATGTAACATTTTCAGAGGAATGTGGAAACAAGTGGGATAAAAAGCCTGTGTCCGTTCAGGTCCAAAATTCTCACCAGGTGAATTTCAGCACCATGCTTAAGGAAAAAAAATCAGTTTGGATTTAGTTTGTTGGAATCCAGAATTATGGTTAAGGAATTGAGGACACTTGGAATCTTGTGGGGTTGTTGTTAAGATGAACTGGATGTGTGTATGTATGTATGGATCTATGTGATCCGTAAGACATAAAGCTTGCTATTTATGTTAGCTGCTGCAGCTGCTGCCCTTGCTGTTATTATCATTTATGGTTATTATTGAAATTTTACCTCTTCCTTGAGGCTCAACTTAAACTCCATCTTGTCCATGAATTCTTTCCTTTTATCTCCCGTACCTCCCAAATGATACTGTTCTCTTTCTCTCTCCCCCTCCCCTTTCATCTCTTTCTCTTACTCCTGCCTCCTCCCTCTCCTTTCTTCTGGTAGCTTGTACCTTTCTTCTGGTAGTTCTGCCTTGCATTTGTAGCTGTTGAAGCATCTGATTGTAAGACGGAGGACAAGTCCAGGGCCATGAAGTTGCACACCTCTAGGTGATTGGTGGCCCTGGAGCTGTGCCATGCAGCAGCACTGGCAAAGCCCGTCTTACTCATCCTTGATTCTTCTCAGGACAGAGCATGCACACAACAGATGCTCGATGAAGATATGTTTAACTTAGCTGAATGTCACAAGGGGCACAAATAGTACTCCATTAAGATAATTGCCACATCATTTTGCTTGTTTACTTTTTAGGAGACTAAACTCTGTTTGTAGAAACTGAGTCGTCTTCTTTGGAAGTACATAGTCTTCCAAAGAAGACAGGAATATTTGCCAAATGAATAAATGCAAAGTCATGATAGTGATTCAGTAGTAGATTTGGTTTGGGGAGTTGGTGAGCTTATTCCATAAAAGAAATCCTAATTTTATTTTGTGTCTTGATTTTTGTGGTGGGTGGGACTGAGCAGCCAACAAGGAGAGCCTGCCAGAACTGAGCACAGCTCAGCAGAACAAGCTGAAGCATCTTACCATCGTGAGCTTGGCATCAAGAATGAAGGTACGGTCCTGAGCCCTCGCTTGTCTTCCTCCTCATCCCAAGTCAGCTGTCTCATTGGCATCAATGAGGGAAGTCCTAGCTGCATATAGGAGAGTCACATCATAAATGCATAAAATTTGCTTAACAGAGGAAAAGATAAAATAGTGTAGAGAAGTACTCTCCATTCCATACAGGAAAAGTATGCCCAGCAGTGATTGACTCAGCAGGTCTCAGTCCTGGCATGCTGTGGTGCTGCATGTGGCATGAGCATTTTGCCATATTAAGGGGAGACTGCTGGTAAAGATACACATTTTTCAAATAGCAAGGCATCTCAAGGCAAGTTAATAACTTTATCTCTTGCTCAGTGCACAGTGAACTGTGCCAATCCTGGAGGAAAAACTTGCTATATTGGACTAGCTAGATTTTTTTTTTTTTTTTTTTTTT
>NW_012116599.1:11492226-11510577 GCF_000951035.1 Colobus angolensis palliatus
CCACCTGCCTCAGCCTCCCAAAGTGCTGGGATTACAGGTGGGAGCCACCACACCCGGCCTGTCCTACCTTCTTTAATCGTATGTGCTACACAACCATCTTCCATGAGATACAAAGTTGAAAATTAAAGCTGTATTCTAAGAAACTAGCCCCAGACTACCATATTTGTCCCCTAATGTCCTGCATTATGTATTTAGAAGTGCTTGTCTTTGGGTGCACGTGAATGGGCAAGAGATGTAGCAGAGGGAGTATTAAAGGAGGTCCCTGTAAGATACTGGGGAGAGCTATTGGGGAGGAAGATTTCGGAGCCTGGAAGAGACTTCCCAGGCCATTCTGCAGTTCAGGGCTGGTTTTCTCTGTTGTAGGTGTGATGGCTGTGAAGCAGTTCTGCTGGGCATCGAGCAGCAAGTTCTGAGAGCCAACCAGTACAAAGAGAACCATAACCGAACTCAGCAGCAGGTAGAAGCAGAGGTAAGGAAGGAAAGGAACATTTGTTTCTCTCTCCAGGGCATATCTGTTTATTCCTTTGCAGTGTTTATGTTTTTGTTTTGCGAATCTTGGTGTAGATGAGACAAGCAGTCACCAACAAATGGGCCTGGGTTAAGTGCTGGGGTACAGGGATGAGTGTGACACGGCTCCTACTCTTCTCTCTTTTTTCCGATTCCTGGTCAGCATAGGGTGATCAATCAGGCTTGGAGAACAGAGAATGTTGTAGTTTCAGTACACATGTACTTTGCAGCTGTAGAGCAAAAGAAAATGAGTTTGGGGATGGATCTTAAAAATGGATAGAAGGATGGTGGTAAGTTACCAGGTAGAGTGGAGGGAGGGGTACAGCTGGGTAGGGGCATGTGGGGCTTCAAGGCCCTGGGAATATTCTGCTTCTTAAGTTGCGTGGTGGGCACATAGTTTCATTTTATTCTTTTTGTCTGAACTGTACATACATATTATAAATGTGTAAAATGCGTGACATATTTCACATGGAAAGAAGAAAGGGATAAAATTTGGCAAATGAACTGCAAGTGAAGTTAAAAGGATGTAAGCGTGGTTTTAGTGACACCTGGTTGTTGAGGAAACATTTAGCTTCTTGGACAGATGTAGGCCCCAGCCTTTGCGTTATGGGCATTTGTGTACCTGTAACCTGACACATGAAGTGACCTCACTTCAGAATTTATTTGGAGCCCTGAAAATCAGAAGCACTGATTTTCCGTAACATTGGAAGTCCTTTTCTAGGGTGGATGGGGGTTGAAGTATTAATGATGCTTAATGAATTTTGAAAATCAGGTGTCTAAGAGTGTGGCAGAGTGGGACCCAGAATTGCAGCTAAGAAGCATAAGAGATGAGTAGATGTGCCTTTCAAAGGGGGATTTGTGAAATTTGGAGTGATTCCCCATACTGTTATACGCACTTCTTGAAAACAAAACCTGTATCCTATTTGTAAGACGAGCTTCTGGTCCCATGCCTAACCCATAGTAGGTACTCAAATGTTCAACTGAATATTTCTGGCACACCATGAAAGTGTGTCAGTGGACGGCTGAACTCTGCTTTTCATGAACTTGAGCTAATTTTTTTGAATACACACACACACACCACCCTATATACATATACTCTGTGGATGTTCAATTCATAGACCATGTTTAATCCTACTAGCCAAGGAGGTATGAGGCTGGGTGTAGTAACTCACACCTGTAATCCCAACACTTTGAGAGACCAAGGAGGAAGGATTGCTTGAGTCCAGGAGTTCGAGACCGGCCTGGGCAAGGAAGTATGAACTGTATTTAACAGCCCAAAGCAAAGACAATTAGGAAAATCAGCCTGCTGCTTTTCTAATAAGCTGTGCAACCACTCTCTTGATGATAGTGGCCTTTTCTCTTGGGATTGAAGTCTGAACAAAGTAGAAAGGGCTGACCACTCTCTCCTTTCTGTTTATTCTTCCCTATAAATCAAACTCTGTACAAAGTGAGGTTGGGAGGCTACCCACACTACCGAATCTTTGGTATCAAGGTCATTAACAAAGGTGAATGATACTAGTTTTAGAATGTGAACTGTTCAAGTTTATTTTCATGATAAATAGCATCCGACAAAAGAAAGGTGGGTGTGCACAGAGCTATTGTAGACACTTGGCTCAAGTTTGAGGCACTGACTAAAGTTTGAAGCACACCATGTAGTTACACAACAGTGTAGACTCTTTAAATTTTGGTTATTTAAACACAGAGGGTGGGTGTGTGCACTAGCAGAGCCTGGTGCTGCCAGCAGGTGGCGGTAAGGATTTAAGTTTGAGAAAAACAAATCTGAGGAAAAGGCCAAGGCCACCTCCACCACCAATTAAAACAACCTATTGACGTAATAATCTTTTAGAAAATCTGAACCAGACCAGTATGTTCTGTTCCCTGAGCATGGCCAAAGCTTAGGGCCTTGTCATTTTTCCCATTTAGCAAATGCATGATCTGGCTGCTAAGTGGTGGAGGCTGCTTGCCACCTACTTGAGGCACACGGAAGGTACTCACCAAATAGCTACTGACTTGAAAGGAAAAGAAGTCTACGAAGCACCAGGGTGATTCTGTTGTATTCTGTTTGTATTTATGCTTCTGTTACCCTTGGCCTAACTTTTAAAAGCCAATTTTGTCAACTGATTGGTGATCTTTTCTGTATTTGTCCTTAAATTAGATTGTTTGTTTTCAGAGGGAAAAACGTGAAGTCCCCCTCCTGAATCTTATAACAGCAACTTTCTTCTGGTGAGTTGTAGCTTTAAGAGCCCTGCTTACTGAAGTCAGCCCTATCACAGACTGCGGAAGAATATTCTGTCCGTTTAGGCTTTTGTGGAAACCCATGTTAGGTCTAGTTCCAGCATACCTGGGGGACCATTATGAGCTGTTTCATTATTTCTGAGAAAGCACTCTGGTGGGGAGGTAATACTTAGAGCATTACAAAGCGCTTCCACATTTAAATTGGATTTTGGAAAGTATTTTATTTTTGAGAGACTGTCTCAGTCTATCACCCAGGCTGGAGTGCTTGGAGTGCAGTGGTGCAAATACAGCTCGCTGCACCCTCAACCTCCTGGGCTCAAGCAGTCTTTCCACCTCAGCCTCCCAAGTTGCTAGGACGACAGGTGTATGCTACCACACCTGGCTGATATTTTTCTTTCTTTTTTTTTTTTATGGAGAACTGGGTTTTGCTGTATTGTTCAGGCTGGTCTTGAACGCCTCACCTCAAACTATCCTCCCACCTCTGGCTCCCTCTTTGTTGGGGTTACAGGCGTGAGCCACCATGCCAAACCCACTTTTTTTTTTTTGAGATGGAGTTTCACTCTGTTGCCTAGGCTGGAGTGTAGTGGCGTGATCTTGGCTCTCTACTGCAACCTCCGTCTCCTGGGTTCAAGCAATTCTTGTGCCTCAGCCTCCTGAGTAGCTGGGATTACAGGCACCCGCCCCCACGCCCAGCTAATTTTTGTATTTTTAGTAGAGACAGGGTTTCGCCATGTTGGCCAGATTGTTCTCAACTTCCTGACCTCAAGTGATCCACCTGCCTCGGCTTCCCAAAGTGCTGGGATTACAGGCCTGAACCACTGCGCCCGGCCTCATTTTTCTTTATATTTGGATGTGCCTATGTCTGATGCTATATGGAATGTTAATTTATAACTATTGCTACATTTACAAAGTAGGCTATATTCCAGTCATGGAGGTCGTAAAGTGTAACTGGACAAAGTAAGCTCTGTTTTCCATTATGTAAAAAATCCCCTAGGAGTTAGTGACAATCTTAAGGTTTATACCGTGCACCAAAAGTATGCTTCCTGGTGCCTCTTGGAGAGGGGTGCTCTCTCCATCACCCAGTTCTCTTTTTGTCTGTAGCACTTTTCCAGCTGTGCACTGCATTTCCTCTCGTCTGCCTTTGCTTTGTGCCTCAACTGAAGGAAGGTTTCCTGTCACAGGAAGCTCTTTCTCCTTTTGCCTAAATATTTAAGGTCTCTGATGGAACTAGGCTGCATTTTTGCTAGTAGTGCAGTCCTACTTGAAAATTTCTGAGGTTCATGTTTTGAGGAGCCTGTAAGCCAGGCCATTGGAGGAAGAAAGTCATTAAGGACTATACCAAATTTAGGTAAAAGAAGACAAGTCTGTGGGGATGATATTTGTTGTCAGTTGAAGGGTGGCTCTGTGGAAGAGGAATTGGAATTCTTAAGAAAGTCTACAAGGCCAAAATGGGTTTAATTGGTTGACCTACCTGAGTGGCCAATTTGGAGTCCTAGAAGGAGCTGTCTGCGCTTACAACTGCCCAGCTACTGGAAGAAACTAGGTGACTTTTTTTGTTTTTTTTTTTTGAGACAGAGTCTCGCTCTGTTGCCCAGGCTGGAGTGTAGTGGCACAATCTCGGCTCACTGCAAGCTCCACCTCCCAGGTTCACGCCATTCTCCTGCCTCAGCCTCCCGTGTAGCTGGGACTACAGACGCCCGCCACCGCACCCGGCTAATTTTTTGTATTTTTAGTAGAGACGGGGGTTTCACTGTGTTAGCCAGGATGGTCTCGATCTCCTGACCTCGTGATCCGCCCGTCTCGGCCTCCCAAAGTGCTGGGATTACAGGCGTGAGCCACCGCGCCCGGCCTGAAGCTAGCTGACTTTTAAGATCCCCTTCCACTAGGAGAGTCTGTCCGTGCTTCAGAAGTCTCGTTTGTGAGTTGTGTGTTATAAATGCAGCGGTAAAGCTGACTTGAGCAAAGTGTCTCTGTAATGGATCCCATTATGAGGGCCATGGCCCTGTCCCGGCCCAGGCCGGGCCTTTGTGGAGGATAAAGGGCTCATTTCCTAGGCTTAGAGACTTGCCCAAGAAGCCCTCTTTTCCTCTGCGGGATGTTTACATTTTGCCTCAAAGTGGTCACAACTGTAGGGGACTTAGATTTGTCAGCAGTCTTATTGGAGGAGTGGGGTGTATGCATCTGAAACACGAAGGAGATGCAGTGGTGTGGGAGGCCATCGAAGAGTGAGAGGCACTGCCAGGCAAGTACAGGTTGAAGGGTGGCAGATCAGTGTGGGCTGCAGCAGTCAGGGCAGGTTGTATGGACCAGGTGCTCAACTCTCCAGGCAGGATCAGAAGGGCGACCTGGGGAGGAGCAGTACCCACCCCCTCCCAGGGTACATGAAAAACAGAAGGGCATAGGGGGAATGACTGCTTCCAAGTGTGGTGTGGGGATTGAGTGTGGCTGAGATGGCTTGAGTGCAGGGCATGTGTTGAGGAGTGGGAAGGAAGGTACCTGATCTTGGTATTTCAGAATTGGAGAAAAAACTAAGTTTTTCCCTGAGCCAAGTCTTATTTCTTTTTATTGCATATCAGGGTTACTGACACCTAAAAAAACCGAATGAGAGAGCAGTTTGTACAGGAGAAAATTGCTTGAGGAAGTAAATAGGCATCTGAATGACGGGAAAGCGTCCATGCTTCTGTCTACTTATTTGCTCAAAAGCTTTTGACAGGATCTTGAATCTCAAAGGCTTTTAAACAGAATTGAGTCACCATGAGAGAGGGAGGCTGCGTTATGGTAGGGAGTTGGCAGTACAGAAATGAAGAAGGCTTACCCTTCTGTGACTGTAGAAGGGCGATGCGCGGGCTCCCTCAGGACCAGAGTGAGAATGGTGAGTTCGTGGCTTTGTGAAGGAGAAGCATTGGAAGTGTTGAGCTTTGAAAAGAAAAAGAGTAAAACAGCAAAGCCTTTGGGTGTCTGTTGAACTAGTCAGTTGCTGAGAGGCTGGCAGCGGAGCATTGCCTTTGGTGAATGTGCCACAGGCAGAGTTTGCTCCTTGGCTGGCAGGTCAGGGACTCATCACTCAGCCCAGCCATAGATACTCTGAGTCCAAAGCTAGCCCAAATTACCTTGGGCCACTCTAAAGAGAGAAATAAATGCCGGTGTTACTTTCTGATAGACCGGTAATGACTTTATGCTACAAAAACACAGGTGAAGCAGATAGAAAATATAACCATTATTTGGGGATTAATGCCTTTTCCTTACTCTTGCAGGGGTTATGAGACTGTCAGTAAATCTAAGACATGTTAAATGATGTAGAAAACTATTTGTAGTATAAGCTGATTGTTTAGTAAAAATTATTATACAAATAACTTGAGGAAATAAGGCTAAATAGTGTTTATCAGCCAAGATGAAATTAGGAATTTTTTTTGGTTTTGTTTTTTAATTTCTAATAAAGCTATTTTGCCAAATGGGAAAGGTAATTATTTGCTTGGAAAGATACCGTTTTGGAAATACGGTCCTTGAAACAAAAACTTGTTAGTTTTCTAATGTCTTACTTGATTAAAATTTTGTCAGCTTTTGGGGAAACCTTAAAATACATTCCCTCGGTAATGTAAAATTGCAGGATCTTCTTTGGAAGTCACAGGTAACTGATATGCAAATAAATAAACTAAAGCCACGCCCTTTTTAACCTCTTACTATCTTCTGGATATTTCGAAAACAAATTGGAGAGGTCTTAGAATGTGATTTTTATAAAGCAGTGTTCCCTGAGAAATCAGATTTCTTAATCTTTCCTCCAATGTCATCAAAATATGCCTTAGCTGGGATGACAGTATGTGTCTGTAGTGCCAGCTACTTAGGAGGCTGAGGCAGGCAAATTGATTGAGCCCAGAAGTTTGAGGCCACCCTGGGCAACATAGCAAGATCCCATTTCTATAAAAAAAAATGCCTTAAAGTAAAACAAATAATATCTCTTTTATCAGAGAAAGAGTGATAAGCCATTGACTTGCTCCAGATCATTCACTCACCACCTTGCCAGGTGACTCACCGAATGAGATACACCAAAGCAGCAGTGAGCCGCTGGGAGGGCGAGATGCCTCAGGTTCTGGGTTCCCAGATGGTGTTTTCTTGTCTGGCAGGACACTGGATAAACCCAAAGATGACTCCTCTCTCTGTTTATTTTATATATATATTTATTTCTAGGCACTGGGTCTTGCTGTGTCACCCAGGCTGGAGTACATTGGTGTAATCATAGTTCACTGCAGCCTCAAACTCCTGGACGTAAGTGATCCTCCTGCCTCAGCCTGCTGAATAGTTAGGACTATAAGCGTGTGCCACCACACCAGGCTAATTGTTTTTGTCTTTAATTTCTTTTTGTTGTTGTTGAGATAAGGTCTCACTTGAATGTCACCTAGGCTGGAGTGCAGTGGTGCAGACATGGCTCACTGTGGCCTCTACCTCCTGGGCTTAAGCGATCCTCCTGCCTCAGCCACTTGAGTAGCTGGGACTACAGGTGCACGCCACCATACCTGGCTAAGTGTGTGTGTGTGTGTGTATTTATTTATTTTTTTTTTAGAAAGACAGGGTCCCACTATGTTGCCCAGGCTGGTCTTGAACACCTGCTCTTGAGCAATCCTCTTTGCTCAGCCTCCCAAAGTGCTGGATAGGTGTGAGCCACCATGCCCAGCCTGCCCTCTGTAATGACTGTTCCAGCCCACAGTCCTCTGTCACTCTCTCTTCAGAAAGGCTACAGTGTTGATTGAGGTTACAGAAGTTTGGGGCATGGCTCTTCCCCCCCGTCTCAAAATAGTGACAACAGAAAATAATTTATGATCTAGTTAAGGTGGATTCTGCGAATTTTTGTCGCACTCTCATAGCATTGTTTTGTCTTTGCATTTGGACTGTCTCTTACTTTCAAGCTCACGAGATATTCTGACTGTTCAGAACTTTTGACCCTGACAACTCCTTTTCACTGTGTAGAAAACTGGCTGGGTGTGGTGGCTTATGCCTGTAATCCCAGCACTTTGGGAGGCTGAGGTAGGAGGGTCAGTTGACCCTGGGAGTTCGAGAACAGCCTGGACAACGTGGTGAAACCTTGTCTCTACAAATAATTTTTTAAAAATTAGCCAGGCATGGTGGCAAGCGCCTGTGGTCCAAGCTGCTCAGGAGGCTGAGGTGGGAGGATCACTTAAGCATGGGCAGTTGAGGCTGCAGTGAGCTGTGATTGCGCCACCATACTCCATCCTGAACAATGGTGTAAGACTGTCTCCAAAAAAAAAAAAAAAAGACTAAAAAAGCTATTACTTATTTGACTGCACAGTTCTTCCCTACCACCACCATCCTCTTCCTGCTGTTTCTTCCTCTCAACGAACTGAGGAGCAAAGGTTTGGAACAGTCACTTTTCAGCAGGCAATATAGCAGTACTGATTCAAATGTAAAATGTAAATCCACTTTGATCTGGAAAGCTCACTTCTAGGAGTATCTTCCATAGATGTTCACAGAAGTATGCAAAGGTAAACATAGAGGGCTGTTTAGAGTAGCACTGAAACCCAAACTAGGAACCAATTAAACCGGAGAACCCTCCCAGTAGAGTAGGATTCACATGTCACAGAGGATATCTGTTCTGACGTGGAAAAATGTTCAAGAGCTGCTTAAGTATTTCCAGTCTGTACTTCGTTAAGTGAAAGAAACGTATACTGCACACGGTAGTGTCATAGCATTTTGCTAGTACTTTTATTACATTTTCTTCATTTCTCACTTAGTTGGCTAAAGTTCATCATCTACTGGTTTATTCAAGAAGGGTTCATGGAGCTGTATTCCCAAAGTTTTTGTGAAACTATTTGTGATTTTATAAATGAATAACAGCGGAGTGTAGAATTCTTGGGTCACTCTTTTTCTGAGGACATTTTAATCACGACTTTGTTTCACTGTTGGTATTGTGCCTCTTTGCTAAATGGTCCCCTTCCATTTGTTTCAACCAGGAGAGCATTAGTCCCACTGTTTTGCTCGATTCATTTCCACAAATCTGCTGTGAGTAGCCCAGGCTTGTTTCTCCTCATCTGGATTTCTGAAGAGAATTTCAGGTTTTCTTGTAGAGGATTTTAGCTTCCTGTCTGAAGTGAAGACATAGTGAGAACAAGTTTTGGTGAGCACATACAGACTGAGCACTCCAATTCTCTATCTCCCCACCAGGTTACCAACATCAAGAAGACACTCAAAGCCACCGCATCCTCCTCGGCTCAGGAGATGGAGCAGCAGCTGGCTGAACGGGAGTGTCCACCTCACGCTGAGCAGAGGCAGCCCACCAAGAAGATGTCCAAAGTGAAAGGTCTGGTCTCCAGCCGCCACTAGGGCTGGCTGGGGCAGCTGGCACTCACCAGGCCTGGGTCAGGTGGGGAGGGGACACCAAGGGTCCATTTCCTCCCCTCTCTACCTGCAGTGAGTTCCAGACCTGCCCGTCCCCTCACCAGCACCTCCCCACCCTGTTGGTACTGTTCCAGAAAAACTGTTAACTCCCCCTCACCCACTCCCTCCTTCCCCAGTTCCCTTCAGACTCAGGGGCTCCACCGATGCCATCCCAACAGGGTCAGATACTGCCCAGCTTCCCTCCAGGAGGTTCTTGTCTCTGTTTAAGGGCTTGTGTTCCTCCCAGTTTTTCTTTTGCTCCATGTCATTTTGTCAGGCTGGTTATAAGCCAGAGGCAGCTTTAACCAGCCCCCAGGGATGATTATGAAGGAGGCCCCTCCCCTTGTGAGGAGGGGGCGCTCCTTTCCAGCCCCTCCTACCACGGTCCTCACGATGGTGCAGCGATCTCTAGCCAGGCGTCAAGATGCGCTGCTTTCCCTCTCCTGCCTCATCCCTCGTTGGCAGCTCCAGTTCAGGCCGTGGAGGGACGTGATGCTGGGCTATGTTTACTAAACCCACGGGTTTTCAGCCTCTTAAGCCCAGCTCCGATCTCCAATTAGTTGGGAGCGCTGGGTTGACTAACCTCTGGATTCTGAGCACAGACAGAGGGTGCTGTGGGTCTGCTGGGTGGCAGAAATGGTTCCTTCCGGCGTGGCGTTCTCTCCTGGTCGCTCCTCCTGCTGCCTCTGACTACTCAGCCTTGTTTTCGGTGTGTAGGCCACAGCTGCCCACTGGAACTGCCGGCTAATGCTTGCTCTCCCGAGATCTTTAACTCCTCCTGGCTGCACCTGGGTAGGGATGGTGGCACCGATGCCCCTCTGTCTGCTGAAGGACCTGTTGCTGCTTCCTG
Organism: Colobus angolensis palliatus; assembly: GCF_000951035.1. Taxonomy (NCBI): domain Eukaryota; kingdom Metazoa; phylum Chordata; class Mammalia; order Primates; family Cercopithecidae; genus Colobus; species Colobus angolensis. The sequence goes on from NW_012116599.1 coordinate 11,502,206, forward strand.
TCTTTTCACCCCTCCTCGGCTGATGACCTAGAGCCCTCTGATGATGGCATTCTCCTGGCAAGAGAAAAGGACTTAACTAGACTTCTGAACTTGAACAGTTTCAGGTTATATTTTAATTTTTTTTTTTTGTACAGGTTCTGATTCTAATACATTTCAACATGGTTTTGTCCCTCCTCGTGTCAATATTTGTTATAGACTAATCGCCGGGGATTTTTCACCTGGTTGGAGGGTGGTGCGTGCGTGTGTGTGTGTGTGTAAGTGTGTAAGGGGAGGTGGAGGTCTTGGGCTGATATTAAAATTCATTGAGGAAAAAGCACATTTTACAACAAAAAAATAAAATATAGATTTAATGTATGTGACTGGGGTTTGGGGTGCATAAGATCTTGAGGGGCTGGGATTAGGGTGGTTCAGGAAAATGTGATACTGTTTCCCCATGTTTAGCCATGGTCAAACAATGGATTTCTCCTTTTTCTAAAATGTCCAGCAACTGCCTACTGTTGATCAAATGTTGAAGTATTCTTGTTTCCTTTTTAAGCCAATCCATGTGCCCATATAACATTATGCCCAAGTGGAGAGTTCACTTTAATTTCCAAAATATGTTTCATGAAACCCCCTGTCAGATACTCTGTGGAAAAGGGGTTCTGTTATGAAATAAATGTGGCACTTCCTGCATCCCATGTCCTCACTGGAAATTCATTACTCAGGTGTGCAGGCATTCCTTGGTGGGGAAGCCTGTACCCACACCGATTTCACCGCCAAATCCTTTTGGGTGATATCTAGGTGAAACAAATCTTAGAGAAATTTTGGGGAAAGTATATTTCTCAAAAAGCCTAAGAGTGCTGGGCTCAGTGACTCATGCCCATAATCCCAGCACCTTGGGAGGCTGAGGGGGGAGGATCGTTTGAGCCTGGGAGTTTGTGGCCAGCCCACACAACATAGTGAGATCCCATCTCTGCTACAGATAAAAACCCTAAGAGAAGCGAAACACCTTTCAACCTTACAGGTTTTCCCAGCTATTCTTTCTAGACCTCAAACAGGCACAGTCACTCTCAGCAAGTTTTCTTTCATCCTTGTTTTTCCCACTGGCAAGTAGACTAGGAGATATGGTTTGACTTGTATGAAGTCTGTGGCCATTCCTTATTTGATTGTCCCAAGGCCCTAAGGGTCCTCTCCATGATTCAGCTTCCTTAAAAATAATGATGGCAACAGTAGTAATTTATCTCTAAAGTGCTTTACAAAGTGTGTTTGCATACAATAAGTCATTCAGTCCCTTCCACCCAAACAGTCTTCTCAGGTGGGTAAGGGTATTATTGCAACCATCCTCGCTTTGCATATGAGAAGACAATCCCAAAGATTTGAAGTGTCCCAGTGGTAAGTGGCAAAATGAGAACTCTTAGATCTCCTGACTTGCACATCCTGTCCTCTGCTCTGTTACATTCTCATCTACAGTCTGCTATCCACACTTGAGCCTTGCTACCCCTCTACCCGCTGCTGTTCCTCTGAGAGTTCACCTTGCCCTTATTTTGAGGGAGGGAGGGGCAAGACCAGTGTTAGTGTTGATTTTGCCTCAAGGACCCTGGCAGGGAAGCAGCAGTGTTCCCATTGTAGAGGCCAGAAAAGCTACACAGTGACACAGCCAGGATCCGTCATGGAGCTGTGACAGGCCAGAACTGGGGCGCCCAGCCACTGAGGAGGGGTGGCAGAGGGTTGTTTGGCCAGGTCTGGGTGATCTGAAGGCTTGGTGACCAGGGACGACATAATCATATGCAGGACCAATGCCGTCACTGCCCTGAGAATGTTCTTCCCCCGGAAGTCTGCCTCCAATAGCACAGGCACCTGCTTCTTGGATGGTGGTGACATCTGAGTACTTGGACTTTATCAGCTGCCTCTAGGAGGTGAGGTAGCAGTAGGTGAGGACGATACCCCTTTCAGCTTCAGCAGGTGAAAAGTGTGGTTCTCGATGAAGTTGAGCCGGTGTGTGTGCCAGGTCTCCTTCTACAGTGGGTACGCATCATACAGGATCCCATCAAAGCAACCACCTGGCAGGGTGAGTGCCACCTCCGTCCACAGGACTTTCAAGGGGATGACCTTGTGTGTCTGCTGCTGGGCCCAGTCTTGGAGCCACTGGAAGATGCTGTCATTGTACTCCATGATCCAGTGTTCCTGGATGGAGACCTCCTGCACCTTCCATGTTCTTGTGGCCATGCTGAAGCCCACATCTAGGACTCGGCCCCCTTTGGAGGTGGTGAAGGCAGTGATGGAGGTTGTAGTGGGGGCGCTCTTGCTGCAGATAGAGCCCCAACTTGGAACCTGACATGCCAGGGCCCAGTCCCTGCAGCCATCTCGCTTTTCACATACCTTGTTTCTACTTGCCAAACCCACCCAGCCACTTAATAAGGAAGCAGAGAGTATAGGATAGAGACCTCCAGAAATTGTGGGAATAGTGGCCCAGCCAGATGTTCATTGCTCCGCTGGGACTCTGGTGGGAGGCTTGGCCTTCAAGCTCTGCAGTTTCCTGTCTGGCATACTGGCAGCTGGGCTCAGGTCTAAAATGTGCAGAAGTGTTTTATACATAAATAGAACATTCCAAAGAGATGTCCTCATCAACAGTGAGACATCTTAGAGGAGGAGACACCACAGTATTAAAGAGAATTACCTCGATGGCAGTGCCTGTGGGCTTGCTTGAGCCACATTCTTTACCTCGGAGCTCTCTGCCTCCTCAAACCCTTTTTGCTCTTTCTGTTCAGATGAGAGGCGTTATGGTTCCTATTTGGGTAACATTAGGGAGGTGGTCAAAGCCCCCAGGACAGCCCGTTTCTGTGGTCCTAATCCAAGATGGTCATCACTGATAGTAAGATTCTCTTATCCCCACTTCAGTCACAGGAAATGGGGTGGCGACCAAACAAGCTCAAGTGGTAAACTGCTGGTGATATGTGTACATGTTTGTTGTTTTCTCCATCTCTGAGGTGCTGGGTTGCCTGAAACCAAAGTGTTTTGGTTTGTGTACTAAAGTTGTTCTTTTGGCAGACTGAGACCTCACTCTTTTTTTTTTTTTGAGGCAGAGTCTCGCTCTGTCGCCCAGGCTGGAGTGCAGTGGCCGGATCTCAGCTCACTGCAAGCTCTGCCTCCCGGGTTTACGCCATTCTCCTGCCTCAGCCTCCCGAGTAGCTGGGACTACAGGCGCCCACCTCCTCGCCTGGCTAGGTTTTTGTATTTTTTAGTAGAGACGGGGTTTCACCGTGTTAGCCAGGATGGTCTTGATCTCCTGACCTCATGATCCGCCCGTCTCGGCCTCCCAAAGTGCTGGGATTACAGGCTTGAGCCACCACGCCCGGCCGAGACTTCACTTTTTTAAAAATGTGGCAATAGGTTGACTTTTGGTGGTCCCGAAGGACCTATCACACTACTCATGGTATCTGAGTTTCAAGTCTAGCATGGCTTGGGTAGTCTGTGATTGTACCTGTTTCTTCCTGGATTCTGCACATAGCCAGGAGCATCTCACTGCTTCATTCCATGTTTCTTGCAGTTATGCTTGGGATATGCAGATGGAAATGCATATTTTATTGTAAATTTCATTATATATCTAGCTTATATTACCCTTAGAGCGTTCAGTGGGTCTTTTAAACTTACATCTGTTAAGTAGGTTGTCTGTGACTTGTCGGGCAGTAAAGGTAGATGCTAAGCAAGTATTTATTATCAAAAGGAAGTGTTGAGTCAGTATTAAGGGTGAGAACCACTCTTCGTGGTTAAGGATGAAACCAACAAGGAAAGAAGTGATGGGAATGCAGAGACAGGAGCAGCCCAGCTCTTCTTGGGGTTGTTTATGTGCATCCTTGCATTGGTCTGCGACTTTTCCTCAGCAGACACCACTGTGGGCTGCTCTAATGACTTCTCTTTCCTCCTCGAACAGCTTCTGGAGAAGTTTCACAGCTGCAGAGTGGTGCCGCTACACATTCATCATCTAACCTGACCTGGGTCCTCAGCTGTAGGGCCATCTGTCTCGAGTCAGCTGTCACTGTTAAAAGTTTCATCATTTTCTCTGGTTTGACTTGCTGAAAAAAAAAAAGGAAATGTAACAAAAACATTAAAAAAGTTTCACTATTTTCTTAAAATAGTTTGCCTTATCATACCCTCTCATGTTCACTGGATGACTATCCTTTCTTCCTGGTGAAAGCAGAAACCCTCAGTTTGTCATCTTCCACCTACAGACTCATCTGCATCTGTCCTTACCTCCTTGGGGAGAAAAAGACGTCTCTCCTTCCATGTGAGTATCAGTCATTCCCCTGTGCCATTTCGTTTTCTGTTTTTCGGTGTACCCTTTTCTCCCCCAAAGTCTGCCTTTTCTCTCTAAAGTTTTCACTTATGTGTCTTTAGCCTCTCCTCTAATGGATGTAGGTGATGAATAATTTCACACTTAAAGGGACCCTCCCTGAACCTCATGTCCCTTTCCAGCCACTGCCTTTTTCATCTTTAATGACCATCCTTCTTGAGAGTTGTTTACCCTTTCTGTCCCTCTCTTCTCCTTCACTGACATGTGCTACCCACTACTGCTACCCAGCCGCTGATCATTTTCTTGTCAAGGGGACCGTTGATCTCCGACTTGCTATCCTTAGTTTTTATCTGGCTTGATCTTTGTGTTACACTTGGCACTGTTGGTCCCACTTCTTTAAGTGTTCTCTTAGTTTTCATGGCTCCAGTCTCTCCAGATTTTCCTGTGTTCCTTGGCCTATGTTAAAATTTCTTCAGGGGCACCTCTTCCTTTGGAGTCAGAGGTGTTTTCTAGGGTTCCGTTGTGACCTTCTCATTTTACTTTTATACATCTCCAGAAGTTATATGATTCACTGCCATGGTTCCACTTTCATAAATTTATAATTTATAATGCCCAAATCTCTACCTCTGGCTTGTTCTGCCAACATGAATAGTCAGCAGCCACCTGGACATTTCTGCTTGCCATCTCCCAGGTCCACTCCTGTAGTCAGTGATCGGTGCCCACTATTCACCAAGTATATTAGTTTGCTAAGTCTACCATAACAAGATGCCACAGACTAGGCCAAAGCAACAGAAATGTCTTTTCTCACAGTTCTAGAGGCTTGAAGTCTAAGATCACAGTGTCAGGAGGTTTGATTTCTCCTGAGGCCTCTCTCCTTGGCTCGCAGATGGCTGTCTTGCTGTGTCCTCACATGGCCTTTTCTCTCTCTGTTTTTTTTTTTTTTTTTTTGTGAGACAGGGTCTTGCTCTGTCACCCAGGCTGGAGTGCAGTGGCACAATGACAGCTCACTGCCCTCTCAACCTCCTGGGCCCAAGCGATTCCTTCCAGCTCAGCCTCTCAAGTAGCTGGGACTACAGGTGCATGCCATCATGCCTGGCTAATTTTTTGTATTTTTGGTAGAGATGGGGTTTCACCATGTTGCCCAGGCTGGTCTGGAACTCCTGAGCTCAAGCAATCTGCCTGCCTTGGCCTCCCAAAGTGCTGGGATTATAGGCATGAGCCACTGCGCCAGACCAGGCCTCTTCACTCTGCACACATCCGTCTGGTGTCTCTTTGGCTTATAAGGACATTGGTCCTATTGGATTAGGGCTCCACCCTTAGGACCTCATTTAACCTGAATTGCCTCTTTAAAGGCCTTGTCACTAAATACAGTCACATTGGGGGTTAGGACTTGAACAATGAGTTTTGGGAGAGACAGTTCAGTTCATGACAGCCATTTGCCTGAGCAAGAACTGGGGTTTCATCCTTAACTCCTCTGTCGTGTATCTGATCACCACATCTTGACCGTTCTACAGGCATACCTTGGAGATACTGTGGATTTGGTTCCAGACCACTGCAATAAAGCAAATAGTGTTGTAAAGTAAGTCACATGAAGTTTTTGATTTCCCAGTGCATATAAAAGCTGTGTTTATACTGTAGCCTATTAAGTACCCAATAGCATTATAGATATTAAAAAAGTACGTACCTTAACTAAAAATGCTTTACTGCTAAAAAATGCTAACGAGCGAGCCTTCAGCATGTCGTAATCTTTTTGCTGGTGGAGGATCTTGCCTTAATGTTGATATCTGCTGACCAGTCAGGGTGGTGGTTGCTGAAGACAAGGATGACTGTGGCAATTTCTCAAAATAAGATAGTGATGAAGTTTGCCACGTTAATTGACTCTTCCTTTCACAAAAGATTTCTCTGTAGCATGTAATGCTGTTTGATGCATTTTACCCACAGTAGAACTTATTTCAAAATTGGAGTCTTCTCAAACCCTGCTGCTGCTTTATCAACTAAGTTTGTATAATATTCTAAATCCTTTGCTGTCATTTCAACAGTGTTCACAGCATCTTCACCAGGAGTAGATCCCATCTTAGGAAACTACTTTTTTTTTGTTTTTTTGAGATGGAGTTTTGCTCTTGTCACCCAGGCTGAAGTGCAGTGGCACCATCTCAGCTCACTGCAACCTCTGCCTCCTGGGTTCCAGCGATTCTTCTGCCTCAGCCTCCCAAGTAGCCTGGATTACAGGCGCCCACTACCATGCCTGACTAATTTTTGTATTTTTAGTAGAGAGGGGGTTTCAGCCTGTTGGCCAGGCTGGTCTCAAACTCTTGACCTCAAGTGACCCGCACATCTCGGTCTCCCAAAGTGCTAGGAGTACAGGCGCGAGCCACTGCGCCAGACCAGAAACCACTTTCTTTGCTCATCCATAAGAAGCACTCCTCATCCGCTAAAGTTTTGTCGTGAGATAACAGTAATTCAATCACATCTTCAGTCTCCACTTCTAGTTCTCTTGCTGTTTCCACCATATCTTCATTTACTTCTTCCACTAAAGTCTTGAACCGTTCGAAGTCATCCATGAGAGTTGTAATCAGTTTCCTTCAAACTCCTGTTAATGTTGATATTTTTATCTCCTTCTGTGAATCAAGAATGTTTCTAATGACATCTAGAATGGTGAATCCTTTCCAGAAGGCTTTCAGTTTACTTTGTGTAGATTAATCAGAGGAATTACTATGGCAACTGTAGCATTTGAAATATATTTCTTAATAATAAGACTTGAAAGTCCAAATTACTCCTTAACCCATTGGCTATAGAATGGATGTTGTATTAGCAGGCATAAAGACATTAATCTGGCCAGGCATGGTTTGGCTGACGCCTGTAATCCTAGCACTTTGGGAGGCTGAGGTGGGTGGATTGCTTGAGCTCAGGAGTTGTAGACCAGCCTGGGCAAGATGGTGAAACCCTGTCTCTACTAAAACAAAAAATTAGCCAGGTGTGGTGGTGCACATCTGTAGTCTGAACTACTTGGGAGGCTGAGGCACGAGAATCACTTGAACCCAGGAAGTGGAGGTTGCAGTGAGCTGAGATCACGCCACTGCACTCCAGCCTGGGGAGACAGAGTGAGACTGTCTGAATAAATAAATAAATACAACATTAATCTCTTTGTACGTCTCCATCAGAGCTCTTGGATGACCAGATGCATTGTCAGTGACCAGTGATATTTTGAAAGGAATCTTTTTCTGAGCAGTAGTTCTCAACAGCAGTCTTAAAATATTCAGTAAAGCATGCTGTAAACAGATGTGCTGTCATTCAGGCTTTGTTGTTTCATTCACAGAGCACAGGCAGAGGAGATTTAGTGTAATTCTTAGGAGCCCTAGGATGTTCAGAATGATGAATGAGCATTGGCCTTAACTTAAAGTCACTAGCTGCATTAACCCCTAACAAGAGAATCAGCCTGTCCTGTGAAGCTTTGAAGCCAGGCGTTGACTTCTCTCTAGCGATGAAAGTCCTAAGTGGCATTGTCTTCTAGTAGAAGGCTGTTTCATCTACATTGAAAGTCTGTTGTTTATGTTGCAGAGATCGCTTCTTTCCTTAAACCTCGTGAACCAAACCTCTGCTAGTCTCGGACTTTTCTTCTGTAGCTTCCTCACCTCTCTCAGCCTTCAGTAGGATAAAAGAGAGTTAAGGTCTTGCCCTAGATTAGGCTTTGGCTTAAGGGAGTGTTGCGGGTGGTTTAATCTTCTATCCATACCCACTGAAACGTTCTCCATATCAGCAATAAGACTGTTTTGCTCTCTTACTTATGTGTTCACTGGAGTAGTCTTCTAATTAACTTCAGGAACTTTTGTATTCACAACTTGGCTAACTGGTGCAAGAGGCCTAACTTTGGCCTATCTCGGCTTTCAACATGGCTTCCTCACTAAGCAGATAATCATTCTAGTTTTTGATCTGAAGTGAGAGTTGTGTGACTCTTCCTTTTGCTTGAACATGTAGAAGCATTGCAGGCCTAGTTTCAATATTCAGTGGCCTAGTTTCCATATTGTGTCCCAGGGAATAGAGAGGCCCAAGGAGAGGGAGAGAGATGGAACAGCTGGTTGGTGGAGCAGTCAGAACAAACATA
>NW_012116599.1:11511792-11514613 GCF_000951035.1 Colobus angolensis palliatus
CCGCCTCGGCCTCCCAAAGTGCTGGGATTACAGGCGTGAGCCACCGCGCCCGGCCTAAAAAAAATTTTTTTTTGAGACAGAGTTTCGCTCTTGTTGCCTAGGCTAGAGTGCGGTGGTGCAATCTCTGCTCACGGCAACCTCTGCCTCCTGGATTCCAGCAATTATCCTGCCTCAGCCTCCTGAGTAGCTGGGATTACAGGCATGCACCACCACTCCCGGCTAATTTTGTATTTTTATTAGAGATGGGGTTTCTCCATGTTGGTCAGGGTGGTCTCGAACTCCCAACCCCAGGTGATCTGCCCGCCTCTGCCTCCCAAAGTGCTGGGATTACAGGCATGAGCCACCATGCCCAGTGCTAACTTTTTACTTTTTGCAGGGATGGGGTCAAACTCCTGGATTCAAGTGATCCACCTCTGCCTCCCAAAGTGTTGGGATTACAGGCATGAGCCACTGTGCCTGGCCCAGTGCATTCTTTGCATACACATTATATACTAGGGATGCAGCCAAAGAAGTTTAAAAAATATACAGCTTAAGAAAGCTTAAGAAAAGTAGGCCAGGTGAAGTGGCTCACGCCTATAATCCCAGAACTTTGTGAGGCTGAGGCAGGCGGATCACTGGAGGCTAGGAGTTCGAGACCAGACTTGGGATCCCTGAGCTGACTTGTGAGAAGTCCAGTTGGGCTGTGGAGGAGAGATGCCCAAGGAATCTTCACAGTACAGGTGCCAAGTGGGAGTGAGCGGACCTGCAGGTGACTCCAGCCCCAGCCATAGAGGATGATGTCAAACACAGCAGAGAAGACCCCTGCCCAGCCACCCCTCTGCCAGATTGCAGATTGTTTAGGAAAATAAACGCTGCTGCTGATTTATGCTACACGTTTTGGAGTAGTTTATCACACTGCATGAGATAACTAGAATTGATATCAATAAGAATGGTGCTACCTCTTTAATTGCATCATGTGGATGTGTCAATTTGTACCGCCATTCTCGTAACCCTGACAAAAGTATCCCAATTCACATAAACGTTTCCACATGTGTAACCCAGTTGTCAGCCTGCTGTTTTGAGGGTTATTACCTTCCTCTGGCACAGTTGGGAGGGCAGAGCCTTGCTTCACAATCCACTGCTGGTCAGCTCTGCACTGCAGCTCCTCAGCAGTGTCCTGGACCCTCCAGGCCCCAGCTCACTCCCCTCCTACTGGGCACTCCTTGGAACTCCTGGACCACTGTCTTCGTCAGTGCAGTACTCTTCACCCTGGGTCAGCCTCTTCCCTGACCTGGGTTAAAGTCTGATTACTCTCTAGAGTAGTAGCTAGCTTTTCTTTCTTTCTTTCTTTTTTTGAGACGGGCTCTTGCTCTTGCCCAGGCTGGAGTGTAGTGGCGCTATCTTGGCTCACTGCAGCCTCCGCTGCAACCTCCGCCTCCTGGATTCACACGAGTCTCCTGCCTCAGTCTCCTGAGTAGCTGGGATTACAGGTGCCTGTCACCACACCCAGCTGATTTTTGTACTTTTAGCAGAGAATACCCTGTTGGCCAGGCTGGTCTTGAACTCCTGATCTCAAGTGATCTGCCTGCCTCAGCCTCCCAAAGTGCTGGGATTACAAGTGAGCCACCACGCCCGGCTTAGAACAGTAGCTTTCAACCAGGGACAGTTTTGCCATGGGGACCTTTGGCAATATTTGGAGACTTTTTTTATTGGTAATTTTTATTGAGATAATTGTAGATTCATATGCAGTAGTAAGAAATAACACAGAGGGATCCCTTGTATACTTTGTTCAGTTTCTCTCAGTGGTAACATTTTGCAAAACTAGCATGTGACAATGAGGATACTGGTTTATTTGTGTATATGTGCATGTGTGTTAAGTTCTGTGCAATCTTACCACCTGCATAGGTTTGTGCTTCCGCCACAGTCAAGATACTGAACATTCCCATCACCACAAGGCTCCCTCTTGTTGCTCTTTAATAGCTACACCCACTTCCCTCCTGCCCTCACCCCCTCCGTAATCCTGGCAACCACGAAACAGTTCTCCATTTCTGTGACTTTTTCATTCCAACATTATGATATAAATAGAATTATACAACATGACACCTTTGGGAATTGTCTTTTTTCACTCAGCCTAATTCCCTGGAGATTCATCCAGGTTGTGTGTATCAGTAGTTCACTCCATTTCGTTGCCGAGTAGTAGTCCACAGTATGGATGTACCACAGTGTGTTTAACCATTCACCTGTTAAAGGACATCTGGGTGGTTTCCAGTTTAAGGCTATTAATAAAGCTGCAATAAACATGTGTAGGTTTTGGTGTGAACACAGCCTTCATTTCTCTGAGATAATTGCCCCGGCGTGCAGTTGCTGGGTCGTATGGTGGTTGTATGTTTAGTTTTGTAAGAACTGCGAACTTTTCCAGAGTGAGTATCATCTTACATTTCCATCAGCTATGTAGGAGTGATCCCGTTTGTCCACATCTTGCTGGCATTGGGTGTTATCACTGTTTGTATTTTAGCCATTTGATAGGTGTGTAGTCTTCAGCCATACCACCCTGAACATACCACACCTCGTCTGATAGGTGCGTACCTATCACAAAACCTCATTAAGGTTTTAATGTGCATTTCCCTAGTAGCTAATGATGTGGAATATCTTATCATGTCCCTGTTTGTCATCTCTTTGGTGAAATAATCGTCTTTGGTGAAATAACTCTTTATGTCTTTTGTTCACTTTCTAATTGGATTGTTTATTTACTGTTGAGTTTTTTTTTTTAATTTTTTAATTTTTTTATTATACTTTAAGTTCTAGGGTACATGTGGATAACGTGCAGGTTTGTTACATATGT
>NW_012116599.1:11514878-11518642 GCF_000951035.1 Colobus angolensis palliatus
AGAGAATAATCTGCTCCAAAATAGAAATAGTGCCCAGGGTGAGAAACCTTGCTCTAGAAACCCTACAGTGTACAGGCTCTGGAAACCCTGCTCTAGAAACCCTACAGTGTACAGGCCAGCCACCACATTAGAGAATAATCTGCTCCAAAATAGAAATAGTGCCCAGAGTGAGAAACCTTGCTCTAGAAACCCTACAGTGTACAGGCTCTGGAAACCTTGCTCTAGAAACCCTACAGTGTACAGGCCAGCCACCACATCAGAGAATAATCTGCTCCAAAATAGAAATAGTGCCCAGGGTGAGAAACCCTGCTCTAGAAACCCTACAGTGTACAAGCTCTGGAAACCCTGCTCTAGAAACCCTACAGTGTACAGGCCAGCCACCACATTAGAGAATAATCTGCTCCAAAATAGAAATAGTGTCCAGGGTGAGAAACCCTGCTCTAGATTGACATCCTGAGGGGACCCAGGCTGGAGGGCTCTCCGCACACTACATCTTCTCGGAGGTCCTTGTACCTGGATGAAGTGCAGAGCCCCTTTATTACTCTCAGCTGTTGTAATATTATGACACAGTAAGAAATATATATTTAGTCTTCATCCCCAGTTACTGGCATACAGTTCCTAAAACCTTTGGGCTTTCCTGAATAATAGCAGTGAAAGGAGCATCTTTTGTATTTATTATAAGCCCCTTGCTAACATACCTGAGTTGATGCTAATAAAGTGGCTCCTTAATCACCTCTGGATGGTGATTGGCCACCAGAGCAATCAATTACGTGATTAGGAACTTTCAGCTTCCCTGCCTCCAGGGAGGGGAGAGGGGCTGGGAATTGAGTTAATCAATGGCCAGAGGTTTAATCAATCATGTCTATGTAATGGAATGAACCTCCATAAAACCCCCAACTGATGGGATTCAGAAAGCTTAATTGGTGAGTGCATTCACATGCTGGGAATGTGGGCACCCCAGCTCCACGGAGACAAAAGCTGCTGTTTAGGGACCCCTCCACACTTCTCCCTGTGTACCTCTTCATCTGGCTGTTCATTTATATCCTTTATAATATCCTACAGGTGTGGTGGTGCACACCTGTAGTCCCAGCTACTTGCTGGGTGGGAGGCTTGGGTGGGAGGATCGCTGGAGCCCAGGACTTCAAGGCTGCAGTGAACTATGATCATGCCACTTCACACCAGCTTGGGCAACAGAGCAAGACCCTGTCACTAAAAGAAAAAAAAAATCCTTTCTAGTAAACTGGTAATAGTAAAGTGTTTCTCTGAGCTCACAGATGAGCTGTTATGGCAAATTTTCAAACCTAATGAGGGGGATATGGAAGCCCCCAGTTTGTAGCTAGGTCAGATGTGGGAGTGTGGATAACGTGGGGATGCACTACTTATAATTGACATCTGAAGTTGGGGCAATTTTGTAGGGCTGAGCCTTTAACCTGTCGGAGCTGTGTTAACTCCAGGTAGTTAGTGTCAGCACTGAATTAAGTTGTAAGACACCCAGTTGGGATTTCCACCAAGAACTGGAAAATTGCTATGGCATAGAAAATCCACATATTTGGGTCAGAAGTATTGTGAGTGGAGAAAGTTTTTTCTTTTAACTGTACACACACTCACACTAGCAACTAACATTGAATGCCTTTTCTGTTTAGGGCATCATGCTTCACACTTTACGTGGATCACTTCCTTCAGTTCTCACAGTAACTCTTGGAAATATGTATCATTCTCTGTCTTTTAGGATGAGGAAACTGAAGGTCAGAGATGACATGACTTTTCCAAGGTGACACAGCTAGAAAGCAGTCTCTGCTCTCATCTGATCTGCAGCACTGCCTCCATAAGATTGTTACTGAAACACCAGGGGTTCGGGCGAGGTCTGCTGCTTGCAGCACAGAAAGCCAGGGACTCAGAGGATGAGTATTGCCAAGGAAGAAGGCTTTGTTTATTTGGGTGCTGCAGCAGAGGAGATGGGAGATCAGTCTCAAACCCATCTCCCTGACTAACTAAACTTAGGGGTTTACATAGCAGAGAAGAAATGTAACAATGTATTGGAAAATAGGACCTAGGGAAGAGTAAGGAAACAAAATCAGGGGTCTGGCATCTCATTGTCTGGATGCCATGATCTGGTGAGTTTCACTTCTTTGATGCTTTTTGAGAGGTCTACTGGTCTTTTCCTAAGGAAGGAACTCAGAGAAAACAAATGTAAGTTTCAAGCTTTAAGACCAGAAGGGTCCATTTCTATGTTTATCCAAAAGAACTCTCTATGGCAGCAGTCCCCAACATTTTTGCCACCATGGACTGCTGGAAAACAATTTTTCCACAGATGGGGTGGGAGGTGATGATTTGGGATGAAACTATTCCATCAGATAATCAGGCATTAGATTCTCATAAGGAGCACACAACCTCACATGCATAGTTTCACAATAGAGTTCGTACTCCTATGAGAGTCGAATGCACCACTCATCTGACAGCAGGTGGAGCTCAGGCAGTAATGTTCACTTACCCTCCCTCCGCTCACCTTTTGTGCGGCCCAGTTTCTTTCTTTTTTTCTGAGACAGAGTCTCGCTCTGTCACCCAGGCTGGAGTTCAGTGGCACGATCTCAGCTCACTGCAACCTCTGCCTCCCAGGTTCAAGCGATTTGTCTGCCTCAGCCTCCTGAGTAGCTAGGATTAAAGGCGTGTGCCACCACGCCCAGCTAATTTTTGTATTTTTAGTAGAGACAGGGTTTCATAGTGTTGGCCAGGCTGATCTCAAACTCCTGACCTTAAGTGATCCACCCGCCTCAGCCTTCCAAAGTGCTGGGATTACAGGCATGAGCCACTGCGTCCGGCAGCATGGCCCAGTTTCTAAAGATCATGGACCACTACCCGTCCACAGCCTGGGGGTTTGGGACCTATGTGAGTGTTGGGTTGGTTTCAAGATCTCTGTTACTGAAGAAAAATACTCCCCTAAACCCAACAGAGTTCCAGGATGGATGGCAACTGCCATTGTTATGTAGAGCAGCAAATCACTCACTTACCCTCTTGCCTCAAGACCATGCCTAAAGCCCATAGGCTCATTCATTCATTCATTCATTCAGTAAGTATTGTGTGCCTACAATGTCAGGCACTGTTCTAAACACCGTGAACAAAACAGATGCCATCTCTGACTTTGTAGAGCTTTTGTTTGAGTGAGGAGATAGAAAAACAGAAGAGTAAAATGGTTGAAAACTGGCCCCATTACTAGGAGTGTGGAGGGCAGCGGGGAAAGGGTTTCAAGCAAGTCAGCGTCTGGCTACACACAGGTCTGCATTGTCTTAGATTTTGAAATGGCTGCTTGGTTGGCTTCTGGGAGCAGAACGGGGATACCTTGCCTGAGAAGATGGCAGTATGAAAATTTCATTCTCTGATTGCAATGGTCTGGTAACCTCTTTAGGAAAAGTTTCTAAAAATGGAATGTTTGAAAGTCAAAGTAATTAGAATTTTTAAGGCTGTTGGTACACAGAACCAAACTACTCTTCCAAAAGGCCTAGACAACTTACACTACCCTCAGCTGTGCAAGCCAGAGCTTCCACAATGGGGTGTCAGGACCCCAATGGGTTCCAGGTGCCAAGAGCATTGTTCCTTTCTGCTCCAGGGCCATAGAAACTGGCTCGTATTGACCCGATGGTACCCTGCTGGGTGCTCATTCTCTGTGTGCCCTATTGTGACAGGCCATTTGTCCCCAGCCCAGGACAGCACTAGACATTGTCATTCTTTTCTGTCTCACCAGTCTGATTTAGGGGGAATAGCATTTC
>NW_012116599.1:11519242-11527138 GCF_000951035.1 Colobus angolensis palliatus
GGCTGGAATGCAGTGGTGTGATCATGGCTCATTGTAACCGCAAACTCCTGGGCTCAAATGATCCTCCTGCCTCAGCCTCCTGAGTAGCTAGGACTAAAGGCACATGCCACCAATGCCCAGCTAATTTTTGTATTTTTAGTAGAGATGGGGTTTCACCATGTTTGCCAGGCCAGTCTCCAGCTCCTGACATCAGGTGATCCACCTGCCTTGATCTTCCAAAGTGCTGGGATTACATGCTTGAACCACTGCGCCCGGCCTAATACTGACTTCTAAGTACTATCCTGAGATGACCAGCAGGTGGCAGCAGTACATTAGCGTGCTGAAGGAATGACGCTGGAACCTTAGGCTTCATGGTATGTTCTGGGCAAAGGCAGAGCCTGGGCCCTGGGGCATTGGCATCAGTGGACTCAGGAGGAATTTAGAACACAGACAAGGTGGTTAATTTTCTCTCCAAATTGGAGTTAGTTGTCTGAAAGGCTGTGGTGTGGGCTAGGAATAAGAAGATGACTTGGGGCCAGGCGCAGTGGCTCACGCCTGTAATCCCAACACTTTGGGAGGCCAAGGTGGACAGATCACCTGAGGTCAGGAGTTCGAGACCAGCCTGGCCAACGTAGTGAAACCCCATCTCTATTAAAAATATAAAAATCAGCTGAGTGTGGTGGTGTGTGCCTGTAATCTCAGCCACTCAGGATGCTGAGGCAGGATAATTGCTTGAACCCGGGAGGCAGAGGTTGCAGTGAGCCGAGACTGTGCCACTGCACTCCAGCCTGGGCAATGGAGCAAGACTCCATCTCAAAAAAAAAAAAAAAAAAAGACTTGGGAAAGTCAAGACTGTTGGTCCCAGTGCATGGAGGAATTCCGACTGAGGGGAGACCTCCGAGAGTGCTTAGATAGAGGGCACCACATGAGTCCCAGGCTGTTGCCAGAGCATGATGAGAGTGTGTGTGTGTATGTGTGTGTGTGCGTGCAAACGTCCATCCGCCAGAGCATGGTGTGTGTGTGCAAACGCCCACCCCCAGAACACAGAGTGTGTGTGTGTGTGTGTGCACAAATGTCCACCCCACCCTCCAGAAAAGCAGCTGAATCATCTTTCCTGTATGCCACCCTCTCTCTTAGAGCTGTCTAGTTCTCCATCTTACTGGGGACCTGAGGCAGCTGAATAAAAAGGGCATGGGTGGTGATGCAGGAACGTGGACTATGGTGGGCAAAGGGCCTGAGAATGCAGCCCCAGGCCTCCTTTCACCCTAGGAAGCCAGAGGAACCTTGGGGAGTTCTGAAGCCCCTAGGGTCAGATGTGGAATTGTGTATGCACTTATATAGCTTATTTTAAAAACTACTAATTTTGAAATAATTATAGATTCACAAGAAGCTGTAAAAATAGTAGCAAGGCTCTGTGTGCCTTTTGACCAGTTCCCCCCAATGGTAACATCTACATGACTTAAGTACAATAGGTAAACCAGGAAATTGACATTGGTATGATCCAGGCCTTATTTGGACTTAGAGAGTTTTACACATACTTATGTGCATGTGTGTGCATATAGTTCTATGCAGTTTTATCACATGTATAGATTTGTGTAACTCCCACCACAATCAAGATACAGAACTGTTCCATCACCCCAAAGATCCCTCATGCTACCCTTTTATATTAATATTTACGCCCACCCTTGTCTCCCCACCCTGTCCCTGCCCCTAGCAATCACTAATCTTTTCTCTATCCTGATTATCTTGTCATTTCAAGAATGTTATATATATATATATATTTTTTTTTTCATTTTTATTTTTTTGAGATAGGGTCTCACTCTGTTGCTCAGGCTGGAGTGCAGTGGCGTGATCTCAGCTCACTGCAACCTCCACCTCCCAGGCTACAGTGATCCTCCCACCTCAGCCTCCCAAGTAGCTAGGACCATATGTGTGCACCACCACGTCCAGCTAATTTTTAAAATTTTTTGTAGAGATGGGGTATCACCATGTTGCCCAGGCTGGATCTCAAATTCCTGAGTTCAAGTGATCCGCCTGTCTCAGCCTCCCAAAATTCTGGGATTTACAAGTATGAGCCACTGTGCCCAGTCCTGTATGTTTTTTTTGTTTGTTTGTTTTTTGTTTTTGAAATGGAGTTTTGCTCTTGTTGCTCTGATTAGAGTGCAATGGCACAATCTCGGCTCACCGCAACCTCCACCGCCTCCCAGGTTCCATTCTCCTGCCTCAGCCTCCCAAGTAGCTGGGATTACAAGTGTGTGCCACCACGCCCAGCTAATTTTTGTATTTTTAGTAGAGATGGGATTTCACCACGTTGGCCAGGTAGGTCTTGAACTCCTGACCTCCGGTGATCTGCCCTCTTTGGCCTCCCAACGTGCTGGGACTACAGGCGTGAGCCACCACGCCCGGCCCTATATGTATTTTTACGAGGGATCCACAGCCCACATCATATTCTCAAAGGCATCCACAGTAAAGTGCTGAGATTGCAGGAGCGTGGTGTGAATTCTACAAGAAGCTGAACAGCAGCAGATCCTATTCTCTTGCCAAGCAGTGCCAGGTGTTCTCTGGGTGTAAGGAAATCATAATCAGCCTCTGTTGAATGATTACTATGTGTCAGGCACCAATGGCTCAAAGATGTTAAGTAACCTGCCCAAGGCCACATGGCAGCAAGTGGCAGAGCAGGAGTGAACCTGGTTCTCTCTGCACCCCTCTGCTTTCACAGGAGTGATGAAATAGGAGATGCGTCTGCACGGAAGGGCTCGGCTGGCCGCAGAAACCCAGGCAGGTCCGGAAACCAGTCCTTGAGCCAGCAGGAGGTTTGGGAGCTGCAGATGTGACTAGGCGAGCACCAGCCCTTTGGGTGCTTCTGGCAAGGGAGCTTGCTGGCCAGGATGGGTGAGCCATGGCTCGCCAGAGGGTGGCCTGCTGGTCTCCTGGTGGCACCAACTTCCTGTAAGTGCTAAGTGGCTTCCCAAGTCATGACCGTACTTGGTGGTCCAGTAAGTATGTGTGTGTGGGGAAAGCAGATGGAATTATCATGGGAAGGTAGTAGAGTTGGCCGACAGTGGTAGATGTTTGGCACTGGACATTTTTTGGCTACTAATCAGTGGTGGATGTCTCACTAAATTTGGTCAAAGTTCTGCACATGAGGTGGGGCACTTTTTGGAGAAAGCCAGGCCGATCTCCCTTAGTCCCTGTCACCACTTCCTGCCTCCACCTCGTGCCTTTTGGTTGTCCTCTCCTCTCCTGTATAACCAGGTGGCATGAGCCTTAGGGTACTTCACTTCCTCTCCCCAAAAGAAGGGCCTAGGGCTGGAGTTGGGGACCGGCGCCGTGGTATGCACTGGGATGGTTTTTCTTTCTGTCTGCCTGTTATCTGGGCTCCTCTCTTGTTGAGGTGGGAAAGATGGGTCTCCTCCCAAGTTTCCCATTGGAGTCTGTGTGGTCATTCATGGCCGTAGGCTCTGAGGCCCACATCTCCTTTTTCTATCATTACCCCATTTTCCTCTGCAGGGATTACCTCTCTTCCGTCTATATATTCTTGCAGGGGGTAATTCCAGCTGCAAAAGCCTGAAGACTTAGGAGCCAGACCCATCTCGGCCCACCCCATGGAGCAGGGAGGCCACAGAGCTCAGTCATCTCGACAGCTCTTGTGGGGTTTAGACCTAATGCAGAGCCACCATTTTGGTGGCCATGTGTCCTTGGACTTAGGCTGTGGCCCAGGGTTCCCCACCCTAGCCCAGGATACACTCACTTCTTGCTCAATTTCAAGCCATCAATTCTGGGAGTCCCCAGGATCCTCCCAATCTTCCTCTTGCTTAAGTTGGCCAGCATTGGGTCGTTTACCAGTGACAAAAGCACCTCAACTTTAGACACAGTAGAATGCATTTGGGTCCCCTCCCTGTGGCCTGCCACACTCAGCAATGAGAGCCCTCCTGGGGGCCCTGCCCAGCTCCCCATGATGTAGAGTAAAGGCTCTGATGGGAAGAGAAATCTTCATTTTATCCCACTGTATCTCCTCTGTACAAACTTCCTTTTTATAATTTTTTTTTTTTTTTTGAGACAGGGTCTTGCTCTGTTGCCCAGACTGGAGTGCAGTGGTGTGATAATGCCTCACTGTAACCCCAAACTCCTGGGCTCAAGTGATCTGTTCTGTTGCCTAGGCTGGAATGCAGTGGTGTGATCATGGCTCATTGTAACCGCAAACTCCTGGGCTCAAGTGATCCTCCTGCCTCAGCCTCCTGAGTAGCTAGGACTGTGCGCACCACCAGGCCTGGATGTGTTAATAAGACAGCGAAGAGACAGGGTCTCACTGTGTTGCCTAGGCTGTTCTCAAACTTCTTGCCTAAGTGACCCTCCCACCTCACCCTCCCAAAGTGTGGGGATTACAGGTGTGAGCCACCACGCCTGACTGACACAGACTTCCTTAGGGGACTTTTTAGGAAGGTCATGGCTAGGAGAAAAATTTGCTTACTCTGGGTTGGCTGGACAGATGCTGTCTTGGAAAGTAGGGTGGTAGAATGGTCAAGAGCAGTTGAAATCTGGGCTCTACCATTTATGTGCCACATGACCTTGGGCAAATTACTTCACCTCTCTGAACCTCAGCTCACATATCTGTTAAATGGGCATAATAATAGTACTGCAGGATATAAGGATTCATTGTAAAGATTAAGATGATGAATGAAAGTACTTTAGCGTATGTCTTAGTCTGCTAGGGCTGCCATAACAAAGCACACAGGTCCCTGAGGGGCGTCACTTCACTCTATGTCACTGCATTACAATGTCGATGAGGGGGAGAAACCTTCATTCCTCCCCCTCTCTGCATGGGTTTTCTCTGGGTTTCCACTTTCCTCCCACACCCCAAAAGCTGTGAATGGATGTGTCTATATGGCCCCGGTCTGAGTGAGTGTGGGTGTGTGTGAATGGCCCTGAAATGGGATGGCATCCTGTCCAGGGCTGGTTCCTGCCCTGTGTCCTCAGCTGCTGGGAGAGGCTCCAGCCACGTGAGACCTTGAACAAGAATCAGCAGGTTAGAAGGTGAAAGGATGAATGAATGCAACTGATTGTGAAATAAAAATTAATAAAATCGTCCGGGCACAGTGGCTGACACCTGTAATCCCAGCACTTTGGGAGGCTGAGGTGGGTGGATCACTTGAGGCCAGGAATTTGAGGCCAGCCTGGCCAACATGGTGAAACCTTGTCTCTATAATAAAAACAATAATCATCTGGGTGTAGTGGTGTATGTCTGTAATCCCAGCTACTTGGGAGGCTGAGGCAGGAGAATCGCTTGAACCCAGGAGGTGGAGATTGTGGTGCGCCTAGATCATGCCACTGCACTCCAGTCTGGGCAACAGAACAAGACTCCATCTCAAAAAAACAATTAATAAAATCTTCAATGATCATAGAGATGCACTGCCATAACAGATGCGGTAGGAAAGGGCCCAGTGAGCCCACGGTGTTCAGGATTATTTGTTTCTGAACTGCATGGTGATAGGAGGTGCTCCTTCCAATGTTTGCTTTGCAGACATTTATTCCTTGATTTAACCCACCATGACTGGGACCACCATCACTCACTGATTAACCAGAAACGGGAAAATTGTCTTACTTGTTTTTATTAATTTTTCTTTTTCTTTTGTTTGAGACGGAGTCTCACTCTTGTCGCCCAGGCTGGAGTGC
Organism: Colobus angolensis palliatus; assembly: GCF_000951035.1. Classification (NCBI taxonomy): domain Eukaryota; kingdom Metazoa; phylum Chordata; class Mammalia; order Primates; family Cercopithecidae; genus Colobus; species Colobus angolensis. The sequence goes on from NW_012116599.1 coordinate 11,524,895, forward strand.
AATCATGATCTTGGCTCACTGCAACCTCCATCTCTGGGTTCAAGTGATTCTCTTGGGTTCAAGCGATTCCCTTGCCTCAGCCTCTTGAGTAGCTGGGATTATAGGCATCTGCCACCATGCCCAGCTAGTTTTTGTATTTTTAGTAGAGACTGGGTTTTACCATGTTGGCCAGGCTGGTCTCGAACTCCCGACCTCAGGTTATCTGCCCGCCTCAGCCTCTCAATGTGCTGGGATTACAGGCATGAGCCACCGCGCCTGGCCTTTTTTTGTGTGTGTGTGATGGAGTCTCACTCTGTTACCCAGGCTGGAGTGCAGTGGCATGATCTTGGCTCACTGCAACCTCCATCTCTGGGTTCAAGTGATTCTCCTGCCTCAGCCTCCTGAGTAGCTGGGACTACAGGCGCCTGCCACCACGCCCAGCTAATTTTTTTTTTTTTCCTGAGACAGAGTCTTGCTCTGTCACCCTGGCTGGAGTGCAGTGTCAAGATCTCAGCTCACTGCAAGCTCCGCCTCCCGGGTTCACGCCATTCTCCTGCCTCAGCCTCCTGAGTAGCTGGGACTACAGGCGCCTGCCACCACTCCTGGCAAATTTTTTTTTTTTTCCTGAGACAGAGTCTTGCTCTGTCACCCAGGCTGGAGTGCAGTGGTGTGATCTCGGCTCACTGCAAGCTCCGCCTCCCGGGTTCACGCCATTCTTCTGCCTCAGCCTCCTGAGTAGCTGGGACTACAGGCGCCTGCCACCATGCCCAGCTAATATTTTGTATTTTTAGTAAAGATGGGGTTTCACCTTGTTAGCCAGGATGATCTCGATTTCCTGACCTCGTTACACGCCCGCCTCGGCCTCCCAAAGTGCTGGGATTAAAGGCATGAGCCACCGTGCCCAGCCCTCCTGGCTAATTTTTGTAGTTTTAGTAGAGACAACGTTTCACCATGTTGACCAGGCTGATCTTGAACTCCTGACCTCAGGTGGTCTGTCCTCCTCGGCCTCCCAAAGTGCTAGGATTACAGGTGTGAGCCATCGCACTGGGCCTAATGTTGTATTTTTAGTAGAGATGGGGTTTCACCATGTTGGTCAAGCTGGTCTCGAACTCCTGACCTCAGGTGATCCACACGCCTTGGCCTCCCAAAGTGCTGGGATTACAGGTGTGAGCCAAGGCACCCAGCCTATCTCTGTTTTTAATATTAGAAGTGCCTGGGGTCTTTATTTTGAAGTTTGGTGATGCTTTTGTGACCAGAAATATGCTGTAAGAACTTAATTCTTGTTTGTATCAGTTAGCCTATGGTAAAATTGGTTTCGTTATAAGTTGTTTCACTTGAAGTCACAGTTTATAAGACCCACTGATGATAAATGAGGACTTACTGTACCACCAAATGGATGGCTTAAAATAACAACCTTACCGTCTCACAGTTCTGGAGATTAGAAGTCAAAAATCAGGGTGTTGTGAGGGTCAGTTCCTTGTGACAGCTGGAGGGAAGGATCTGTTGGAGGCCTCTTGCTGGCCTGTGGATGGCTGTCTTTATGCTCACATGGTTTTCCCCCTGTATCTTCATTTCATCTTTTTTCTGTGTCCAGATAGTCCCCTTTTATAAGGACCCCATCAGACTGGATTAGGGCCCACCCTAATGATCCCACTTTTACTTGATCACCTGTGTGAGGACTCTATCTCCAAATAAGGTTACATTCTGAGGTAGGAGGGTTGGAGGGGGACACAATTTGACTGTATCAGCATAGTATATAGCACATAGTAAGTACTAAATAAATGCTAGCTGCTATTATTCTAATAATGGTACTGCAATCCATGGTTACTTACAGCGAACACCCCTGGAAGTCAGGTGACCCTGGTATCCTGGCTGAAGATCAGGCAGCCCTGTGGGTTCCGTATCTGATGACACTGGTCTAAGGGGGTGGGCAGCAGACGAGTGCATTTGCACATGAAGGCCTTGAATTGAGTGTGCTGAAACTGGGACGTGAACTAGGACTCGTGACCAGATCTGATGGGGCGGGGGCCAGGCACCAGAGCTGAAGCCACGTGTGGCCTGGTGTCATCTTCATTAGCTTGTTGTCCAGGAAAAATATGGCTCTGCAGATCTGCTGGGGGAGATCTGAGTTTCAGGGTTCCTATCTCCCCAGGGTGCCAGAGTCAGGGTCTGTGGTCTCCCCATAGTTCTGGGACCTATCCTGGAGATCTTGCATTTCAGGACATCATTGTCTTATTCAAAACACTTTTTTTTTTTTTTTTTTTG
>NW_012116599.1:11527905-11533939 GCF_000951035.1 Colobus angolensis palliatus
TGTTGGCCAGGCTGGTCTCGAACTCCTGACCTTAAGTGATCCACCCGCCTCGGCCTCCCAAAGTGCTGGGATTACAGGTGTGAGCCACTGCATCTGGCCTCAAAGCACTTTTAGTTGCCATTGACAAGACCCTCTACAACTAATGTGAGAAAAAAAAGTAGGGGAGGGGTTGTGGCAGAGTGGCAGGGGAGAAGAGGATTTGGAGGATACAGACGCGTCCCATGAAACTCCTACGCATAGTGTGCAGCAGTCCTCCTAGGGCTGGGACCAGTAACTGGGGTGGTGGACCTCAGAACTGAAGTATCTCGGTCTCTTGCATTCTCTCAGAGGCCATTTACTCCTCCCTCTCAGTTTCCTGTCCATCTGCATCTTCTCTTTCTCTCTCTGTAGGTCCCTTCCCAGCTTCTCCAGGCACAGGCTGCCAAGCCTGAAGCTAACTTCACTGGGACACCAGCCTTGGGCTTGTCAGAGGCGTTTAACTGCACCACTGACTAGTGTCCTTGAGTCCCAATTCCACATTTTTGGGAGAGAGAATCTAACTGGCAGACAGTCCTAGTTGCCTGCTTAAAAGTCACCTGCCCCTTCGTTCTTGTCAAGAAAAACTCCAGTTTTGTTTTAGGTGCCAACCAATGTGGCCCACCCCAGGTGATTGACTGTGATGGTCTAAGACAATCTTATTTTTTATTGTTTTTGCCAGATACTTGATTCCACAGCTTCCGTGCAACTGTGTGATTCAGTCCTGGTAAAGGAGGCATCAGTGTGTTCCTACTGGGGGCCTCCTGGAAACGCTCTTGGTTTCTTAATATCAGGTGTGATTTCTGGAGCTACAGCAGCTATGACATTACAACGTGACAACCATAGGGACAAGAAGCCAACATGTTGAGGATGGTAGAGTGAAAGAATGGAAAGTGCCAGGATCCTTATTGATACTGCTAAACTATGTGAGCAGTCCTGGGCATCGTCTTTTGGACTTCTTGTTTGAGCAAAAAGTATACTCATGTTGTTTAAATCATCATTAGTTGGATTTTCTGTTACTTGTAGCCATAACATTCCTAACATAACCCAGTTGCAAGGAGCAGAGACCAAATGCAAACTGGATCAATTTTAAATAAAAAAAGAGGGGAAGGAAGACTGGTTCATGTAATAAAATTCGGAGGAATGACTAGACTGGCCCCAGGGGCTCAGGAGGTCATCAGAGAATGTGCTCCATTTCTCTGCAGTTTCCATGGCTCTGCCTGCCTCTGGGTTTTGACTCTATCCTCAGGTTCTCCCTTCCCTCAAGATCCCAACACTGACTATGGCAATTCGAGACCTTTCTTTTTTTATTTTATTTTATTATTATACTTTAAGTTCTAGGGTACATGTGCATAACGTGCAGGTTTGTTACATATGTATACTTGTGCCATGTTGGTGTGCTGCACCCATCAACTCATCAGCACCCATCAATTCGTCATTTATATCAGGTATAACTCCCAATGCAATCCCTCCCCCCTCCCCCCCCATGATAGGCCCCGATGTGTGATGTTCCCCTTCCCAAGTACAAGTGATGTCATTGTTCATTTCCCACCTATGAGTGAGAACATGCGGTGTTTGGTTTTCTGTTCTTGTGATAGTTTGCTAAGAATGATGGTTTCCAGCTGCATCCATGTCCCTACAAAGGACGCAAACTCATCCTTTTTTATGGCTGCATAATATTCCATGGTGTATATGTGCCACATTTTCTGCCTTCACTTCACATCCCACAGAACAAGAGATGGAGCAGGGGAGGGGCTCTTGTTCTTCCTTAGAGGAGTCCTAAGTTTCACTGTGATTGGACCAGCCTGGGTCAAGTGCCCATCTTTCAACCAATCACAGACAAAGTGAGATACTCTGATTGACACATGTCTGGACTCCCAACCTCTGCACGAACTTCAGGCGGCAGGGGTAATTTGTTGGCATACTCTCATCTCAGACTGGAGGTGGGGTTGTCCCACTCTGACCACATAAGAGAGGGGAGGCTTCCGAAAAGAAATTTGAGGTACTATTAGCAGAATGGAGGGGAAATAGATGTTGGACGGCAAACCACAGGTATCCATCCTTTCCAGCATATATCCCTTGCTGAACAAATCAGCTGCGACAAGAGGGGCAGGATCGTGTAGTACAGGCAAGTCTACTGGGATAGGGGTGCAGTTCTCACATGAGGGGAATGATGGCTGGACAGATATCTCAGGGTGTCTCCACCACTGCTGTTAACGGTTTGTGGCTCCAAGACACTGTGCTGCTGTGATTGCCAGGTACCTCAGACCATTCAGCTGGTCATGCTTCTCTAGCTGTCTCTACTGGCCCGGTGCAGGTCTGTAGGGGGCCCAGGGGTCGGCCAAGGAAATGCTGTGGTTGAAGCAGCCTCCTGGGTTGCAGCTGCATATGCTGGGTAGGGCTTAGAATGTACTTTTACAGGAGCCCTGTACCTACCCATGCCCACTGGCTTGTATCCTCAAGCTGTCCAGCACAGACATCAGTTTATTCCCACACTCTTCCCTACTCCCACCATGAAGTTCTTCCATTCCAGGTGGGCACAGAGGTTTCTGTAGAGAGAACTGGGCCAAGGTGACTTCTAGTGTCCTATGATACTCAGGTGTAGGAAAAGGTCAATGTTACTCAAAGTATGCCATATGTATTACTGTGGTATGTGACATAGTTTCTTTTAATAGACATATATAAGTGTACATTAATTTATATATACATTTTTAAGCATTTCTTATTTTTAAAATATTTTTATTATAAAATAAAATAAAGACAGAAAAACATACAGAAGATGTAAAGCTGAAAGTAGTAGTATAAATATTACAAGGCAAACACCCCAAACCCAAGAGCCAGAGAGTTCTTTGTCCCCATCACAGCCTCCTCCCTCCCTGCAAAAGCAACTACTACCTGGCTGACATGGTAACCACTCCCTTACTTGTGTTTCATCACCCAGTGGGCATCCCTAGATACTCTGGTTCAGTCTTGCCACGTTGAAAATATAGAAAATATATCTTTTTGTTTTTTGGAAGGAGTCTCGCTGTGTTGCCCAGGTTGGAGTACAGTGGTGCAATCTTGGCTCACTGCAACCTCCGCCTCCCAGGTTCAAGCAATTCTTCTGCCTCAGCCTCCCCAGCAGCTGGGACTACAGGTACCTGCCACCCCACCTGGCTGATTTTTTGCATTTTTAGTAGAGAGAGGGTTTCACTGTGTTGGCCAGGCTGATCTCGAACTCTTGACCTCAAGTGATCCGTCCGCCTCAGCCTCCCATTGAAAATATATCTTTTACCTCTCTATTAATCCACGGGTTCTCCCTTCATTGTTTTCTTTTCCTTTCAGTTTATCTGTTGAAGAACCTGGGCCATTTGACTGTGGTGTTTCTGCTGTATTTTGCTGACTGCCCACTCACGCCGACTTATGCTCCTTTCTCTGTATTTCCTGCTCGTGTCAGCTGGATCTAGAAGCTTGATCAGACTCCGCTTCCACCTCTTTGGCCAAGCTCTGGGTGGTGACGTGTTCCTTCACTGAGGAGGCATAATTTCCAGCTGCTTTTCCTTTTGTGGTGTTCTCACTATCGATACTCAATACCTAGGTCCATTAATTTACTGGGAGTTGCAAAATAGTGACATATATTTTTTTCATTGTGCCATGATTCAGATTTTATTGCTTCTTAATTTTGTCATTCTACACAATTTGTAAGTAAATAGACTGAGAAAATAGACTACGGGTGCTAGACAGATGATGGCAACATTAGTGAGATGGCTCCAGTGTTTTACATAAGGTAATGGAAAGAGCCGCAGCCGCCACCACTACCAAATGATGATATTTTAGTTCCATTATTTTTTCCTTGTATTTGCTGGAATTCTTTAAAAACAGATGCTTCTTTTCATCAATGAGATTGCCCAGTGGTACTGCTCACATAGGAGAGGCAGGATAAATGCCTCCTTCTGTCCCTACATTTACCAGCTTGCAAAATAATATACTGGCTCTTTATAATCCTCTGGAGGCAACCAATTCATTTTTCTAAATATCATTGTGAACTCATGTATTTAAGTATATCTGATTTCAATTTGTTGCAGTTATTACTGTGGTCAGAGCTCAAATTGTCCTGTCTTTGGTCAATGAAAGCCTCTTTGGGTTGGCTTTTTTTTTTTGAGACAGGGTCTCACTCTATCGCCCAGGCTGGAGTCCAGTGGTGAGATCTCAGCTCACTGCAACCTCCACCTCCTGGGTTCAAGCAATTCTTCTGCCTCAGCCTCCCAAGTAGCTGGGACCACAGGCACATACCACCATGCCTGGCTAATTTTTATATTTTTTGGTAGGGATGGGGTTTCACCATGTTAGCCAGGCTGGTCTCAAACTCCTGACCTCAAGTGATCCACCTGCCTCAGCCTCCTGACATACTGGGATTACAGGCATGAGCCACCAAGCCCGGCTCCTCTTTGGGTTGTCTCTTTTAACACAAGCCCAGTAGAGAATGATGGTTCCTGTGCCATAATGTATATCAAGATGTTCCAAGCTCCTTTTTATGTTTTCTCATGCAGCCCTGTCAGTGGAAAGGACATTTCATGACCACATGTGAACTCCAGGGATGCTCACTGTTACTGGGTTGGTCATTGTTTCGAGGCCTTTTCAGTGGACAGAAATAACAGATATAGAATGATAGACAAAATAACCATGAGTTCATCTGTTCTTTTCTTTTTTCTTTCTTTTTTTTTTTTTTTTAGACAGAGTCTCGATATGTCACCCAGGCTGAAGTGCAGTGGGATCATCTCAGCTCACTGCAAACTCTGCCTCCTGGATTCAAGTGATTCTCCTCCCAAGTAGCTGGAATTATAGGCGTGCACCACCATGCCTGGCTAATTTTTGTATTTTTTTAGTAGAGACAGGATTTCACCATGTTGGTCAGGCTGGTCTCAAACTCCTGACCTCAGGTGATCCACCTGTTTCGGCTTCCCAAAGTGCTGGGATTACAGGCATAAGCCACTGTACCTGGCAGTAATTCTTTATATTAAACATTCATCTTTCAAATTACTTTGTGGTTTCTCTCTCCTGAATAGATCCTGAGTAATGCAATGTGGTATCAAAAATTTTTTAAATTTCTCCTTTTAATTTCAGGAGAGTTTCCTAAAATGATAGCTTTTAGTATTTTTTTTTCCTATTCTCTTGCTTTGATTTTCATTTTCAGGGACTCCTGTTATCTACGTGTTGGATTTTCTTTGACCATTTCCAGTATTTGTCATTTTTTTCTTGAATTCCTTATGTGTGTTCATTTCTTTTTTATTTAAAAAATTTCCCCCTCTTCACATTCTGTTTCTCATGAAGCATCATTCGAATCACTTATGTGTCTTCTAATTTAATCTTTATATCTGAAATCATTTTTCATTTTATTTCAAAATCTGTCCCAGCTGCCATCATCTCATTTCTTGGTTTTTCCAGTTCTGATACTTTTAAGGTCTTTTTTCTTTATTTGAAATCGTTAGTATAGTTTTACTCATTGTATGGATGTTATTCTGCTCTATATTTTATTTCATTCTCACAGACACTTTGGATGTGATTTGATGTTGGTACTTTGTATTCCCCATTTTTTATACAAAATTCATTTTCTTGAACTTTCAGAATGAAGTGGGTTGAGAAAGCTTTCTCAACCTCACAGTGCTTCTCTATATATATAGTGTTAAAAACATGTGGCACACTCTTAGAACTAAAAAACATGCTCAGCAAGGTGAAAGGATGCAAAGTTGCAGGATCAGTATACAAAATCAGTTGTATTTCTACACACCTGTGATCTAAAATCTGAAAATGAAATTATGCAAGTGATTTCATTTATAGCAAGAAAAGAATAAAATGCCAAGACCAGCCTGGCCAACATGGTGAAACCCTGTCTCTACTAAAAATACAAAAATTAGGCTGGGCGCAGTGGCTCAAGCCCAAAATCCCAGCACTTTGGGAGGCCGAGACGGGTGGATCACGAGGTCAGGAGATCGAGACCATCCTGGCTAACACGGTGAAACCCCGTCTCTACTAAAAAAAT
>NW_012116599.1:11535014-11554842 GCF_000951035.1 Colobus angolensis palliatus
TCTCAGCCCACTGCAACCCCTGCCTCCTGGGTTCAAGCAATTCTCCTGCCTCAGCCTCTTGAGTAACTGGGATTACAGGTGCCCGCCACCATGCCTGGCTAATTTTTGTATTTTTAGTAGAGACGGAGTTTCACCATGTTGGCCAGGCCGGTCTCAAACTCCTGACCTAAGTGATCCACCCACTTCGGCCTCCCAAAGTGCTGGGATCACAGGTGTGAACCACCACACCTGGCCTAAAACAAATTCTTAGGAAAAAAAAAACTTTGGAGGTAAATCTTTGCCACCTGGGATTTGGGAGTGGCTTCTTAGATATGATACCAAAAGCACAAGCAACCAAAGAAAAAATAGGTAAATTGGACTTTATCAAATTAAAAGCATTCATGATACCAACAAGAAAGGAAAAAACAACCCACTGGTGGGAGAAAATATTTGAAAATTATATATGTGGTAAGGGACCGGAATCTAGAATATGTAATGAACTCTTTAAATTCAGTAATAAAAAGACAACCCAATTAAAGAATGGGCAAAGGAGTTGTGAAGTCAGAAGCCAAATTCTGTTTTTCATAAAGTTATTCTACATGTTAGATAGCAAAGTAGAAAGCACTGTGTTTATGTTGCCTTGGGATTGTAATTGAAGATCAGTCAAGGAACAAGATACCCCGGAAATGATTAAGAAATTCAAGAATATAATCATGAAAGTGTTCTTTCTGGTTTCATTTTTTTTTTTCTCCTGATGAGAAAATGGCCAGAAATTAGGCAAATGACTCTTCAAGATTTTTCCCCCGGTTTAATCATTACAGTAGTTATTCTCAGAATGCTGAGAGCCACCCACATGAGAATCACTTTAGGGGACCTTACTTTTGAAGTCCAGCAATATGAATCAGAATTTGAGGAGGCGTTGCCCAGAAGTCCGAATTTTTAACTTGTATCAAACTGATCCATAGATATAATAGATTTTTAAGAACTTGGACCTTAAGTAGGCCAGGCCCGGTGGCTCACGCCTGTAATCCAGCACTTGGGGAGGCTGAGGCGGGCGGATCACAAAGTCAGGAGATGGAGACCATCCTGGCTAACGCGGTGAAACCCCGTCTCTACTGAAAATACAAAAAATTAGCCGGGCGTGGTGGCGGGTGCCAGTAGTCCCAGCTTCTCCGGAGGCTGAGGCAGGAGAATGGCGTGAACCCGGGAGGTGGAGCTTGCAGTGAGCGGAGATGGCGCCACTGCACTCCAGCCTGGGCGACAGAGGGAGACTCCGTCTCAAAAAAAAAAAAAAAGAAAAAAATAATAACTTGGACCATAAGCAAAAGTTTGGACCATTCTGTTTTTCTCTTTTCACTGCAACCTCTGCTTCCCAAGTTCAAGTGATTCTCCTGCCTCAACCTCCCGAGTTCTCTTTTCATTTCTTTTGTCATTTTTTCTTCGTTTTCCTCAGCATCTACAATTGTGTCCTTTGGGTTGTGTTGGGCTCTCAATTTCAAGAAATTGTCAAGGCACTGATACCATAATACATGTGGAGAAAATCACTAGACCCTTAATATAGTTTGTTCACCTGATTTTAATTTTATAAAACAGATAAGATACAAAAAAAAGGAAAGTTTACTTCTGACCAATTATTACAGGTCTCTATTACGCTGTCATGATCTTTTATTTATTCAAATTTTGGACAGGCGCGGTGGCTCAGGCCTATAATCCCAGCCCTTTGGGAGGCGGAGACCGGTGGATCACTTAAGGTCAGGAGTTCGAGACCAGCCTGGCCAACATGGCAAAACCCCATCTCTACTAAAATACAAAAATGCTGGGTGTGGTGGCAGACGCCTGTAATTCCAGCTACTAGGGAGGCTGAGGCAGGAGAATTGCTAGAACCCAGGAGGCGGAGGTTGCAGTGAGCTGAGATGGCGCTACTGTACTCTAGCTTGGGTGAAGAGAGTGAGACTACATCTCAAACAAGCAAACAAATCAATTTTACCTTAGGGGTGGTACTGTTTAGATAAATAATACATCTGAGCAGTTCATGTTATAATTAACTAACTCATTTGTTACTACGTCCTGTGACTCTTTAAGATTAAATATGAACGGCACTGAAGACTTTGAATAGGGTGAGAACAGATTGCTGTCCTCATTAGAGGTATAACTTAAAATTCTTCTAAAATATTATCGTCTATGTTCAGTGTTCTTTTTCTATGTTTTCAAATTCACAAGATTGGGATTGGATTTTCTTCTATTGATTGAAGCTGGTTTTCCCCAGGAAACACATAAATCATTCCTTATATATCTTCCCACTTACACCTTCGAAATAAATAATATAATATGTAGTCTCTACATTGTTACAAATTGGAAATCTAAACATATTAAGAACAAGTGGGCTGGGCACGGTGGCTCATGCCTGTAATCCGTTTGGGAGGCCGAGGCGGGTGGATCACCTGAAGGTCAGGAGTTGGAGACCAGCCTGGCCAACATGGTAAAACTCCGTCTCTACTAAAAATATTTTTTAAAAAATTAGCTGGGCGTGGTGGCAGGCACCTGTAATCCCAGCTACTCTGGAGGCTGAGGCAGGAGAATCGCTTGAACCTAGGAGGCAGAGGTTGCAGTGAGCTGAGATCATGCCATTGCACTCCAGCCTGGGCAACAAGAACAAAACTTTATCTCAAAAAAAAAAAAAAGTGATTTACTATGAGTCTTAACCTAATAATCAGTAGAAATAGGATAAAACCATGTAACCCTAGGCTTTTTCATTTTTCCTTGAGTGTGGGTTCCACCAATTTTTTCTTTGAAAATTTCTTTTTTCATTCTACACTTAAATATAAGTGTGTTTAATTTATATTTATCCTTCTCCTTCTCCCTTCCTTTCCCCCTTTCCATCATAGAACATCAGTAGACTATGACTATATAATGAGGTCATAGTCGCCATCTAGACTTTGGCATAAACACCAGTTTAACACCCAGAAATTTGCTACTCCTCAAAGAATGTCTTGGATATTTTTAAAAGAAGTTTTTTTCTCTCCATCCTTTAGTACCCGCACCTCCAAGTAACATTCATTCAGAGAGGGATACATACACAACATGGAAGATTTAATGTAAGCTCAAAGTCACTGGTGCAGCCACACTACACAACACTGTTCACAGTTCCTTCCTTCTTCCCTCCCTCCTTCCCTCCTCCCTCCCTCCTTTCTTTCCATCCTTCCTGCTTCCTTCCTTCCTCCCTCCGTTCCTTCCCCCACTCCCCTTTCCCTCCTCCCCTTCTCCCCTCCCCCTCTTTCCTGCCTTTTTCCCTCCCTCCCTCCTTCGTTCCCTCCTTCCTCCATCCCTTCCCTCCTTTTTCTATTTCTTTTTCTTTTTCTCATTCAGTACTAACTGGAGTAGATATACCATGCTAATTTTTCTACTATTTTGCAGCTTGTCACCAACTTTTTTTTTTTTTTTTTTTTTGGAGACGGAGTCTAGCTCTGTCGCCCAGGCTGGAGTGCAGTGGCGCGATCTCGGCTCACTGCAAGCTCCGCCTCCTGGGCTTACGCCATTCTCCTGCCTCAGCCTCCCGAGTAGCTGGGACTACAGGCGCCCGCCATCTCGCCCGGCTAGTTTTTGTATTTTTTAGTAGAGACGGGGTTTCACCGTGTAGCTCAGGATGGTCTCGATCTCCTGACCTCGTGATCCACCCGTCTCGGCCTCCCAAAGTGCTGGGATTACAGGCTTGAGCCACCGCGCCCGGCCAATCACCAACTTTTTCATATCAACATATGAGTCTACCTCATTTTAAAAAAATGATTACGTAATATCTCTGTGTGGACACACTGTAATTGATCTAACTAGTCTCCTATTTTTGGATTTAGTGTATTGTACAGGTATATCCTTGAATCAACTGTCAAACATTGAATTTCCTGGATTGCGAAATGCTTATTTATTTCCACTGTAGTGTGTAAGTATCTGTTTCTTTAAACCTTCTCCAACATTATCAAAGTTTTAGTTTTTGTTAATCTTATTCTGTAGGTGAAAACTTGTTTCTCATCGTTTTGATTTGTCTTTAATTATGGGTGAGACTGAGCATCTCTTGATGTTTACTGGCCATACTTCTTTGTCTGTGAGTTGTGTGGGTTTTTTTTTTTTTCCTTTTTTTTTTTTTTTTTTGAGACGGAGTCTCGCTCTGTCGCCCAGGCTGGAGTGCAGTGGCGCGATCTCGGCTCACTGCAAGCTCCGCCTCCTGGGCTTACGCCATTCTCCTGCCTCAGCCTCCTGAGTAGCTGGGATTACAGGCGTGTGCCACCATGCCCGGCTAATTTTTTGTATTTTTAGTAGAAACGGGGTTTCACCATGTTAGCCAGGATAGTCTCGATCTCCTGACCTCATGATCCGCCCACCTCGGCCTCCCAAAGTGCTGGGATTACAGGCGTGAGCCACCGCACCTGGCCTGGAAATCGTTTTATAGTAAGGGGTGAGGTAAAGACCCTGTTTTAAATAATTAGCCAATTTTCCTAACAGCATTAATTGAATAATATTAGCTTAAAATGCCACCTTTATCATAGACTCAATTCCCATGTGTATTTGACCTGTTCCTGTATTCTCTTTTTATTAAAATTAATTTATTTACAATCCTGGCTCACTGCAACCTCCGCCTCCTGGGTTCAATTGATTCTCCTGCTTCAACCTCTTGAGTAGCTGGGATTATGGGTGCTTGCCACCACACCCGGGTGATTTTTGTATTTTTGGTAGAGACGGGGTTTTGCCATGTTGGCCAGGCTAGTCTTAAACTCCTGACCTCAGGTGATCTGCCCGCCTTGGCCTCGTAAAGTGCTGGGATTACAGGCATGAGCCACTGTGCCCGGCCTATTTTTAAATTTTTACTTATTTTTTGAGATGGAGTCTGGTTCTTTCACCCAGACTGGAGTGCAGTGGCATGATCTCAGCCCACTGCAACCCCTGCCTCCTGGGTTCAAGCAATTCTCCTGCCTCAGCCTCCTGAGTAGCTGGGATTACAGGTGTGTGCCACCACACCCAGCTAATTTTTTTTTTTTTGTATTTTAGTAGAGACGGGCTGGTCTCAAACTCCTGACCTCAGGTGATCTGCCTGCCTTGGCCTCCCAAAATGGAATTACAGGTGTGAGCCATGTGCCCTGTTCCTGTATTCTCTTATGTTTCATTGCTCTATTCTGATTGTTCCCAAGTACCAAACATTTTTCATCACAATTTGGAACTAGCCACTCACTTAAATTTTTGAGGTCATATGTAGGTATTACTTAATAATAGTAATCATTTTTCTATTGATTCTTTAAGATTTCTGAGACTTTGCTGACATTTTCTGTAACTCATGCACTTTTTTGCCTACTCTGTTCTAATATTTGTATCTCTGATTTCTTTGTCCTGGTTCTGATACTAATGGGAATGCTTTTTCTCCATTAAGCATGGTACAGTCTTTTTGGTTGAGATATATACTTTTTCTCGTGTGAATATTCTTTTAGTAGTAGTTAATAATAGATGGCTTTTTATCAGGAATGAAAGTTAAATTTTGTTAGTTGCTTATTCAGCATTTAAAGATTATCATATGACATTTTCCCTTTATTTTAATGTCATGAATTATAATAATGGATTTTCTCATGTTGAAGAATCTGTTTATTCTTGGGATTGAACTCCTCTCTATGTAATTCTTTTAACGTTCTATTGAATTCTGTATTCTAATGGTTTACTTAAAATATTTGCACCAATCCTGACATGTGAGATTGATCTTTATCTTTTGTCTTGCGTTTTATGTTTTAGTATCAATGTTACGTTGTTTTTAAAAATAATTTGCGGGCCGGGCTTCGTGGCTGACGCCTGTAATTCCAGCACTTTGGGAGGCTGAGGCAAGTGGATCACCTGAGGTCAGGAGTTCGAGACCAGCCTGGCCAACATGGCAAAACCCCGTCTCTACTAAAAATATAAAAATTAATCAGGCGTGGTGGTGGGTGCCTGTAATCCCAGCTACTGAGGAGGCTGAGGCAGGAGAATTGTTTGAATCCAGGCAGAGGCTGCAGTGAGCTGAGATGGCGCCACTGCACTCCAGCCTGGGCAACAAAGCAAGATTCCATCTCAAAAATAAATAAATAAAATAAATAAAAATAAAAAGTATTTGTAAGCAATTTGGATGTTTTTCTCCTAAAAAAAGGCAAAGGATCTGATTGGATATTTCATATATGCAGATAGATAGAAAAAAGTCTAATAAGCACATGGAAACATGCTCTACATCATTAGCCAACAGGGCAATGCAAGTCAAAGACACAATGAGATACCACTTCACAACTGGATGGTTATAATGAGAAGACAAGGAGTAACATGTGTTGGTGAGGACAAGGAGAAACTGGGGCCCTCATGTGTGACTCGTGGGAATGTAAAATGGTGCAGCCACTTTGGAAAGCAGCGCCTGGGACTCCCTCAAAATATTAAACATAGAATTGCCATCTGACCCAGCAATTTCACCCATAGGTATACATGCAAAGGAACTGAACACATATGTCCACACAAAAACTTACACACAAATGGTAACTTGCTGTTTTTGCTGTAGGGGTTGGTGGATGGTCAGGCATGGGTTAGGCAGAACCCTGAGTGGGTCTACCTGGCCCATCCTCTCTCTGGTACAGATTCATGTTCATTAAATTTATGAGATTGATGTATCAACCCAAGAAAGCCAATTTAGTTCATTTTTGTGTGTGTGTGAGAAATCGTTGCTGCCAGAGGAATTAGAAAACTCTGCTGGCCCCACAATCTGTGAATTGTTTTCTCTGTGGTTGACCCATATTTGGAAACGCAAACCATAGACGGAAGATTGCTTGGGGAAGATGGGATAAGGGCAAGGAGACTTGGTAAATCAACCGGCAGTGGCATCCAGTCTACTCAGGAGACACATCCATGTCTCAAAGCGGTGGCCTTCCCCAGGGGGCAGGAACGCTAGAGGCCATGGCAGAGCTGCTGCCCACAACAAGACTTTGCAGGCCCCATGGGGGCTCCTTTTGTGTGTCCATGCCCGGCACTCTTCTGGATTAAGCCACCTCTTTTGAGATAGGCTGTTCCACTGGGGAGCTCCTTGCAGAGGCTTCCAGGCCTGGGAGCCATTCTGGGTCTGTCAGAGAGGCTTCCATAGCTGTGGAGTTTCCTTTCCAGACTGTTTTTGATCATTCTTGGAAGGCAGACTTTTTTCTGTCTCTACATTCTTGGGGATTTGAGGAAAGCCTTATTGGAAGCATCAGGGAGTGCCAGCAGACTCTCATAGAACTAATCTAGTGCTACAACAGGGCCTCGGAGCGTGGGACTTGAAGTGTGCCTTTAATCCTATGAAGGCAGGCATGTGCACTCCTCACTGTTTGATCCAGCATCCCAAGAGACAGGAGGGTGACTACCAGTCATTCTGTGCCATGAGGAGCGAGTTCACGGACCTTCCTCCACATGGGAGAGTGGATTTTCCAGCAAGGGCTCTGACACAGGAATGGCAGGCAGGCTGTGGGTGGCTGTCCACCTGTTTGGTTTTTCCTCCAAGAGGTAGCTGGGAGAGGGTTAAATGCCATGCGTAAGATACTTATTCAGAGACATTAGTAAGCCCTGACCTTCCATGACCTCACAAAAATGCAAACACCCTTTCTCTCATCCATATGTAACCTTAGAAAAAATTAACCTGGCCTCAATCATAATTTATATAGGAATACAGTATCCCCACTTACACGTTCACGAAAATTCCCTCATCTCTGTCACTAAATGACACACTGATTGAAAGTTTATTACCTGGCACTGAAGCTTCTTATTTATGGCTCTTAGATGTATGGCCCTCAAATACAAACAGGAGAGTTCAAGAGTGTCACAAAACAAACTAGTCTAACTTTCAACAAGAATGCCTTTTTTTTTTTGAGACAAGATCTGTCACCTGGGCTGGAGTATAGTGGCGCAATCTTGGCTCACTGCCACCTCCACCTCCCGGGTTCAAGTGATCCTCCTGCCTCAGCTTCCTGAGTAGCTGGGATTACAGGCATGTGCCACAAGCCCAGCTCACTTTTGTATTTTTTGTAGAGATGGGGTTTTGACATGTCCCCCAGGCTGGTCTCAAACTCCTGGCCTCAAGTTTTCTACCTGCCTCAGCCTCCCAAAATGCTGGGATTACAGGCATGAGACACCATGCCTGGCCTACACTTTTAGCTTTTAAAAAGATTTACAAAGACTGGGCACTGTGGCTCATGCCCGTAACCCCAGCACTTTGGGAGGCTGATGCAGGCAGATCACTTAAGGCCAGGAATTTGAGAACAGCTTGGTCAACATGGCGATATCCCATCTCTACTAAAAATACAAAAAAATTAGCTGGACATGGTGGGGCACACCTGTAATCCCAGCTACTCAGGAGGCTGAGGAACGAGATTCGCTTGAACCTGGGAGGTAGAGGTTGAAGTGAGCCAAGATCGCGCCACTGCACTCCAGCCTGGGCAACAGCAATACTCCATCTCAAATGAAATGAAATGAAAAATAGATTTACATGCATCTCAAAGAGGCAGAGAAAGCATTCCAATCGTGTTTCTTTACTTTTTTTTTTTTGACACAGAGTCTTGTTCTGTCACCCAGGCTGGAATGCAGTGACACAATCTTGGCTCACTGCAACCTCCACCTCCCGGGTTCAAGCGATTTTCCTGCCTCAGCCTCCTGAGTAGCTGGGATTACAGGCACCCGTCACCACACCCAGCTAATTTTTTGTATTTTCAGTAGAAACAGGGTTTCATTATGTTGGCCAGGCTTGTCTCAAATTCCTGACCTCAGGTGATTCGCCTGCCTCAGCCTCCCAAAGTGCTAGGATTACAGGCTTGAGCCACTGCGCTTGGCCAATTTTACATTAAAAAAAAAAAATGTATTTACTGTTACACAAGCACCTACCAGCGTATCTGGCACACAGTAGGTGTTCAATGAATGAAAGAATGAACGAACGTTGAATCCCTTCCTTTTGGAGAGCCGGACTTCCCCTGAGCTGCCAGGGTTCAAGGAACAAACTACCAGTTCCTGGTGCTGCCTGCTATGACTGCAGTTTTTTGTTTGTTTGTTTGTTTTGTTTTGAGATAGAGTTTCGCTCTTGTTGCCCAGGCTGGAATGCAATGGTGCAATCTTGGCTCACTGCAGCCTCTGCCCCTCGGGTTCAAGAGATTCTCCTGCCTCAGACTCCAGAGTAGCCGGGATTACAGGCACCCGTCACCACACCCAGCTAATTTTTTGTATTTTCAGTAGAAACAGGGTTTCATTATGTTGGCCAGGCTTGTCTCAAATTCCTGACCTCAGGTGATTCGCCTGCCTCAGCCTCCCAAAGTGCTAGGATTACAGGCTTGAGCCACTGCGCTTGGCCAGTTTTACATTAAAAAAAAAAAATGTATTTACTGTTACACAAGCACCTACCAGCGTATCTGGCACACAGTAGGTGTTCAATGAATGAAAGAATGAACGAACGTTGAATCCCTTCCTTTTGGAGAGCCGGACTTCCCCTGAGCTGCCAGGGTTCAAGGAACAAACTACCAGTTCCTGGTGCTGCCTGCTATGACTGCAGTTTTTTGTTTGTTTGTTTGTTTTTTGAGACAGAGTCTCGGTCTTGTTGCCCAAGCTGGAGTGCAATGGTGCTATCTCGGCCCACTGCAACCTCTACCTTCTGGGTTCAAGAGATTCTCCTGCCTTAGTCTCCTGAATAGCTGGGACTACAGGCGTCCACTACCACGCCCGGCTAATTTTTGTATTTTTGGTACAGACGGGGTTTCACCATGTTGGTCAGGCTGGCCTTGAACTCCTGACCTCAGGTGATCCACCCGCCTTGGTCTCCCAAAGTGCTGGGATTATAGGAGTGAGCCACCGCGCCAGGCCGACTGCAGTTTTCTGCGGAGGCACTCGGCCTCCCCACCTGCTGCTCCTGGCTTTTCCTCCAGGACTCTGCCAGAGGGCAGGTAAGACCAGGAGGCAACAGGACCTCCAGGAGATGGGAAGGAGCCCTCCCCTATTAGGGTGGAGGTGGAGCCCGGATTGGATGAGCAGAGAGCCTGGAGGCCCCGGTGGGATCCTGGGTGCTCAGGTCTGGGCCCTGCAAAGAGACATTATTGCCCCCTTTTTGGGGATCCCAAACTCTGAGAG
Organism: Colobus angolensis palliatus; assembly: GCF_000951035.1. Lineage (NCBI taxonomy): Eukaryota > Metazoa > Chordata > Mammalia > Primates > Cercopithecidae > Colobus > Colobus angolensis. The sequence goes on from NW_012116599.1 coordinate 11,545,116, forward strand.
CACTCCTGCTGATCACCCAGAGCCTCGCGATAACTGAGGATTTTAGAATAGTAGACTGTCAGTGTTTGGCAGCCGGCCAGATGCAGGGACAAAGCCTGTTCTCAGGATGCCAGCAGAGACCTGCTCGAGGCCGGGGAATGTTGGGGTTTTCCACCCAGATATTGACAGTGCTTTCTCACTCTGTACCAGCGTGAAGGCAAAAGCTTTCCCTAGAGCATTTTCTTCTGCTGAGAGGGGCAATGAGTGTGAGGGTGTTTTTGTAACTGAGTGACAATGCTGAATTTGTAACTTAAGCCCCTGCACTCACAGATGCACAGGTGCACGATTGGAATATGCACACACTCATATGCACTGACACACACTTTTTTTTTCCGACAGGGTTTTGCTCTGTTCCGAGGCTAGAGGCTAGAGTGCAGTGGCGCAATCACAGCTCACTGCCACCTCGACATTCCAGACTCAAGTGCTTCCCACCTCAGCCTCCCGAATAGCTGGGACCGTAGCGTGGGCCATCACACTCGGCTAATTTGTTGGTACTTTTTGTGTAGAGATGGGGGTCTCACTATGTTGACCAGGCTGGTCTTCAACTCCTGGGCTCCAGTGATCCTCCCACCTCAGCTTCCCAAAGTGCTGGGATTACAGATGTGAGCTCCCATGCCCTGCCCTGTCTTTAAATTAGATTATTAAATTAAGAGCATTTCAAAGCAGAAAACAATGTGACTTTTTAGACTGAGACTTAGTTTCTGAACTTGTTCCTTGTTGGCTGAGGACAGTCACTTGTACCAAGACATCAGGATCCACACGAGGTCCTGCCCTGCACCACCCTCTTGACCCCATTCAGGCCACCACCAACCCCTTAACCGACATACACACCTGTTTCTCTTTGGTGCAGAAGAGAGACAGTAGGATCAAGAGATGGGAGGTGACTCAGAGGTCTCCCATCCACTTTCGTCACTTTAAAAAGCAATGTGCATAAGGATTAACAAAATCCTCCCAGGCTTCCCACTTTAGAAAATATACTCTGGACTGGCCGAGCGTGGTGGCTCACATCTGTAATCTCAGCACTTTGGGAGGTCGAGGCAGGTGGATCACCTGAGGTCAGGAGTTTGAGACCAGCCTGGCCAACACGGAAAAACCTTGTCTCTACTAAAAATACAAAAATTAGGCAGGTGTGGTGGTGGGCACCTGTAATCCCAGCTACTTGGGAGGCTGAGGCATGAGAATCGCTTGAACCTGGGAGGCAGAGATTACAATGAGCTGAGCTTGTGCCACTGCACTCCAGCCTGGGTGACAGAGCTAGACTGTTTCAAAAAAAAAAAGAAAATATACTCCAGGCTTCTCCCACGATTATTTCCTTTCATGATAGGAGCTCCTTTCCTGGTCAGTCTACCTCCTGAGAATGTTAACTGCATACAATTATGATAGTCACTGCCTTTTTTTTTTAGTCACTGCCTTTTTTTTTTTTTTTTTTTCTGATGTTGATCTCCAGGTTTAGTGATTGGAGATTGGATTTCAAAGAGAAGAGAGTCAAATGCAGTAATGCTGCCAGCCAGAAGACATCGCTCCCTCCCTGAGTTGGAATCAGTGAGATATGTGACAGGAAAGACTGTGTTGGCAGTAGGGCTTGATATATGTTTCAAGAGCGAAATGAAAACTATCCTCCATAGTTCTCAGCTATAGATCACTAAACCATAGGATTTTCTTTCTTTCTTTCTTGAGATGGAGTCTCGCTCTGTCGCCCAGGCTGGAGTACAGTGGCACAGTATCAGCTCACTGCAAGCTCCACCTCCCAGGTTCACACCATTCTCCTGTCTCAGCCTCCCGAGTAGCTGGGACTACAGGCGCCCACCACCACGCCCGGCTAATTTTTTGTATTTTTAGTAGAGACAGGATTTCACTGTGTTAGCCAGGATGGTCTTGATCTCCTGACCTCATGATCTGCCTGCCTCTGCCTCCCAAAGTGCTGGGATTACAGGCGTGAGTCACTGTGCCCAGCCAACCATAGGATTTCTTTTTTTTTTTTTTTTTTTTTGAGACAGAGTCTCGCTCTGTCAGCCAGACTGGAGTGCAGTGGCGCAATCTCAGCTCACTGCAAGCTCTGCCTCCCAGGTTCATGCCATTCTCCTGCCTCAGCCTCTCGAGTAGCTGGGACTACAGGCGCCTGCCACCATGCCTGGCTAATTTTTTGTATTTTTAGTACAGACGGGGTTTCACTGTGTTAGCCAGGATGGTCTCGATCTCCTGACCTCGTGATCCACCTGCCTCAGCCTCCCAAAGTGCTGGGATTACAGGCGTGAGCCACCACACCCGGCCAACCATAGGATTTTCTTAGGAGCAAACACTCAGTGGGCATCGAGGGTATAGGCCAATGGGCTCTCAGACATTGCTGGAATCAACTGGTAAAATTCCTTTCCCCGAAATGGGGAAGCCATTTGGCATGAACGCTGATGTTTTAACTTTCTGACCCATTAATTTCTAGGAATTAATTCTAAGAAAATTAATTAATTAATCCTAAGAAAATAATTCTAAACATGGTAAAAGCTCAATGCCCAATTATTTTCAATATAACTTTCCTTTTCTTTCTTCATTTTTTTTTTTTTTGAGTTAGAGTCTTGCTCTGTCACCCAGGTTGGAGTGCAATGGTGCGATCTCAGCTCACTGAAACCTCTGCATCTCAGGTTCAAGTGACTCTCCTGCCTCAGTCTCCCAAGTAGCTTGGACTACAGGTGTGTGCCATCACGCCCAGCTAATTTTTATATTTTTAATAGAGACAGGGTTTCACCATGTTGACCAGACTGGTCTCGAACTCCTGACCTCAAATGATCCACCTGCCTTGGCCTCCCAAAGTGCTGGGATTACAGACATGAGCCACCATGCCCAGCCTGCAACACTGTTATAGAGGGGGATAAAAGCAGAAGCAAGCGAATCCTATCTGTGCATGGGGTTTGGTAAATATTTAATTACCTGTGCTCTACTTTGTTTTTTCCCATTGCAAGGAAGAATGAGTCACGTAGGACTCGTTGCTAGGATGCCAAGCCTGAGACAGGAAAGCTGCCCAGACCAAGTCACCCTGGGGGCTCTCTCCTTCCTCCAGGGCCTTCCTGCAGGTCTCACCCCACAACTACTCCCCTTTCTTTGTGTATCTGCTCTAACCTTCATTTGTTCCTGACAGCCTTCATGTGGCCAAGACCCAAGGTCCATTGCCTCTTTCTTCCTAGCTAACAAAACCCTCTCTCCCTGTCTCTGCCCCGGCCTCCCTTTCTGGAATCTGCAGCCCAAATGTGCTGGGTGCTGATTCTTCTGTTTTCTCCCCTCTCTCTGTAGCTCTGGGACAGAACTGAACATTCCTTCAAATGCCATCTGAAGACAAAATCAAAACTGCTTTCAAATTCTTTTAAAACCGTTACATAAAATATAAATTGCTTGTCAACTTTATAAATAGCGAGAAGCAATGAATCGGCTGTCCATTTGCTAAATTCATCAAATTGGTCATACAGAGAAACTGGTAAAAAGAATTCTAAAAACACTAAATGTTGGCAAAACAGAAAATGACTTTTAAAAGAATTCAAGAGAAATCAGTATAAACTGAAAGATTCTTATATCAAAAATGTTACGATTTTGGAATATCATTATATAAAGAGTGTGATCAGAAAAAAGTTAAGTTGACCCTCTAGTTCTCAACAACCTAAACATTTCTTAAAATGTCAGTAAGATAGTACAGAATAATATTAAATATGTAAAAAGCATATTCCCTAAAATGGTGACTGGAAAATCGGTGTACTGACAAAGCTTGGTGAGTTGGTCATTTAGTGACCAGATAAAAGATGGATTCTCGTGGAATTTATTGTGAAACCCACCACTGACTTGCCCTAAGAAAGCCATGGGTAGCTTCTCTCTCTCTGGGTGTGTGTTTGTGTCTCAGACTCTGTCTCTGTCTCCTGTATCTCTCTGTCCCTCTTTGTCTGTCTCTATGTCTCTATCTTCCTCCATCTCTCTGTCTCTCCTGGTGTCTTGCTCTGTCTCTCTCTCCTCAGCCCCTCCCGTGCTGCAGCTCCTCTCTGCACACCGGCTCCTGTCTTCCGTTGCCCCATTCTTCAACTGGCCAGGGTGTCCTGCCTACCCATTCCCCCTCAGAGCCTAACTGCCCCCTACCCTGCCACTCAGTGCCCTGTTTACTCAAGGACTCTGCTTAGGCCCCTGTCCAAATTTTAGAGTCTCCCTTTGTCGCCCAGGCTGGAGTGCAGTGGTGTAATCTCAGCTCACAGCAACCTCAACCTCCTTGGGTCAAGCGATTCTCCTGCCTCAGCCTCCCGAGTAGCTGGGACTACAGGCTTGTGCCACCACGCCTGGCTGATTTTTGTATTTTTAGTGGAGATGGGGTTTTGCTATGTTGGCGAGGCTGGTCTTGAGCTCCTGACCTCAGGTGATCCGCCTGCCTCAGCCTCTCAAAGTGCTGGGATTACAGGCATGAACCACTGTGCCCGGCCTGAATTTCAAATTATTAGAGAGAGGAATTGCCTGACTTGGCTCAGGGCAGGGGTTTCACGAATCAGGTGGGACTGCATGGAGCCACGTGGAGCCACACCTTATGGGACATTCTGAAGGAGGCAGTAATGTGTCTAGGGTGCAGCTGCTCCCACCAGGTCCTCCCACTTCTTCCCATGGATCCAGTTCTAAAGGTGCCCTCACCTGCATGATCCCACTGCTCCCATCCCATCACGAAGGGGCTTCTGCCGTCTCCTGAGAGTGGTTCCCCTGCCTACCAACTCTGCTAAACAAGCAACCCTCTGTTCCTGTACTCTGCTTTAGTTTTCCTCACAGCATCCTTGATGTGAAATGTCATCTTTACTAATCTTTTATCGGCCTCCCCAACCAGAACCTAAGATCCCCCTGGGCAGGGACTTGGTCCTCTTCACTGCCCCAGTCCTAGCTCCTACAATCGTGCCTGAGTATTTGGTGAGTGAGTGAAATAGACTCACATCCTCCTCAATGGGAGGCCCCCAAAGTCTTGTCCAGGAGTTGCTCCAGGACCACTTCCAAAATGGGACCACAGGGCTGGGGTGGTGGCCAGTCAGTCCTCTGCCCCCGTCTGTCTCCCCGACACCCCAGGCCTCCTCTGCCGGCTCTGGCCGCCTCCCCAGGGAGAAAGGTGGGGAAGATTGTCTCATTGTCTCTTTATTTCTCCAGATGAGCTTCAGAATTATTTGGCCTTGTTTCCCAAAAAGTTCCATTGCAATTTTGGTGGACACCACATTAAATGTGTACCTCCATTTAAAAAAAGACACTGTTACAACATTGAGGCTTCTCACCATGAGCATACTTCTCTTGTCTTCCTTTAAAACCCTCAGTAAAATTCTGTAGGTTTCAGAGTTTCTGCATATTTACTGTTAAGCTTATTTCTAGGGTGTTTGATTTTTACAGTTGCTAGTGTGTGTGTGTGGTGTGTGTGTGTGTGTGTGTGTGTGTGTGGAGGTGGGTCTTTCCCCTCCTTTTTTATTTTCTAATTGTTGGTATAGAGGAAAGGAAGTGATTTGTGAATGTTTCTTTTGTATCCATTCACTTTATCTAATTTCACTCTTAATAATTCTAAGAATTTTTCATTAGTTATCACGGCTATAAAACTGCATTATCGACAAATGGTAATTTTATCTCTTTCCCTTTTCTTCCTGGAGTTGTATGTCTTTTTCAGCTGTTCCTTATTGCATTCAGCAAAGCAGATCTTCTCTTAAATAAACCTTTCATTAGGGAAGACATTCAGGACTCCGCAGAATATTTAAAGAACAAAACCATGAAAGTGACACACCTCGACTTCTGGGATGCTGCCAATGCAGTACTTAGAGGAGATTTATGGCTCCCAGTGCTTATATTAAAGAGGGAGAAACGAGAAACAATAAATCAAGCTGATACCTAATGAACTTTTTTCCCTTTAAGCTACGAACCAAGAGAATGGAGAAAAAGGAAGTAATAAATCTAAACAAAATGTAGGAAGAAGAGATAATTGATAAACTTAATCAGTAGCACATGGGAGGAAATGGCCCTTCTACAGAGCGGGCCAGGGTGGGACGGCATGGAGAAGTGGGAACAGGGCCTTCCAGGCAGCCTGGCTCTTCCTTCTCATCATGTACCGGGAGGTGGGTGGGTTTGAGGCAGGAGGCTCTGTTGAACCCATGGCCACCCACTGGCCACGGACTTCTGAGGGTAGTTTGTGCTGGAACCAGTACTTTGGAAATACTGGGGTGGGGTAGAGAATGCCTAAAATCAGGAATGCATCCGAGCAGTTGAGGCCTCCAGGGAGAAAGAGGTGCTAAGCTGGGGTGGGCAGTGAGTGTGCCGCATAGGGGCCTCACATCATACTTTGTAAATCCATCTGGTCTCATGCTGCTTAGAGGGTCCTTGTTTCCCTCTGTCTTGTCTTCAAATGTCTTTTCAGAATTCCACCCTGATGGAGAAAAAGGCAAGTTGTTGGTTTTGTTTGCCCTCAGGCCAGAACATTTGGGAATGAGGGAGGGTGGAAGAGGGCACAGGTGGCTAGTGTGGGAAGACTGGTTATGCTGGGCCCACAACTACTTTTTGGGGTGGTTGCTTGGAGGATTTAAAGCTATGTTTATTTTTCATTCATTTGAGATGGTCTAGAAATAGCACAATGCTGTTTTTTTTTTTTTTTTTAAGGGAAAACTCCCTTACAGTTGGTCTTTAAAAAATTCATAAGCCATTAGCCAAATTCTAAAAAGGAGCAAATGCAAATTAATACACTCTGAAAAAGGAATGAACTAATACAAAATATGTCTTACAAGCAAAATGAGGGAATCAGCTTCTCAGCAGTCTGCTTGTATGTTTTTGTAACCAAATGGAAATTGTTATCTTCCCGGGGGCTCGACATCTATTCCTCTCAACTCAATGTAATCTGCAGCAATTGTTTTTAATAGAGAAGACAAAGCTCCCAGCTGCGTTTCTGAACACACAGAAGGACAGAAGGATATCTTGGCATAGATCTGGTTTCTGCTCATAATCGCTGGATGGCCTCTTTGTTTTACAAGGGAAAGGGAATCAGCTCCTATTTTCCAGGTGGGAGTTGGTGTCAAAACGGCTTAGCAGGCACTGGCTCCCTGGTGAGCTGAGTTCTGGCACAAGCAAACTAGAGTCTCCTGGAAGGGAAGAATGAAGACCCTATTCGTCTCTTCCAGGTCAAGATCTTAAGTCAGGAGATTTGTGGGAGGGCTCTGGCCAAGGTCTCCTGGCTGAAAGGCCTGCACCACTCCTGGCACAATGTGAGCTGAGGCTGGCAGTTCCAGGGCTCGCTCACCCAGCTGGTATGGAGGTTTGGGGAGACTCCCAAGTCTGCAAAGGTGACCTAAGGAAACTGAGGTCTGGGGACCCAAATGAGGGCTACCATTGAGGTATGAACAGCAGGGGCATCAGCGCAATGGTTCACAGGTGTCCTGCAGACCTTGGCACGAGTTTTTATCAGTGATACTGGGGGGCAGCAGTGGAGGCAAAAATGGTAGCAGAATCCACCTGCCTGGTATGGGGAGGACTCAAGATGGATGGAAGCACTGACCTTCTTGGTAACAGGAGCTTATAGACATGTGATTGGACATTCAGAGATGTGATTCCTTTGTATGCTAAGCAGGTGAAGCAGTTTACTGTTCTTCTCCATGCACTTAGCAGTATGTTAATTTTCAGCATTTGGCAAAATCAAGTTAGTCTGGCCAGCTTTAAGAAAAGGAACAGGGCTGGGCATGGTGGCTGACACCTGTAATCCCAGCACTTTGGGAGGCCAAGGTGGGTGGATCACCTGAGGTCAGGGGTTCGAGACCAGCCTGGCCAATATGGTGAAACCCTGTCTCTACCTAAAATACAAAAGTTAGCTGGGTGTGGTGGTGGGTGCCTATAATTCCAGCTATTTGGGAGGTTGAGGCAGGAGAATCACTTGAATTCAGGAGGTGGAAGTTGTAGTGAACCAAGGTTGTACCACTGCACTCCAGCCTGGGTGACAGAATTACTTTTTTTTTTTTTGGAGACAGGTTCTCTGTCGCCCAGGGCTGGAGTGCGGTGGCGCCATCTTGGCTTACTGCAACCTCTACCTCCCAGACTCAAGCAATCCTCCCACCTCAGCCTTCTGAGTAGCTAGAACCACAGGCACATGCCACCATTCCAGCTAATTTTTGTATTTTATGTACAGATGGGGTTTTTGCCATGTTGTCCAGGCTGGTCTTGAACTCCTAGGCTCAAGTGATTCACCTGCCTCTGCCTCCCAAAGTGCTGGGATTACAAGCATGAGTCACCATGTCCGGCCAGAATTACATTTTCTTGTAGTGGTTAAATATATCTTCTAAAGGGCTTTACTTAAGGCAATGTTAGCTTCTGTAACAAAGAAACCTCAAAGTATATCCTGCTTATACATGATAGGGAGTTCAAAGTGCATACTGTGGCCACATACTGTGGCTCTCAGCACTGATTCTTGGACCCAAGAGCCTGCCATCTTATGGCTCTGTTATCTTCAGCATGTGCTTCCAGGGTCACCATGCTTGTTCATATCAAGCTGTCTGAGGGTGAAGAACATGGAGGAATGAACACACACACACACACACACACAAACTTTTCATGTGCTGGGAAGTAGCACGGGTTGCTTCTGCTCATGTTCCATTGGCTGGAACTCAGTCATATGGCCACACTTAACTGCAAAGGAGGCTGGGAAATGAAGTCCTGCAATGCCTGGGAAGAAGAGGAAATTGGTTGGTGAACAGACAACGGTTTGTGCCTGTAGGGAAGGAAAATAAATCTTTTTCTTCTACTCTTCCAGGTTCTCTGGCTGGGGGCTCTGTAAATTAGACTAATGGAAGACAGATTAATAGGCAGAAAAAAAAAGTTTATTAGCATGTGTATCATGCATGCACATGGGAACATTTGGAGATGAGTAACTCAAAGGGGTAGAAGTTGGAGTCTAGATACTATATCCAACTTAGCAGGAGAAAGAGAGGGTGGGAAGGGGCACTTAGGGAAAAGCAAATGACATTTTGGAAATATAAGTGAGCCCTTAGGAGAATAAATGTGAGATGTAATAGTTTGTACCAGTGTCTGCCTGGGTGTGGTGCTGAGTCTTGTCTCTGAGAAGGGAAGATTAGAGGTACTCCTGGGGAGGGGATTTATGGCAATTGAGTTCTTTTGGGAACTTCTGCTTTTAGGCAGACAAGGGATTTCAGGAACTCAAATGACTTTGTCACAAAATAATTCTTATGCCAAAGTGGCACATTTGAGGGTGACATTTACTGATTCCCTCATGCCCCAGATATCACACTGATTATCACAAGAGACCCAGAGTGCCCTTCGCAAACGTTGAATTGGAAATGTCAAGTTCAGCGTGGAAATGTCACAGTCCTTGAACATGCTTGTTGAATGAATAAGTGAAAAGCACACTTCTGTTGAAGGGGAAGGAATGTATGATTCTGATCCTTGGACCAGACTCTCTTCCTTGACAGCCTTTTTTTTTTGAAAGGGAGTTTCACTCTTGTTGCCTAGGCTGAAGTGCAGTGGTGTGATCTCAGCTCACTGAAACCTCCACCTCTTGGGTTCAAGCGATTCTCCTGCCTCAGCCTCCTGAGTAGCTGGGATTATAGGCACCTGATACCACATCTGGCTAATTTTGTATTTTTAGTAGAGATGGGGGTTCACCATGTTGGTCAGGCTGGTCTTGAACTCCTGACCTCAGGTGATCCACCTGCCTCGGCCT